>NC_080181.1:1965858-2326525 GCF_950295315.1 Erinaceus europaeus
TTTTGCTTGAAGTGTTTCTTTAACCAGGGGTCACAGTGAAAAGTCACATTTAAGATAAAGCTACATAAATAAAGCAGCATCTGCTTTAAATTTTAGTCTGACAGCAGACAAGATAGCTCACCTGGGCACCTGCCTGCTCTGCCATAATCTGGAACCCAGCCTCCACTGTACTGGGGGAAGCTTTGATGCTATGGTGTCTTTCCTGTTCTTGAACTCCTTTATCTAAACAACAACAAAAAAATGTCAATCTGGAGTAGTGAAGCCTCAGTGATGTCAAAAATAAATTAAAGGTATTTAAAATGAAACAACTAAATTATAGCAAATAAAAGCATATGAAAATTACATGCTATGCAAATTGTTAACAACAAAACTTTTTGTAATGATATTATAAAGAGTTGTTTAGAGTTGCAGAAACAAAGAGCTAAGAACAGCATCTTCCTGTGCATCACATAGGAAAGTCATTGGGAAGATACTTCACTCAGTGACATGTCACTGTAGAGTTTGGGAAAATACAAAGCAAAAATTAAAAGGAAAACTGGCAAGAGAGCAGTGATGGTGGGAATTTCAATGTAAATCTTTCAGATTGACAGATCAAGCAAATTGATCCATTGTGTGCTTGGACGCTTGTGCTTATTGCATTCATATATATATATATAACATATATATATATATATATATATATATATAATATCGTATGTATGTGAAACTTTTCAACTAAAACACAAGAATACAATTTCAATAAACATTGAATATTTACAAATATTAATTCTAAAAGCTCCAAATAAATTTTAGTGAATGCCTATATATTAAGTGATGTTTAGTCTCACCAATTATTTCATGTTACATTCTACGTGTTGTGTTTCGCTTCTTTCCTTCGACTTGATGTGTAAACTGTATAAAACACACAGAACTGGTGTTTCTTCTAATTGTTTCCAGTATGGGATTACGAGGCGTGACACTGGATGTTCTTGTAACTTTCCTTAGACATTGACTTTAGCTTATACTTTACCTTGTATACTGTTTACCATTGTCCTACAAGATTGAAATATAGGTTATTCATCCTCATCTAGTTTGAAGTATTTACTGATGTCCATTTTTGCTAATTTCTGATCAGAAGTTGATTTAGACATGTGTTTTTACTTTTACAAAATCAGGGGTGTTTTAATTATCATTGCTTTGTGGTCAGAGAACGTATTCTCCCTATTTTCAATTATTTGACATTTGTTAAAACTTGTTTTATGATGCCAGTTGTATAGTCTAGTCTGTGAAGTTATTGTAGTACTTATAACAATAGAATGTTGTGTAGTGTGGGAGTAGAAAGTTTAATGTATTTGTCCATTACTAGGTGAGACTTTAGGTTGATCTGCTCAGGTATCCCATATTGTTCTTTTAACATTCTCCAGAGTAACTCTGATGAGGTGACAGGTGAGAGCTGTAGCTTGGTGTTTAAGTTTAGAGCCACTTTTACGAAAAATCTAGAGGGAGCATAAAATTTCTGTGAACTCTGTCAACATTTTACTGGTTTTTATACCTCTAATGATAGGAAGTTTGGATTCCTGCCCAGCTCCAAAATTTAAAAAGAAAAAAACAAAGTGACTTTACCATGCTTTAATTTTTTTTTTTTCCAAAATATATCATCTACATGAAAAGCTCTAGAATTGATGACATAGAAAACAGGAATGCCAGGAAGTAAGGTATTATATTTGAAAGGACGGTAAAGTCAGTAATAAAATCAATAGGTAAAAGTGATCATTTACCTTTTTTCCTATCAGGAGTATTAGGGCTTGGTGCCTCCACAATGCCAATATTCCTGTAGTTCTTTGCATAAAGGAACCTTTAGTGCCTTTGATTCCTTAAAATACAGTATTATGGGGTGAGAGGGGCAGATAGCACACCTTGTAGAGTGGGCTTGTATGTTTTTGTTTTGATAGAGTGGTAAGAAACAAGGAGAGATGCTGCAGCACTGTTCCATAGATACTAAAACTTCTCCCCTGAAAGTGGGGGCTGGAGGCTTGAACTCAGGTCCTTTCACATGGTCACACGTGTGCTCTGCTGACTGCACCACCACCCAGCCCCAAAAGTGGTTGTTTAAATTGTACTAGAAATAACGTTTACTAACAATAATTTAATGAAAGAACTAAATTCTGGATAATACTGTGGTACTTTATTAAGAAACATAAGAGCTGAAGGATGAGAAAACATGCTAGGTAGTGGGTGGGAATGTTCCATACAGGGGTTTTAGCCACTCTTTCTTTTCTCAGAGACCTGCTCAACTCTAGCATATGGTCGGACTGGGGATTGAGCCTGGAGTCTTTGGTGCCTCAGGCATGAAAGAATTTTTGCATAATAATAATATCTCCCCAACACTGCCTCCAGTTTTTCTTTAACATAAGCGCAATTTCAGTTCAATCTTAAAAATAGGATTTTTGGTTGGGAGCCTGGCGGTAGCGCAGCGGGTTAAGCGCACGTGTTGCAGAGCGCAATGACCGGCGTAAAGATCCCGGTTCGAGCCCCAGGCTCCCCACCTGCAGGGGAGTCGCTTCACAGGTGGTGAAGCAGGTCTGCAGGTGTCTGTCTTTCTCTCCCCCTCTGTCTTCCCTTCCTCCCTCCATTTCTCTCTGTCCTATCTAACAATGACGATATCAGTAACAACAATAATAACTACAACAATAAAAAAAAGACAACAAGAGCAACAAAAGGGAAAACAAACAAATAAACAATTTAAAAAATAGGATTTTGGGGAGTTGGGCGGTAGCGCAGCAGGTTAAGCGCAAGGACCTGGATAAGGATCCCGGTTCCAGCCCCCGGCTCCCCACCTGCAGGGGAGTGGCTTCACAGGTGGTGAAGCAGGTCTGCAGGTGTCTATCTTTCTCTCCCCCTCTCTGTCTTCCTCTCCTCTCTTCATTTCTCTCTGTCCTAACAACGACAGCATCAATAACAACAATGATAAATACAACAACAATAAAGAAAACAAGAGCAACAAAAGGGAAAATAAATTAATATAAAAAATAGGATTTTTATGCGACTTGACAAATATATTCTAACACAGATATAGCCACACTGCTAGTCAAATTATTTCAGGAAAGATGAGTAAGACACAGGGATTGCCTTCAATATCAAGCATAAAGACATAGGGATAAAAAATAAATAAAGACATAGGGATTAGTAAAACAGTATAGTGCTGACACAGATAAATACAAATAAAGTAGTGAACTCAAACGGAGTGTTTGTTCTACTGGAACTTGGCATACGACAGTGGAAAATTCCAACTCAGCAGAGAAAACGGTAGACAATTGGATCTCTAACAGGAAAAACCCCTAGAGTGATGCATGTGCTTCTCCCAGGAACAATGACGCATCTTCCTAGATGGGATGGACCAAAAATGAAAACCTCTCCCTCTCTCTGTCTTCCCCTCCTCTCTCCATTTCTCTCTGTCCTATCCAACAACGACAGCAATAACAACAGTGATAAACAACAAGGGAAAAAATGCCTCCGGGAGCAGTGGATTCAGGCACCGAACCCCAGTGATAACCCTGGAGACCAAAAAAATAAAAATAAGTAAACATTTGAAAAAAGAGAGAAAATCTACATGCATCTTCTGGAGACTGAAAAAATAAAAGAGAAGATCTACATGCTTCTTCGTGGGAAGGCCCAATAGGCTGGGAAATAGTTAAGCAGGAAGCATGGGGCTGGGCTCAGAACACTTAGACGTGTACAGCCACCTATAGCGAAAGTTTTGCATTATAGTAATCCTGTTTCCATTTTGGTACATTATAACCAATATTGGATGTGTTAGATAAAATGTGAAGATCTGGTTCAAGCTAAGTCCCCACTGCCCCTTTCTCCCACATTTTTCTTCTTTCTTTTTACTTTACCTGTTTTTATGATGTTTTAGATGGGGTTAGTCTTTGTTCCACTCCTTCTAATTGTTCATATCTGCTTTAATACTCATTAAACTAACCTTCTATTAGGTGGTGTGGGGTGGTGACAATAGTTCAGTTGGTGCTTCAAGATAAAGTGCTAGTGGAAAAAAAGAAATGTTCTTTAGTTACATTTAAAAAAATAAATAAAAGGACGACCTTTGACCTCAAGGAAAAAGAGACTTAAACAGACAGAAGATTAACAGTAGGAAAGACTAATAAATCTGATTCCCTCTCAAAATGCATTTGAGAAGATACCATAGCCAAATTTAAATGGAGCTGGTGGGATATGGTGACATATTAGCAAAAATACAGGTGACTAGAATTAGATCCCTAACTTTTTTTTTAAAAAAGAAGTTGCAGCATATATTTTTCTTTTTTTTATATTTATTTATTCCCTTCTGTTGTCCTTGTTGTTTTATTGTTGTAGTTATTATTATTATTGTCAAGTTGGATAGGACAGAGAGAAATGGAGAGAGGAGGGGAAGACAGAGAGGGGGAGAGAAAGAGAGACACCTGCAGACCTGCTTCACCGCCTGTGGAGCGACTCCCCTGCAGGTGGGAAGCCGGGGGCTCGAACTGGGATCCTTATTCCAGTCCTTGCGCTTTGCGCCACCTGTGCTTAACCCACTGTGCTACAGCCCAACTCCCAATCCCTAACTTTTTTTTAAAAAAGTTTAAAAATTAGTATAATAAGAAAACCTAACAAATAATAAGCCAAGTTAACTAGTTCTTCACAAAATTGAAACCCACCTAACACTAGCACATCAGTGACGAAGCACATTACCTGGCCAGAAATAAGCCATGCAGTGTTAATAAGTGGTGTGGAGGAAAAACAATTAGCCTACCAAGCCAACAGCTAGACACATTATCAAGGACGGCTGGCAGCCTGGGGAGACATTCTCCTGCTCTGCCTACTGTGTGTTCACTAAGAAAATCATTAGGTAAAGCAACATCAGTTATCTAGAAAATACAGAAGGTGGTTTCTACATCACACATAACACTTCAAAATATCTACCTTTGATGAACTCTCATAATCACAAGAACACATAAAAAGTTATCAGTGCATAAGGATCCCGGTTCGAGCCCCCAGCTCCCCACCTGCAGGGGGGTTGCTTCGCAAGTGGCGAAGCAGGTCTGCAGGTGTCTTTCTCTCCCCCTCTTTGTCTTCCCTCCTCTCTCCATTTCTCTCTGTCCTATCCAACAACAGCAGTTATGACAATAATAATAACTACAACAAGGGCAACAAAATGGGAAAAATGGCCTCCAGCAGCAGTGGATTCATACTGCAGGCACTGAGCCCCAGTGATAACCCTGGAGGCAAATATATATATATATCAGTTCAGTGTTTATGACTTTTAACAATACTGCAAATCAGTATCTGCCAATAGAAGATGCATTAATAAAATCTTGTGGCAGACTACATATGAATATATCTTCAAACTTGCTGAGTTTAAGGGCTGCAAATATTAGCATCTTTTATAAAATGTGTGTAAGATTAATCACACAAGACATTTTTTGTTTGTCGCCTCTGGGTTTCATGAACACTGCCTGCCTCCACCCCCTCCTGCAAAGAGAGGGAAAGAACCACAGCAGCAAAGCTTCCTTCAGCTGTAGGGCCAGGCTCTGACCTGGGCAAAACAACTGGGTTATGTGACACTCATATACACAAAGACATCTACAACTACGACACACTAACTTCAGGATAGTTGTTGCTCATGGGACTGAGGGGGAGTGGGATTTGGAATTTTGATCCAAAAGGGACTTCTGCTTCATCTAAAATATTTGTCTTTTGTGCTTAAAGGTACATAAATATGATTAAGACCCTTCAGTATGTCTGTTTTACAACTTGTATTCAACAAACATCATACTAGAGATTATAGTCAGTTCAGTTAAGCAAGAAGAAAAGAAAGAACATTCCAATGTGAGAGAAGGAAACAAAAGGCATAATTTGGCACAGAGAAAAAGGAACCACTAAAATCCCACTAGAATAAACAAGTTCGGCAAGTTTCGGGATAGAAGTTCAGTATATAAAAATGAATTGTTTCCTCAACACCAGCAATGGACAGTTTGAAAATGAAATTTTGGAAACAATTCTATTTGCAGTAGCATCAAATGACTGAAATGTTTTGGAATAATGAATAGAAGAGCAAAACTGACAGAAACTTCAAAGTACTTTTACATTAAAGAGCACAATAATTCCTACCACCAGAGTTCTGTATCCTGTCCCCTCCATTGCCGGTGGAAATTCTATGGAATTGTACCCCTCTTATCCCACAATCTTGTCAATCATTATTAAATCACTAATAAAAAAGAGTTCAGGGGGCTGGGCAGTAGTTCACCTAGTGCAAAGTGCAAGGACCCCAGTTTGAGCCCCTGGCTCCCCACCTGCAGGGGGAGGGGGTCACTTCACAAACAGTGAAGCAGGTCTGCAGATGTCTTTCTCTCTCCCTCTGTCTCTCCTCCTCTCAGTTTCTCTCTGTTCTATCCAACAACAGGAGCAACAACAATGGTGGGGGGGAGATGGCCACTAGGAGCGGTGGGTTCATAGTGCAGGCACCATGCCCTAGAGATAACCCTGGAGGCAAAAAAAAAAAAAAAAAAAAAAACTTAGTAAGTAGAAAGATTCCATGCTCGTGGGTCAGAAGGCTTCCTATTGTTAGGGTCTGATCTATAGATTCAGTGCAACCTCTATTATAGTTTCTGCTAACTTTTTTTTTCCTCCTTAGAAATTAAAATGTAACTATGAAATCGCTATAGAAACAACCCTAGAGTAACTAAAACAATCTTGAAAAGGAACAAAAAATTTGGGGAGTCGGGCGGCAGCGCAGCAGGTTAAGCGCAGGTGGCGCAAAGCCCAATGACCTGCGTGAGGATCCCATTTCAAGGCCCCAGCTCCCCACCTGCAGGGGAGTCACTTCACAGGTGGTGAAGCAGGTCTGCAGGTGTCTGTCTCTCCCCCTCTCTGTCTTCCCCTCCTCTCTCCATTTCTCTCTGTCCTATCCAACAACAATGACATCAATAACAGCATCAATAATAACTACAACAATAAACAAGAAGGGCAACAAAAAGGAATAAATAAATGAATATTTAAAAAAGAACAAAAAATTTGGAGGACTCAACATTTTCCTGTTTCAGACTTTATAAAAACAGTAATAAGAATCCAGTGTGCAGGGAGTCGGGCTGTAGCGCAGTGGGTTAAGCGCATGTGCCGCAAAGCGCAAGGACCGGCATAAGGATCCTGGTTCGAGCCCCCGGATCCCCACCTGCAGGGGAGTCACTTCACAGACAGTGAAGCAGGTCTGCAGGTGTCTTTCTTTCCCCCTCTCTGTCTTCCCCTCCTCTTTCCATTTCTCTGTCCTATCTAACAACAACAACATCCGTTACAACAACAATAACTACAACAATAAAACAGCAAGGGCAACAAAAGGGAATAAATAAATATTTTTTTAAAAAGCAGTGCACAAAGCATAAAGACCGGTGTAAGGATCCCAGTTTGAACCCCCAGCTCCCCACCTGTAGGGGGGTCGCTTGCAAGCAGTGAAGCAGGTCTGCAGGTGTCTGTCTTTCTCTCCTCTCCGTCTTCCCCTCCTCTATGGATTTCTCTCTGTCCTATCCAACAACTATAACAACAATACCAAGGACAACAAAATGGAAAAAGTAGCCTCCAGGACCAGTGGATTCATAGTGCAGGCACTGAGCCCCAGCGATAACCCTGTAGGAAAAAAAAGAATCCAGTGCAAGGGTAAGTATGTCTCTCAATTAGGTAGCACTGAGAGGTCCAGTTAAGTTCTTTTTTTTTTATTTCTTTATTGGGGGACTAATGTTTTACAGTCAACAGTAAATACAATAGTTTGTACATGCATAACATTTCCTAGTTTTCCACATTCCAATTAAATTCTTATATTGCTGTCGGTTAAACAATGACTTTAAAACAATTCAGTGATGAAAAAGTAGTCTTTTAAACCAAGTTTCTGTACTGTCTATTCATATATAAAAAGAATGAATTTGAACCTCTGCCTTATACCATGCACAAAAATTAGGTCAAAATTGAATTTAGACCTAGGAAGTCCTTAAAATAAAATAGAGCAGCATATCTTTGTGACCTTGAGCTACACAGTGGATTTTTTAGATATAATTGCAAACAAAAACAAAAGGAAACTGATAAGTCCAACTTCAAAAATTAAAAACGTGGGAGTCGGGCGGTAGTGCAGGGAGTCAAGTGAATGTGGCGCAAGGACCCACATAAGGCCCCCGGCTCCCCACCTGCAGGGGCGTCGCTTCACAGGCGGTGAAGCAGGACTGCAGGTGTCTGTCTTTCTCTCCCCCTCTCTATGTCTTCCCCTCCTCTCACCATTTCTCCCTCTCCTATCCAACAACGACATCAATAATAAGTACAACAAAAAGACAAGGGCAACAAAAGGGAATAAATAAATATTTTAAAAAATTAAAAATGTGTGCACTTCAAAAGGTATATTCAGGAAAATAAAGAACCCACACAGAGTGGGTGGAAATATGCTCAACATGGCACTTGTAACTAAGATAAGAAAAAGAACTCCTGCAACTCAATAAGCAATATCTTAGAAAAGTGACCGGGGGTCGGGCGGGAGCGCAGCAGGTTAAGCGCAGGTGGCGCAAAGCGCAAGGACCGGCATAAGGATCCTGGTTTGAGCCCCCGGATCCCCACCTGCAGGGGAGTCGCTTCACAGGCGGTGAAGCAGGTCTGCAGGTGTCTCTCTCTCTCTCTCTCTCTGTGTCTTCCCCTTCTGTCTCCATTTCTCTCTGTCCTATCCAACAACGATGACATCAGTAACGACAATATGATAAAACAGCAAGGGAAACAAGGGAATAAATATTTTAAAAAATTAAAAAAGAAAAGTGACCAATGGGCTTTAACAGAAGTTTCTTCAGTGACTTGGGAGATGGAACAGTGGATAATGTGTTAGGGTCTCAAGCATGAGTTCCATGTCTGGCGGTACACGTGCCTGGTGGTACTCATTCTCATTCTCATTAGTAAAGAAGTTTCTTCAGAAGATATTTGTGAATGGCCAATAAGCATATGAAAAGTGCTCAGTCGGGAGTCGGGCGGTAGTGCAGGGGGTTAAGGGCACATTGCGCAAAGCACAAGGACCAGAGTAACTCTGGTTCGGTAAGCCAAAGGCGGTGAAGCAAGTCTGCAGATGTCTGTCTTTCTGTCCCCTCTGTCTTCCCCTCCTCTCTCCATTTCTCTCTGTCCTGTCCAACAATGATGACATCAGTAACAACAACAATAACTACAACAATAAAACAACAAGGGCAACAAAAGTGTAAATAAATAAAAAGAAAAAGTGCTCAGTCACCACCATTAGTCTTTAAGGAAATGCAAATCAAACCAGGATGAGGGAGAAGAGAGACACACTACCCTGCCATGGCACCTTGCAGTTGGTGCCGGAGCTCAGATCTGAGGTGTGTATGGCAAGGCATGCATCCTACCCAGTGAGCTCTCTCTCTAATCCTTAAGTGCTGTTAAAAGGAGGGGACAGCTGTAGTGCCTCCAAGAGAGTGCAAATGTTACCATGTTTAAGGACCCAGGTTCAGCCCCTAGTCTCCACCTGTAGGAAGAACCTGGGCAAGCAATGGAGCAGGGCTGTAGGAGTCTGTCTGTCTCCTCTTACCCCCTGCCCCTCCCCCCCCCCAGCCTCTTTCTTTCTGACAGCAATGGAAATGTTCTAATGCTAGATTGTGGTGATGGCTGCTCAGCCCTGTAAGTATACCAGAAAAAAATGGACTAGTACACTCAAATTGGGTCAAGCTTGTCATGTACATTAGAATTCAATAGAAGCTGTTTTTAAAAACCACTTGCTGCAGAATGACAGAATAGTCAGATGTGTCAGTTCTGGCTAGTTGGAATAAGGCTTTTGTTAATGTGTTTTTAATGCTTTTCAAAAACGGAAATTTGAAAGACGTAAGTAGCAGGGTCCCAGTTTCCAATGAGACGGAGACATCGATGCAGAGTTGCCAGCGCCTCCGATGCCACCGCCACACTGTGCAGCTCAGCAGTTAGTGCCTGCGCCCTGAACACAGAGCAGCAGCAGGCATTCGATGTGAAAGACGGAGACCAAACGTCCTGGAGAGACTCAGAGGAAATGTATTCAAGAGAGTGAGCAGATGAAACCTCTAGAGTGTAAACAGAAGACCTGCAATCATGATGAGTGTGGAACTCTATAGTAAAAGGAACATTAGGGAAACAAAATTTCTGGAGATTAAAAAATATCTGCTAGAAGGATCAGAAAATAAAATGACAAAAGAACAGAAAGATGGAAAACAGAAGAACATTAGAGGATCAGCCCACGAGGATTACTATCCAGTTGGTGGTATTTCAATAGAGAACTCGCGATATGGCGGGAATATTGAAATGAGAAGAACTTGACAGCAATAAAGTGCATGTTTCTACAGCCGAACATTCAGTGTCAGAGTTGGCAAAGTCTCAAAGAAATACCTAAACACTGCCCGGAGAATAAAGGAGGGGGGGGGAACACATCGATTCAGGCTTTCTAGGCTAGAACATCATCCTGAGAATCCTTAGAAATGTGAGGGCAGGACATTTTTAGGCTACAAACTCCAGTAGATGGTGGATGTAGCGGTCCACTCAGTGACCCTCATGAGTCCCCTTTCTGTTTGGGGAAGTGACCACATCATGACTCTGTCAAGGAAAAAGCCAGAACCCAATTGTCCAACAAAGAGAGGGCATGTGACCTGGGTTCTTCACCAAACACTTGCACTCGGTCCCGTGGAGGACTTGCTCCAAGTCTACAGCCTGCAACCTTCCTCTGAGCAGCAGAGCAAACTGCTCCTCTCAACGTAGTGGAAGACCAAACTCCAGCACTGCGCACCAAGGATCTTAAATCCTGTGGCTGGGGAAATAGCTTGACGGGTAGAACTTGAGACTTGCATGCCTGAGGTTCCTGGTTTGGTCCTCAGTGCTGCATGCCCTGGAGTGGTGCTTTGGCTGGTCTCTCATTTGTGTCGTAAAATAAAGTACAAATCTTCAAAAACTAAATGTTACAATGCAATCATCCCATCTGTAGATATCTAACAGAAATCATCTTATTCCACCAGTATTTTACTATATATTATGTATTTTAGGCACTAAAATATAAAAATCTATAAGGGATTAGTGACAGTTGTGGAAAAGTGAAAGCTGACTACCCAGTAACATAAGAAAATTGAGTTACTTCTCTATAGATAGGATTCAGGGTCATAAGTTATTCTCAATGCTTATCTCACAAGAGCACATTGCTTGTGACACACAAGTGACCGTGCCATCCGAGGCAGGGGCAGGGGCAGGGGCTGGAGTCCCAGGCTGCCTCTAGTGAACCGAATGTGAACCAGCCATGAGGAAGGCTCCCTGCTGCTCTGCAGCTGCTGAGCGGCGGCTTAGTGGGCCCGTGAACAAGGGGCTAGACTCCAGCCTCACCTCCAGCTATTTATTGTTACTTTGAGAGGTTTCCTTAAAACTTGTATTTATGTATATTTGAGAGACAAAGAACCAGAGCCCTGCTCAGCTCTGGCAGGTGATGGTGCTGTGAATTGGACCTGGGAGCTCTGGGGCTTGATGTCTGCAAACTGCTGGAACACAAAAAGCTGTCTTCCCGGCCTCCACCTTCTCCAGCTAAAGATACACAAGTACACAGGAGAGCCTGAGGGGATATTCCTGCCAGACATGGCGGCAGGAGTTTAGATCACAGTTCCCATTTCATTTACTTTCACTAGAGCCCTGCTCAGCTCTGGTTTATGATGGTGCAAGGGATTAAGTCTGGGGCCTCAGAGCCTCGGGCATGAGAATCTGTTTGCATAACCACTGTGCTACTTCTCCAGCCCCAAATCCATTCTGATTTCAGTGGTCAGAGACAGAAATCAAGAGGGAAGGGGGAGAGGGAGAGGGAGAGAGAGCTGCAGCACTGCTTCACCACTCATGAAACTTTCCCCTTGCAGGTGGGGACAAGGGGCTTTTGAACCCAGATCTTGTGCACTGTGATGTGTGCACTCAACTGGGCGTGCCACCAGGCATCCCTGATCAGAAACCCATTCTTAAACCAATGCAACAATACAGGCATTTTTGGCCCAGGAGACAACTTCATGATTATGCAAAAGGACTTTCATGCCTGAGGCTACAAAGTCACAGATTCAATCCCTAGCACCAAAAACAAACAACAAAAATAAAACCACCAGAAACTTATTTTTAGTAGACCCAGGAGGTGGCTCAGTGGCTAGTGTTGGGCTTTTAATTTATAAGCATGGGGTCCCAACTCCCCTTGGGTGTACTACAGTGCTCCTCTGCTCTAGTTCTGTTCCCTCGCTCCTCATTCATTAACAAACAGATAAAAATAAATAAATAAAAGGAGAGGAGAGGCAGGCTTCCAGGGAAAACACCTCCCACCCTTCACTCCCAAGTGCTTGAGGCCCTGGCTGCCTGCCTGCAGCTGTGGAGCCACGTGGTCTCAAGCACACAAAGGCAGAGTCATCTGATGGGCGCTCGGTATCTGAGGACCAAGACTTCTCCACCGGGACTGCCTTTAATACAGCGGCTCTTCAGTGAACGAGAGGGTGGACACAGTCTTTAGAAATGTACAAAGGAGTTATAAAGTAGCTGCTCAGCTCTAAGCCAGTATCACTTTATGTTCAGTAAGGGCTGACAGTTTGTGAGAGTCTTGGTTAGCATTTATTGTTTCATAGGGAAAGACCGTTAGCATGGTGTTTACGTTCCTGATACTTAGGTCTCCTTCAAAACTGTGCCACTGTTCTGCGGTTTTACTTATTTATTTATTATTGGGTAGGACAGAGAGAAATTGAGAGGGGAGGAGGAGAGAGAGGGAGAGAGCCTGAGAGACACCCGCAGCCCTGCTTCACCGCTCGTGAAGCTTTCCTCCGCATCCTTGGGCGTGCATGTGCACTCAGCCAGGTGCGGCACCACCCCTGCCCCCCCCCCCACCCCATTCTGTTGTTTCTTTAGAGCAAGTTCCCAGACTGAACTAGGAGGGTAAGGAGACAGACTGGTGGGGACCAGAAGGAGGCACATGTACTGAATGAGTCGGCCCTCAGGGCCTGAGGGGCAGAGACTGAGGAGAGAGCCGGGATGGGAAGACTAGCATGTAGCTCTGAAGAAAGCCAGAACAGTCCAGAGGGGCCCTTCAAGGGAGGGAGGGAACCCGAGACAGATCTGCATTTGTGTTGAGGGCTTAGTGGGGCTGGAGAGAAGCAGAGCCAGAGCCAGAGCCCCAGGGAGAGGACCTGGTCCTGCTGGAAGAAGGTGGTGGGGACTCACAGGAAGCGGTCCCAGAGGCTGGGCCAGGGGGGAGTGAGATGGGAGTTGGTTTTGCTAGCTGACAACCTCAAGTCAGGATACAGAACTCTGGTGGTGGGAACTGTGTGGAACTGTACCCCTCTTATCTTATGGTCTTGTCGATCTTTTTTGTTTTATAAACTAAAGAGAGAGAGAGACTGGTGAGACAGAGAGGTCATGATTAATTGTCCTGCAATAAAAGAGAACTGTGACAAGGAGCTTAAATGAAGAGACTAGAGCCTGGATGGTGGGAGAGCAGGAAGGAAGAATGGTGTGACCCTGGGGGCGAGTCTGCCAGTGCGTGGAGGCACACTGCCCACTGCCAGATTCCTGGGGAAAACGCCGGGACAGGCAGCATAGGGGCAGACCCGCACAGGAGCAGCTGGAGAGACTGACAAGTCCAGCTTCTAGACTGGCTGGTTGTGAGGGCCGAATGCAGACCACAGGGGAAGCCAAGAAGACAACCCAGAGAGAGGGAGCTGGCGGGGGCCTGCAGGGGGCCAGGCCAGATGCACCACTGGGGAGAAAGGAGCCAGGGAGACTTGGAAGAAAGCATGTGGGGAAGGGGGACAGTTGGGAATGTCACAACATAAAGAGGAAAATGACAAGGAATGAGCAGGACAGCTCAGTGAGGCTAGCCAGGCTTCAAGGACCAGTCTCCACCGCCCATGGCCTTCAACTTGGCCCTCTCGAGTCCTCCCCGCCCAGCTCCCCTCAGCTAGCCCTGCCCCATTCTTCTCCACACTGTGGCCTCCCTCCCCTCTGTCCTGTGTTGGTTTAATGTCCTTCCCTGTAGTCACAACTGTCACCCCTGCCTCCCCCCTCCCCACCCCGTGCCTCACCATCTGTCCTCAGACACCTGGAGGGAACCTCGTTGCTTGCCTTCCTCCAGACCTGGAAGCACCCCTTCTGGGGGCCTACCCTTGTGGGGGCCCTGTGCTCTTCCCACCTCCTGAGCCAGAGTCACCCCACTAGTCTGGGCTGGGGTGCCCTGCCCCCATTAGCTCCCAGACAGTGAGAGCCCAGGGGCTCTCTGTGGAAACTCCCCTGGCTTCTTCCCCTCAGGGTAAAGTGAGCTTCACACCTGCCCACATGCATCCCCAGGGGTTGGCCTGGGCTGCCAGGCATGTGTCAGTGGACTGCCACTCCTTCCCCTCCTTTCTTTCTTTCTTTCTTTTTTTTTTTTTTTACCAGAACACTGTTCAGTTCTGGCTTATGGTGGTGCAGAGGGATTGAACCTGGGACATTGGAGTCTCAGGCATGAGAGTCTGTTTGCATAACCATTATGCTGTCTACCCTCCGCCCCTTCCCCTCCTTTTCATCAGGACTATTTCTAGACGTGGAATCTTGGGCACCGAGGGGTCTGCTGCAGATCCCTGACCCCGGGCCAGGTCTGGAGGGAAAAGGTGACAGTGAGCTGGCCTTGTATTCTGCTTTAGGATCGGACCCCTGTGGGGACAGTTCCCAGCTATGCTACCCCGTGGCCCCAGCCAGGCCACACTTCCTCCTGTTTGGGCAGCGTTCCCAGAGACATCTCTGTCTCTGTGTGGCCTCAGACCCCACAGAATCTGGGTCTGTGCCTGGACTCGGGAAAATTCCGTGAGTTTTCCCCAAGTGAATGGCTTGAAAACCCCTGTTCATTTTGTAGGGTGACTCCAGCAGTCTCAGCCTCAAGGATGTTTCCTCAGGTCTCGTGTCCCCACTGAGGACGGGCGGAGCTGGGCCATCAGCCCTGTGGGGAGTCCAGCATGAACCCCAAACACCTGCTACCTGCTGCTTTCTGTGCCAGGGCAGCCTTGCAGCCACAGGGCTCCTGTGTGCAGGGGGCTCCTTGTTTGTAGTTTAGTGTTTTCTAGCATCTCCTTCATATATATATATATATATATTTCTTTTTTTGCCTCCAGGTTTATCACCGGGGCTCTGTGCCAGCACTAGGAATCCACGGCTCAGCTCTGGCTCATGGTGGTGCAGGGGATTGAACCTGGGACCTTGGAGCCTTATGAGAGTCTCTTTGCATTACCATTATGCTATCTGCCCCCACCCTATTTTTTTTTTTTTTTAACTGGAGCACTGCTCAGCTCTGGTTTATGGTGGTTCAGGGAACTGAACCTGAGACTTTGGAGCCTCAGGCAAGAGACTCTCTTAGCATAACCATTATGATATCCACCCTGCCTTTTTTTTTTTTTTAATTAAGACAGAAATTGAGAGAGGAGGGGAATATAGAGAGGGAGACACCTGCAGACCTGCTTCACAGCTCGTGAGTTCCCTTCCCCCAGGTGAGGACCAGGGGGCTCAAACCCGGATCCTTGCACTTCATACTACGTGGCTTAACCCGGCGGGCCACTGCCAGCACCGCCATCTATATTTTCTTGTCAGACATCTCAGAGAGGCCAGGCGGTGGCTGAGAGGGTGAAGTGTGAGACTTGGTTGGGTGAGGCCAAGACCAACCCCAACCCCGCGCACGACCCCAGCGAGAGCTCGCTCTCTCTCTCAAAGTAGATCATCAATCTTTAGCAAAAGCTCCGAGAAAAAGTCGCAGGCAAAGGGCCGGATTTTGAAATGACATTGAAAACAGCGGGAAGGTGGCGCCCTGCCGGAACTGCTGGTGGCAGGGTGTGTCTTCCGGGTGGGGCCGCGGCCTGTGCAGGCTGAGCCCCACCAGGCTGCAGTCGGAGGTCCTCCCTGCTGGGACCCGCTGCTTGCCCGCGGCCCCACTCAGAGGCCCCGAGAGGAACGTGGGCTTGGAACCCGAGCTGCGGGAGGTGAGCGCTGACGGCTGCGGAGCTGCGGGGTGGGTGCGGCGCGTGGGTTCGAGGCTGCGGGCGGAGGGCTCGCGCTGCCGCGGGAGGGACGGCGGGGTTGTACAGTGCGTGGGGGCGCATGCTCTGTTTATGCTGTGGCTTCTCTTGCTTTTCTCTGAAGAATGCTACTAGGGGTTATTTTGTTGCTGCTTTTACATTGAGACATTTTATCGTTCCAGATAATCGCTTAATTTTTTAAAAATAAATTTTGTTTTGCCAGACTACTGCTCAGCTCTGCCTTATGGTGGTGTGAGGGATTGAACCTGGGACTTTGGAGCCTCAGGCATGAGAGTGTTTGCAGAACCCTTATGCTGTCTACCCTCTGCTCGAAAATGATTTACATTTTTTTTTTTTTGCCTCCAGGGTTATTGTGGGGGCTCTGTGCCTGCACTACGAATCCACTGCTCCTGGAGGCCATTTTTCCCTTTTGTTACCTTGGGTTGTTTTTATCTTTGTTGTGGTTATTATTATCATTGTTACTGATGTCATTGTTGTTGGATAGGACAGAGAGAAATGGAGAGAGGAGGGGAAGACAGAGAGAGGGGGAGAGAAAGACAGACACCTGCAGACCTGCTTCACCGCCTGTGAAGCGACTCCCCTGCAGGTGGGGAGCCGGGGGCTCGAATCGGGATCCTTACGCCGGTCCTTGGGCTTTGCGCCACGTGCGCTTAACCCGCTGCGCTACTGTCCGACCCCCAGTGATTCACAATTTTTAAACTAGTGATTCAGTAGTGGTCTGCAGGGTTCGAGCTCAGGCTACAGCTCCACAGCCCGCACCGAAGGCCCGCGCCCCGATGGTCACCAGCCTTGTCGCGGGTCCTGGAGACAGTGCGGTCGCTTCCCAGTGAACAGCTTTCAAACTGCCGGCCCGGTGTTGAATGTCAGCAGCTGCGTTGCCGGTTTTGCTCTTCCCACACGTCGCCCTGGGTGCCGGGAGCCCCGACCCGCGGCGTGTGTCCCTGTGGACGCGCCCGGCCCGGCCCGCAGAGCGCCGGGGTCCCGCGGGCCTCCGCTCCAACGCGTGTTCTCTCTCGTAGGCTCCGCGGGGCGGCGGGGACCAGCCGGAGGCCGAGCGGTGTGAGGACCATGGCGGCCGCCAGGCCCAAGGGCGGCGGCCCCCAGAACGCGAGCTGCAGCATCCTGACCTTCCACCCGACGGCCGCCGAGTTCGCCGACTTCGAGCGCTACGTGGCGCTCATGGAGGCGCAGGGTGCGCACCGCGCGGGGCTGGCCAAGGTGGTGCCGCCCGCCGGCTGGCGCGCGCGGCGCAGCTACGACGGCCTGGAGGACACGCGCATCCCCGCGCCGCTGCAGCAGCTCGTGTCGGGCCGCGCGGGCGTGTTCACGCAGTTCCACCGGCGGCGGCGCGCGCTCAGCCTACGCGAGTACCGGCGCCTGGCGCGCAGCCCCGCACACCGGCCGCCGCCGCACGCGGGCGCCGACGAGCTGGAGCGGCAGTACTGGCGCACGCGCGGCTTCGGGGCCCCGCTGTACGGCGCCGACGTGAGCGGCTCGCTGTTCGACGGCGCGTGCGCGCACTGGAACCTGGCGCGGCTGGGCACCGTGCAGGACCTGCTGCGGCGCGAGTGCGGCACGGTCATCGAGGGCGTCAACACGCCCTACCTGTACTTCGGCATGTGGAAGACGGCGTTCGCCTGGCACACGGAGGACATGGACCTGTACAGCATCAACTACCTGCACTTCGGCGCGCCCAAGACGTGGTACGCCGTGCCGCCCGAGCACGGGCCGCGGCTGGAGCGCCTGGCGCGGGAGCTGTTCCCGGGCAGCGCGCGCGGCTGCGGCGCCTTCCTGCGGCACAAGGTGGCGCTGCTGTCGCCGGGCGTGCTGCGGGCCAGCGGCATCCCGTGCGGGCGCGCCACGCAGGAGGCGGGCGAGTTCATGGTCACCTTCCCGGCCGCCTACCACTCGGGCTTCAACCACGGCTTCAACTGCGCCGAGGCCATCAACTTCGCCACGCCGCGCTGGGTGGACTTCGGCAAGGCGGCGGCGCAGTGCAGCTGCGGGGAGGCGCGCGTGGCCTTCCCCATGGACGTGTTCGTGCGCGCGCTGCAGCCCGAGCGCTACGACCAGTGGCGGCGGGAGCGGGCGGCGGGAGCGACGCGGAGGCGCGGGAGGCCCCGGGGGACGCGCACCGGACCCCGCCCCGCTCCGGGCCCCGCGCCCAGCCCCCAGCGGCCCGCGCCCTCCGCGCCGCCGGGAGCCGGGGACCGGCCGGGGGTGGGGGCGGGGGCGGGCCGGGGCCGCGGGCGGGGCCGGGGGCCCGGGCGGCGGCCCCGGGAAGACAGGGCCCAGGATGCGGGGCCCCGGACCCGCCGGCGCCTGTCCTCGGGCGGGGCGCGCGCAGCTCAGGACCCCGGGGACCCGGCCCCGTCCGCAGGGCCCGCGCGGTGTTCGAGGTGCTGCACCGCCCCTGCTGTATGAAGCCGGCCGGCCGGCTGGGGCTGCCGCGGGATCTGCCGGGCGCGGGCGCCGGTGTGCGGACACTACTAGCTCCGGGGTGGGCCGGACCGGGAGCTGCGGGCCTGGCGGGGGTGCCCAGCCTGACCAGCCGGGTCAGCGAGGGCTAGGAAGTAATTCCTGATCGTTCTGAGGGACGGAAGGGTTGGCATTCATCACCAGTATTTGTTCACAAATCTATTAAAAGCATTAAATCTGACTTTCCAGTTTGTTGATCCACTCAGTGAGGCGGGAGGTTTTTGTTTTGTTTTTCTGCCTCCAGGGCTATCTCTGGGGCTCGGTGTCAGCACTAGGAATCCACTGCTCCTGGGGGCCATTTGTTCTTTTTCCTTCCTGATTTTTCTTAGATAGGACAGAGTGAAATTGAGAGGGGTGGGGTAGAGAAAGAGGGAAAGAGAGACACCTGCAGACCTGCTTCACCGCTTGCGAAGCTTCTCCCTGCAGGTGGGGAGCCGGGGGGGCTCGAACCCGGAACCTTGAGCTTCATATTAGATGCACTTAACCAGGTGTGCCACCGCCCCCCCCCCCCGTAGATTATTTTCTTTCTCTTTTAAAGTGTCTATTTTATCATCACTACCAGAGCACCGCTCTTTACACACAGCCCTGACTTACAGTGGTGCCGGGGTGGAGCCTGGGATCCCCGAGCCTGCTCTGTGAGAGTCCAGCACTGGCACTGAGGGGCTCTGATTGGCGGTGAGTGTGGGGCGGGTGTGCCGCCTTCCCTGTGGGCTAAGGACCAGGGCCTCGCACCGACTTCCCTGCTGCCTTCTCGCTGTCTGTCCTCATGGTCAGTCCCTGAGGAGTGGGGAAAGCCCACTGCTCTCCGAGGGCTCCTGCCAGGCTACCCGAGGTCTGGGGAGTCAGGGGTATCTCCAGATCAGCACTGATTTCCTCCCAGCTAAAACAGCAAGTGCAAGAGAGTTCACCTGCTTTCCTGGGAAGAGAAGAGGCCCAGGGCTGAAGCCAGTGACTCAGGGTGGAGACCTTGGACATTCCAGACAGTCCTCAGCAGGGCAGGGTACACACACGCACACATGCACATGCACACACGTGCACACACACGCGCACACACGCTTAGTTCCAGGAGAAGGAGGCCAGTGCAATTCCCAGCTGACACAGGTGAGAGGGGAGGTGTGGCAGTGGAGAGGTCCAGAGGGAAGTTGAGGACACACTTCCGAGAAGACAGCCATGTCTCACTGCAGCGCTCCCCTCCCCAGAACCCAGGCAGCAGCCGGCAGAACCCTGGGCCCCAGCATCAGAGGCTGGGCTGCAGCTGGTGGGGAAGCCGCAGAAGCCTGGTCAGGCTGGGGAGAGGCTCACTGCCGGAGGCCACGGGCAAGCCGGTGCGGCTCAGACCTCCTACACGCAGAGTCTCCCTGCTCTGGGCCAGTCGGCCACTCAGGTGCAGACACCACAGAAGCAGGGGTTTGTTTCCTGCTGCTGTAGCACTGCCCAGATGGTGCTGGGACTTGAAGCTGGGCCCCAATCACAGCGAGTTCCACGCCCCGCCTTGTGAGCTCCCACTCTGGCCCAACAATAAAAAGCCCTGGGACTGGACAGTGGCACTCCTGCACCAGTTAACACTGACACTACCATGCCCAAGGAGCCAGGTTCAAGCCCCTGGTCCCATCTTGCAGGAAGGATGGTTTGTGCTGTGGATGTCTCCTGTTTCTCTCTTCTCTCCCTATTCCACACACCCCCCCACCCCGTTGTTTTTTCCTCCAGGGTTATCGTTGGGGCTTGGTGCCAGCACTATGAATCCACCGCTCCCTATGGTCTTTTTCCTTTTTCTATTTTATTGGATAGGACTGGGAAGGAATGGGAAGGTAGGGAAGGAGACAGACACCCGCAGCTTTGCTTCACCACTCCTGAAGCTTCTTCCCTGCAGGTGGGAATGAGAGGCTTGAGCCCAGATCCTTGTGCACTATAGTCAGTTACTTTGATGCATTAAGGGAATTCTCTTACCTGAGAGAGCAATACTAAAAACGCAGCTTAGCTGCAGTACTCACAATAGCCAGAGTGGAAGCAGCCTAAATGCCCATCGACAGATGACTGGCTGAGGAAGTTATAGGATATACACTCCATGGAATACTACTCTGCTATCAAAAAGCCAATATTGTGTCCTTTGAGACTAAATAGATGGAACTGGGGGGTGAAGATGCTTATTGAAATAAGAGATGAAAGACAATACCAAATGGTTTCACTCATATGTGGAATCTAGACATCTGATAAGCATGCATTTGAAGAAATAAATAAGCAAACAAAAAAACAAAAGCAGAACAGAAGTCAGCAAAGAGTTTCTTAGACTTGTGAGAACTGTGGTGGTTATCTCCAGGAGGGGAGAAAGTGAGGGTACAGAACTTGGGTGGTGGGTGTGGTGTGGGACTACACGCCCTGTACTCTTTATTTTACAAATTACGATTAATCACAAATCAAAAACTAAAGAAATAAAATTGAAATGCTTCTTGGTAATACCACGATGGGGTTTCTGGATTGGAGGGCTGAGGTGGGGTGGCAATAGCGGGTTCCTCCAAGTTAATCAGCTCCACACTCCCTGTGGGTCACTCTGCTTAAGAAAGACTCCCGTGTTCAACAGCTCCACCAGGACCAAGAGGCTTTCACTCTGCTTGACCTTGAAGAGTGGAAGGCTGAGATAAAATGCAAGGAGGGAAGAAAGGTAAGGACAGAGTGAACCCAAAATGATACATTGTGTGTGTCCTTATCAGATTATTCCCACTCCTTAAAAAAATTAACTCAGCAGAGAAACAAAAGAAAAAATAAACAGGGGCTGGGTGGTGGCACACCTGGTGAAGCACACACATTACAGTGCGCAAGGACCCAGGTTTGAGCCCCCAGCCCCACTTGCAGGGGGAAAGCTTTGCAAGGGGTAAAGCAGGGCTGCAGGTGTCTGTCTGTCTCTCTTCCTCTCTATAGCCCCCTTCCCTCTTGATTTCTGGCTTTCTCTATCCAATAAATAAAGATAATATAAAGAAAAAAGAAACAAACAGGATCACATCAAAAACAAAAGGCTACATACAAAGCCAAAGAAACTGTCAGGAAAAATAGAGGAGGAGCTCCTGGATCCTGCCTGGGAGGAACTAGGCACTCGTGCGTGCGACATCTGTCACCAGGCTAAGACCCAGCAGAAGCAAAACACCTCACAAGACTCAGCAACAACGAAGCGGGCAAGCACCCCATGGAGAAGACCCTCGGCAGCAGTGGAAAGGACTCTGCACTGTCTCCAGCCAGGAAGCGGGGGCCACCGCCCTGTGAGAGGGCGGCAGATGAGCCTGGTACACCCGTGGTGGTGGTGGTGGCGGTGTGAGCAGGCCAGCCTCCAGGCAGAGCAGGAGGGAGCTTTCGCAGAGCGTTGAAGAGCGCCACCACGGGACCCAGCATGGCACTCCTAGCACCCATGCCAAGGACACAGAGCGAGTATACTTGTTTAGATGGATCTGCCATCCTGCACTGGCTGCAGCACTGTTCAAGACAGCTACGGCAGAAGTCCGCCCAGGTGCCCAATGGCGGACAGTGGAGTCTGTGCAGTGGTGCACCTGGCTGGGCACACGTGATATCAAACACCAGGACCGGGGTTCAAGTCCCTGGTCTGCAGTGAAGCAGGTCTTCAGGTGTCTCTCTTTCTCCCTCTCCCTCTCAATGTCACTCCATCCTGTTAAATAAAAGGGAATGGGGAGGGCTGGGGAAACTTGGGTTGCGTGGCCAGGGAGGTGGCACAGGGGATAAAGCCTTGGACTTTCCTGCATGAAGTGGCATTGCCCTTGCCACAGGGATGCCCTGGTTCTCTATCTTCTCATGAATTAACAAAGCTTTTTAAAACAGAAATTGGGCCAGACAGTCACAGTGGAGAACCGTTCAGCCATGAATAGCTGAGGTCTTGACACTGGCAACTCCGTGGGTGGGTGTGGAGGGCACTCCATCCCCCAGATCTGAAGGCTGTGCTGCACAGAGCCTTCACTCCATCACCCTCAGCCCGGGGTCTCCCTAGCCTGTGCCCACTGCTCAGGCCACCAGTGCCTCCATCCTCCTAAAGGAAACAGTCAAGAGCAGCATCTGGGGGAAGAAGCACTTCCTCACCTCACGCCTCTCAGACTTGAGGGCTGCTCGACCGGCCTCTTTCTCTCTCTCTCTTTCTTCTTTTTTTTTTTTTTTTTGATAGGCTAGAAATTGAGAGAGGAGGGGAAGATGGGGAGAAAAAGAGACAGACACCTGCAGAGCTGCTTCACTGCTTGCAAAGTGACCCCCTGCAGGTGGGGAGGTGGGGCTCAAACTGGCATCCTTGCACCAGTCCTTGTGCTTCGCACCATGTGCCCATAACTTGGTGCACCACCACTTGGCCCCTCCGAGTTTTTCATTTTCATTTTTTATTTTTAACTTTAATGAGAGAGAGAGAGTGAAAGAGAGAGAGAGAGAGAGATACTACAGCACTGCTCAGCTCTGGTTTATGCTGGTGCTGGGAATTAAACCTGGGGCCTCAGAGCCTTAGAGCCTCGGGCATGAGAGGGCATTTCCTCTTCTGTGAGCTGCATTCTAAGGCTTTGCCTTCTTCCTGCAATTGATTTTTGTTTTCTTTTTCCAAGACAGAGAGAGTGGACCCCCCCCCCCAGCACCAAAGCTTCCTGCACTGTGGCAGGGAGCAGCAAACAGCACATGTCCAAGTGAGTTATTTCACTGACTGCCTGATATTAATTTTAAATTTTTATCATTATTAAGTTTTAAATATATTTACCTATTTATTATTGGGTAGAAGCAGAGAGAAATTGAGAGGGAAGGGGGAGACAGAGAGGGAGAGAGCCAGAGAGCCACCTGCAGCCCTGCTTCACCACTTGTGACGCTCTCCCCCCTGCAGGTGGGGACCGGGGGCTCAAACCTGGGTCCTTGCGCACGGTAATGTGAATGCTCAACCAGGTGTGCCACTGCCTGGCCCTTATTATTTATTATTTTAACCAGAGCACCTCTCAGCACTGGTTTACTATGGTGCTGAGGCTTGAACCTGGGACATGGGGAGATGAGAAATTGTACCCATTGCCAACACTGTACTGTAGATCATTATTTTCCAAATAATATGATAGGTGTTTGCATATAAGGCCCTGGTCCTCACCTGCAGGGGGAAAGCTTCGCGAGTGGTAAAGCAGGGTTGCAGGTGTCTCTCTGTCTCTCTCTTACTACCTCCCCTTACCCTCTCAATTTCTCTCTGCCTCTACCCAGTAGTAAATGGGGATGGGGGCACGGCCTCAAGGTGCAGTGGATTCGTTGCAAAGGCACTGATCCCATGGTGGAAATTAATTGATTAAAAAAAAAGAAGAAGAAGAAGAAGAAAGAGGGAGTTGGGTGGTAGTACAGCTGGTTAAGTGCATGTGGCACAAAGCGCAGGGACCGGTGTGAGGATCTCAGTTCGAGCTCCTGGCTCCCCACCTGCAGGGGGTTCACTTCACAGGTGGTGAAGCAGGTCTGCAGGTGTCTTTCTCTCCCCCCTCTGTCTTCCCCTCCTCTCTCCATTTCTCTCTGCTCTATCCAATAACAACCACATCAATAACAACAACAATAATACCTACAACAACAATAAAAAACAACAAGGGCAACAGAAGGGAAAATAAATAAATAAATAAAAAGTTTTTAAAAATTTCTTAAAAAGAAAAAAATATATTATGCATGAAAAAACTATTGTATTTACTGTTGAATGTAAAACATTAACTCCCCAATAAAGAAATTAAGAAAAAAAAAGAAAGAAAGAAAGAAAAGGAAGTATAACACTGCTGTCATGGTTTGAATACATTAGTTATACCTTCAAATTCTCAGTCTTTGGCCCCCACGCCTATGGACATCTAATTTTTGACAAGGGGCCCAAAATAATAAATAAAAAAGGAGAGTCTTTTCCACAAATGATGCTGGAAAAAGTGGTTCAAGCATACAGAAGAATGAAGTTGAGCCACTACATTTCATCACACACGAAAGTAAACTCTAAATGGATCAAGGACTTGGACGTTAGACTAGAAATTCTCAGATACTTAAGAGGAAAGTAGAACTCTCTTCCATCTCGGTGTTATAGGTGTCTTCAATGACTCACGTCCAATCACAAAGAAGACAAAAACTGGCCTAGAAGATGGCGCAGTGGATAAAGCACTGGACTCTCAAGCATGAGGTCCTGAGTTCAATCCCTGGCAGCACATGGACCAGAGTGATGTCTGGCTCTTTCTCTTTCTCTTATCTTTCTCATAAATAAATAAATAAATAAAATATTTTAAAAAGAAGACAAAAAAAAATAAGCCAATGGGACTATATCCTATTAAAAGTCTTCTGCACACTGGGGGCCAGGCAGTGGCGCACCTGGTTAAGCACTCATAATACAGTGTAGAAGGACCCGGGTTCAAGCCTCTGGCCCCCACCTGCAGGGGGGAAGCTTCACAAGTGGTGAAGCAGGGCTGCAGGTGTCTCTCTGTCTCTCTTCCTCTCTATTGCCCCTTCCTCTCTCAATTTCTCTCTATCTATCTATACAATTAAAAAAAAAATCTTCTGCACAGCAAAATAAACCACCACTCAGAGATTCTTTACAGAATGGGAGATATACACCATACATCAGACAAAAGGCATTAAACCAAAATACACAAAGAACCCACCAAACTCAGCAACAACAACAACAAAAACAAACAATCCCATTCAAAAGTGGGGAGAGGATGTGAACAGAATGTTTGCCAGAGAAGAGAGCAAAAAGGACCACAGAAATATGAAAAAAAAATGTTCCAAGTCTCTGATTGTCAGAGAAATGCAAATAAAGACAACAATGAGATACCACTTCACTCCTGTGAGAATGTCAGACATCAGAAAAGGTAACAGCAGCAAATGCTGGAAAGGTTGTAGGGACAAAGGAACCCTCCTGCACTGCTGGTGGGAATGTAAATTAGTCCAACCTCTGTGGAGAACAGTCTGGGGAGCTCTCAGAAGGCTAGAAATGGACCTACCCTATGACCCTGCAATTCCTCTCCTGGGGATAGATCCTAAGGAACCCAACACACCCATCCAAAAAGATCTGTGCACACATATGTTCTTAGCAGCACAATTTGTAATAGCCAAAACCTGGAAGCAACCCAGGTGTCCAACAACAGATGAGTGGCTGAGCAAGTTGTGGTCTATATACATAGCTATTAAAAATGGTGAATTCACCTTCTTCACCACATCTTGGATGGAGCTTAAAGGAATCCTGTGACGTGAGGTCAGCCAGAAAAAGAAGGATGTATATGGAGTTGTTGAGGGAGAAATTACTGAAATTGCCGCCCAGAAGCGGGAGCGGTCACAGGTGTGGCTGGAATGCTGGTGGAAGGACCACTCAGAGATGGGAGCAGTCACAGGTGTGGCTTGGGAGGTGTAGGCAGGGTTTTGAGTTTCTAGCCCAGAAACAGGCGGTTTCAGGCTCGCTCTTTGGCCCAGACGGCATCAAGTAAGACCTTCTCTACCCTTACTCTCCCTCTCTCTCCCGTGACCACCATGTGACCCTCTAGCTTGTAAGTGGGTCGGGTCCCCACCTCTCTTTCCTTTGATCTCCCCCCCTCTCCTAACATGTTTTTGTATCCAATAAAGTTTAATTTACCTGAAAGATCATGCTCTTATCAATTCTTTGCTGAGAAGAAAAGGCATGGCGAACTCTCAGGATGGGGGACAAATGCTGGCCCCCCCCCCCAATTGCTTTAACATGAGGATCTCACTCATGGACAGACGTTGGAAACAAGAACAGAAGGGGAAACACAAAGCAGAACTTGGGCTGGGTCTGGTGGACGGCACCCAAGCAAAGGGCTGTGTGTGGGGGTGGGGGAGGAGGCTTTCAGGTCCTGGTGTGTGATTGAGGAGGGTCTAGGCTCGTGATGAGAGTGCTCTGCAGAAAGTTGAGAAATTTTACATGTGTGTCAACAACTATATTTACTGTACACCATTAAGCCCCCAATAAAAATAAAATAAGGAACTCTGGTTTAACCAGAGGACTCTAGTTTAATTCTTTCTCCACACCCTGCACAGAGAAAGAGGCCCATGCTTTCCAAATGGACCTTTTAGCATATGACTGACTAGAGACCCCAGATAGGTAAGTGAAAAGAGACTATTTAAAAAAAAAAAAAGTTAGACAACAAAGAAAGAGAATATTATAGAAATTTGCATAGGGGGCCAGCGATAGCTCAGTGGGTTAAGTGCAGGTGGCACAAAGCACAAGGACCGGCGTGAGGGTCCCGGTTCGAGCCCCCAGCTCCCACCTGCAGGGGGGTCGCCTCACAGGCGGTGAAGCAGGTCTGCAGGTGTCTGTCTTTCTCTCCTCTCTCCATTTCTCTCTGTCCTATCTAACAACAATGACAGCAATAACAACAATAATAACCACAACAATGATAAACAACAAGGGCAACAAAAAGGGGAAAAATAGCCTCCAGGAGCAGTGGATTTGTGGTACAGGCACCGAGCCCCAGCAATAACCCTGGAGACAATAAATAAATAAATAATTTGCATAACATCTCTGTGCCCCCCCCCAATTCCCCTTCCATGGGGAGGGTGTCTTATTGGAGCCAATGATTTTCTCCTTTCTCATTTTTTTTAAAAAAAAACTCTTTTTAAAAATTTGTTTATTCTCTTTTATAGCCCTTTTTTAAATGTTGTAGTTGTTGTTGTTATTGATGTCGTCGTTGTTGGACAGGACAGAGAGAAATGGAGAGAGGATGGGAAGACAGAGAGGGGGAGAGACAGACAGACACCTGCAGACCTGCTTCACCACCTGTGATGTGACGCCCCTGCAGGTGGGGGGAGCCGGGGCTCGAACCGGGATCCTTATGCCGGTCCTTGTGCTTTGCGCCACATGTGCTTAACCCACTGCGCTACCCGACTCCCTCCTTTTTTTTTAACCGGAGCATTACTCAGCTCTGGCTTGTGTTGGTGTGTGTGGGGGGACTGAATTTGGGACTTTGGAGCCTCAGGCATGAGTGTCTCTTTGCATAACCATTATGCTATCTGCACCCCCCTTTTTTCCTTTTTAAATAGTTTTATTTTTCTTTTCCTTACAAAAACAAAGAACAAACCTCAAGTCTTTGTGCTTTAAGCTGTGCTCTGTGGTTTAGTATATAAAGCCGGGATATGTACCTCGTGAATTTTCTTTTTTTCTTTCCTTTTTTTTTGTCTCGAGGGTTATCCCTGGGACTCAGTGCCTGCACTACAAATCCACTGCTCCTGGAGGGCATTTTTTTTCCATTTTGTGTCCCTTGTTATTGTTGTTGTTATTGCTATTGTTGTTGTTGGATAGGAGAGAGAGAGAGAGAGAGAGAGAAATGGAGAGAGGAGGGGAAGACAGAGAAGGGGAAAGACAGACACCTGCAGACCTGCTTCACCGCTTGTGAAACGACTCCCCTCGCAGGTGGGGAGCTGGGGGTCGAACCGGGATCCTTGCGCTGGTCCTTGTGCTGTGCACCATGTTTGCTTAACCCGCTGTGCTACCACCTGCCCCCCCCATGAATTTTCTTAATGACTTGTTCTCTTTTTATCCCCCATATTAATATTGTTAAAACAGGCTTGTTTTGTTGCATATTTTGATTTTACTTCTTTCTTATTCTCAAGTTTGCTTTGTTTAATGACGGGTGGACAAAACCAAAGGGAAGGATGCTGAGGAAGGCCGAACGAGACCCTGACCAGAAGACTTGGGTAGATCCCTGGCTCGGCCTGTCCAGGTATAAGGGCAGAAGCCTCAGCCGTGGAGCTCACTGGGAAGACAGCATCCAAGACAGTGTCTCTCTGGGCCTTGGAGCAACATGCCCCAGGCTTAGAATCTTGGTGGTGGAAGGTGAGTCTCTGTGGGTTTGGACATGCTAGCAAGGGTTTCTGCCCTACTACAGGGTTCAGGGAAATGCCTTATGCAGCTATGGTTAAGAAATGTGCCTTGGGGCATCCTTTCATTTCCTTGAGTTAAAAAGCTTTATTTGCAAACTGTTTTCAGATTCCTGGAGTTAATTTCTTTTCTTAATATTTCCTGGTAATATTAAGGGTACAAGAGGACAACATAATGGCTATGCAAAAAGACTCATGCCTGAGGCTCCAAGGTCCCAGGTTCAATCCCCTGCACCACCACAAGCCAGAGCAGTTATGGGAGCTGAGCAGTGCTCTAATAACAAAAACAAATGCTATATGTAATTTCTCTTGGTACAAGAGCCCTGGCCCCATGCCTGTGCTGGGTCCTGGGAGGAAGCCCAGGCGCGCTTGGTGAGCTCAGGCCATTCCTGCTCCGTCCCTCACGCTGACCACCCTACTCCCTGAGCTGCGACCTGCAATGGCAGGGTTTTTCCCATGAGCCATCCTCAGCCTCCTGGTTCTAGAGGTGACTGCCCACGGCCCCAGCATGCAGGTGCGCCCGCCGGCTGCCCCCTGCCTGTGCTAGGCCTGGGCACTCCATGGCTCCCGCCCCTGTGGGGAGGAGGCTGTGGTTTTGGGGGGCTGGTACCTAGTGACACTGCTCCACTGGGCAGCTACCTCCTGGCCCCAGTTCAGTGATGTTCTCCCAACATGCAAAGCCAAAAAAAAAAAAAGGTGACATTTGTGTAAAACAGGACAACAGGCCTGAAGAAGGGGTGTTTCTGCTTAGGGGAGAGCTGACCTCACTAGTGTCCCAGCAGACTGTCGGGCTTGTGAGCCATGGAAGCAGGAGGCTGCACTGGCCAACTGGTCCAGAGCCCTTCAGGCTAGATGTCAGGTGGGGGGCGGGGGGGGCAGCGGTCAACTCCCACTCCACTGGCCAGAGAACTCTTGAGAGTGTCTGTCTTCTCATCTGCTACATTAAATGTCAACTGACTTGCCAACAGTTGAATAAACACTTAACTGCTGAATTTTTTTAATGTATCCTCTCAATCTATGAAATTTGAATTCTACAAAAGAGATATATTCAAGACCAAGCAATTCAGAGAAGTTACAAGTCAGAGAACAGGGAAAATGGTGCCGAGTGCAGTGTCCACAGGAAGCAGCTGTTGGTGCCTGTGGAAGGGCCTTCATCACTAAAGGAGAACGTCCCCATGGAAAGGCAGCAGCCAGGGAGCAGCAGCAGCACGCCCGGTTAAGCACATACAGTAGGAGGCACAGGCATCTGTGCGAGGATCCTGGCTTGGGCCCCCGGTTCCCCACCTGGAGTGGGGTCACGTCACAAGTGGTGAAGCAGGTCTGCAGGTGTCTTTCTCTCTCCCCATCCCTCCCCTCTCAATTTCTCTCTAGCCTATCCAATACAGCGGAGGAGCCTCCAGGGGCTGTGGATTCCTAGTGCCGGCACTGAGTCCCAGCAATAACTCTGCAGGCAAACCAAGGCAGCATTCACAAGGAGCTGCACCACCACGCAGTGACCCGCCATCACAGCCGTCACAGCACATGGAACAGTTTCCAAGGAACACTGCTTCTGTGACATCGTATTAGGTGACCCCTACAAGCGTCAACCCGGCTTTGACCTAGCACGTTATGATTGGGCCCTCCTCAATTGCTATCAACAGGCCATGGCCGGTGGCTGCTATGTTCCATCGCTGGGGAGCCAGAGATGACCCGAACTGCCCCTGCGGCTACAGACAGACTATGACCCACATCGTCAACGGCTGCCACCTCTCCAGATTCAAAGGAGGTCTCGAAACTTTACATCAGGCTCAACCTGACGCTGTTGACTGGCTATGGAAGAAGGGCAAACGCTAGAAGAAGAAGAAGGTGTTGATGCCCCTGTCTTTCTGGCAAGAAACATTTAAAACCCTTGGAATACTCTTAATTTAAAAAAAGTTATTAATGGCAGAATAGATAGCATAATGGTTATGCAAATAGACTCTCATGCCTGAGGCTCCAAAGTCCCAGGTTCAATCCCCCCGCACCACCATAAGCCAGAGCTGAGCAGTGCTCTGGTTAAAAAAAAAAAAAAGTTATAACAGTGCTTAAGAATTTGTAATATTTCAGGGGGTATAGTTTCTAGAATATTCTTAGTGAAGAAAGTGGTACAGGTGTCTTGGTGGGGTGGCCTTCGGAATGTCCCCAAATCACCTAAAGCAGAGGAACTCCCTATTGATGGCATTTCCCAGCCCCTCCACGTGGGGTGTGAAGGCCAATGAGTCCAGGACCAATGGCGTAACCCCCAAACCCTGTGCACTACAGCCGCCACAAAACCCCAAGGTCCAGGCTAAAGGCCAGCTTTCTTTCCCCCACGGCCAGCCGGGAAGGGCACAGGGGCAGAAGGGGGCACCAGGCCTACTCAGCACTCTTTCCCAGCTAGGTGAGGAGTGACCCCATGGGCAGAATCACACACCATACCAAACACCAGAAAAACAAAAAAGAAGCTACAGAACAAAAGAAGAGAAGGGGAACAAACAAGCCAAGTGCCAGTAAAGGAAAGAGCCAGAGAAGGCCTGGCATTCAGCCAGCGAGTCAGGGGCGCAGCCAGGAGGCACCCACAAAACTGGGCAGAGAGCACCATCCTGCAAGCTCTGGGCCCAGGGGAACAAGCTCGAACCCCAGAATCACAGACCTGAAACCCAGAATCACAGACCTGAAACCCAGGCCCAGGGGACTGAAACCCAGGTCCACAAGGCCTGACCCCCATGACCACAGGCCTGACCCAGGTCCACAGGGCCTGACCCCCATGACCACAGGCCTGACCCAGGTCCACAGGGCCTGACCCCCATGACCACAGGCCTGACCCAGGTCCACAAGGCCTGACCCCCATGACCACAGGCCTGACCCAGGTCCACAGGGCCTGACCCCCATGACCACAGGCCTGACCCAGGTCCACAAGGCCTGACCCCCATGACCACAGGCCTGACCCAGGTCCACAGGGCCTGACCCCCATGACCACAGGCCTGACCCAGGTCCACAGGGCCTGCCCCCCATGATCACAGGCCTGACCCAGGTCCACAGGGCCTGACCCCCTTAACCACAGGCCTGACCCAGGTCCACAGGGCCTGACCCCCATGACCACAGGCCTGACCCAGGTCCACAGGGCCTGACCCCCTTGACCACAGGCCTGACCCAGGTCCACAGGGCCTGCCCCCCATGATCACAGGCCTGACCCAGGTCCACAGGGCCTGACCCCCTTGACCACAGGCCTGACCCAGGTCCACAGGGCCTGAACCCCATGACCACAGGCCTGACCCAGGTCCACAGGGCCTGACCCCCATGACCACAGGCCTGACCCAGGTCCACAGGGCCTGACCCCCATGACCACAGGCCTGACCCAGGTCCACAGGGCCTGACCCCCATGACCACAGGCCTGACCCAGGTCCACAGGGCCTGACCCCCATGACCACAGGCCTGACCCAGGTCCACAGGGTCTGACCCCCTTGACCACAGGCCTGACCCAGGTCCACAGGGCCTGACCCCCTTGACCACAGGCCTGACCCAGGTCCACAGGGCCTGACCCCCATGACCACAGGCCTGACCCAGGTCCACAGGGCCTGACCCCCATGACCACAGGCCTGACCCAGGTCCACAGGGTCTGACCCCCTTGACCACAGGCCTGACCCAGGTCCACAAGGCCTGACCCCCATGACCACAGGTCTGACCCAGGTCCACAGGGCCTGACCCCCTTGACCACAGGCCTGACCCAGGTCCACAGGGCCTGACCCCCATGACCACAGGCCTGACCCAGGTCCACAGGGCCTGACCCCCATGACCACAGGCCTGACCCAGGTCCACAGGGCCTGACCCCCACGACCACAGGCCTGACCCAGGTCCACAGGGTCTGACCCCCACGACCACAGTCCTGACCCAGGTCCACAGGGCCTGAACCCCATGATCACACTCCTGAACCCCAGCACCCCAGCACCCCAGGCCTGTCCTCAGAAGCTGGATGCCACATGTCTCCTGGGTGCTGTGTCCCCCTCAGCCCCAGGCAGGTCCTGCACCCCAGAGGTCGCACCATCACCTGCCTGGTAACGCACTTATAGACAGGTGGACTGACTGACAGACGGTGTGCTCACCTGACCTTCCTGTGGTGCGCAGCTGGGAGCCATCCTGTGGAGTGTGGATGCTGACCGCAGAAGTCACTGAAAAGAGGACGCCACCGTGTGGAGTGTGGACGTTGAGGAGAGAGGACGCTGAAGGGAGAGGACACCGCCATGTGGAGCATGGATGCTGAGGAGAGAGGACGCTGGGGGGAGAGGACGCCACCGTGTGGAGTGTGGACGCTGAGGAGAGAGGATGCTGAGGAGAGAGGACACTGAGGGGAGAGGACGCCACCTTGTGGAGCGTGGATGCTGAGGAGAGAGGATGCTGAGGGGAGAGGATGCTGAGGAGAGAGGATGCTGAGGGGAGAGGACGCTGAGGGGAGAGGACGCCACCGTGTGGAGTGTGGATGCTGAGGAGAGAGGATGCTGAGGGGAGAGGACACCGCCATGTGGAGCATGGAAGCTGAGGTGAGTGGATGCTACCATGGGCAGAGTGTGGGGACCGGAAGTTGAGACTGGGGGACGCTCAGCCTGGGGGGAGCTCTGTGCAGCCTGCCTTTCTGTCCCCACATACAGTGGGGCGGTGTGTGCACCTCCCGGTGCTGGGGTGCTGCCCCCCTCTGAGCAGATGTTGAGGTGCTGCCCCCTAGAGGTGGATGATGGTAGCTGGGGCTGAAGCTGGGGCCTGGCCTCCCTGTGGGGAAGAAGGTGGGGGCGTGGGCTCACATGGCAGCGCTAGGGGTGTCGGGGAGAGGCAGGCAGGGTGACAGGGAGACTGGTGTCCCCAATCCTCCAGAATGCCACCCCTCTGGGGACCCAGGCTTCAGGCCTATAATTCTGGGGTTCAGACCTGTGAACCTGGAGTGCTGGTTTGTAGTTCTGGGGTTCAGGCCTGTGGTCCTGGGGTTCAGGTTTGTGACAATAGAGTTCATGCCTGTGATCATGGGGTTCTGGCCTTAGTTCTGGGGTTCAGGTCTGTGGAGCTGGAGTTGTGGTTTTTAGTTCTGGGGTTCAGGTCTGTGATCATGGGGTTCAGGCCTTAGTTCTGGGGTTCAGGTCTGTGGAGCTGGGGTTCAGGCCTGTGCTTCTGAGGTTCAAGTTAGCGACTGTAAGGTTCAGGCCTATGGTATTGGTGGTCAGGCCTGTTCTCCTGGGGTTCAGGACTGTGTTTCTGGGGTTCAGGCCTATGTACCTGCGGCTCAGATCTGTGGACCTGGGGTTAGGCCTGTGGACTATGGGGTTCAAGTCTGTCTCATAAGCTTTATGCCTGCAGTCATGGAACTCAGGTGTACGGACCTGGTGTTCAGGGCTGTAGACTTGGGGTTCAGACCCTTGGATCTGATGTTAGGCCTGTGGCCATGAGGCTCAGGCCTAAGGAACTGGGGTTTAAGCTGTGGATCTGAGGTTTAGGGCTTTGGTCCTGGGGGTCAGTCCTGTCATCAGGGGTTCTGGCCTATAGTCCGGGGATCAGGGCTGTGATTGTGGGGTTCAGGCCTATGGACCTGGCATTCAGGTTCATAGTCATGTGATTCAGGCCTGTCTCTTGGGGTTCAGGCCTGTGATTCTTGGGTTCAGGTTTGTGATTACTATATAGGATTCAGGCCTGTGAGATTGGTGGTCAGTTTTGTGATCATGGAGATTGGAACTGTAGACCTGGGGTACAAACCATATGGGCTTGGGATTCAGGTCTGTAGACCTGGGGTTCAGGTTTTTGGACCTGGGGGTTCAGACCTGTGGTCATGGGATTCAGGCCTGTAGTCTGGGGGTTTAGGCCTGTGGTCATGGGTTTCAAGCCAGTTGTCTTGGAGTGCAGGCCCGTCTCATGGGGTTCAGACCCGTGAAGTTGGGGTTCATGTCTTGGAGTGCAGGCCCGTCTCATGGGGTTCAGACCTGTGAAGTTGGGGTTCGGGTTCGTGGTCAGTCACGTTCAGGTAGGTCTGTGTTCCTGGGGTGCAGGTCTGTGCTCATGGGATTCAGGCCTGCTGTCTTGGGGCTCAAGCCTGTCTCATAGGGTTCAGATCCTGTGGATCTGGGGTTCAGTCATGCTCTCCTGTGTTTTAGACCTGTGAATTTGGGGATCAGGTTTATGGTCAAGCAGGTTCAGGTCTGTAGACTTGGGGTTCAGTCTGTGGTCCTGAGTTTCAAGACTAAGAACCTGAGATTCAGGCTTATTCCTGGGGTCAGGACTGTGGTCCTTGGATTTAGTTTGTGGACCTTGGGTTTGGGCTTTTGGATTCGGGGTTCTACTCTGTGGGCCTGGGGGTCAGCCTTTGGGCCTGGGGTTCAGCCCTGTAATCATGGGGTTCAGGTTAGTGGGCCTGGTGCTCAGGCCTGTTTTCCTGGGATTCAGACCCTATAATTCTGGGGTTTGGCCTGTGGGCCAGGGTTGATGTCTGTGGACCTTGGGTAGAGGCCTGTGATCCTGGGTTACAGGCCTGTGGACCTGGGTTACTGCCTATTGACCTGGAGTTTATCTGTTCACCTTTTTTTTTTTTTTCCTTAAGTGAACAAAGTATTTAACAAGAACTAATTATGTTTGAAATGGAATTTTAAAATTTCACTCTTTACTTTTCATTTTAGTCATATTTAAAAAAAAACTTTTTGGGAATTGGGCAGTAGCGCAGTGGGTTAAGCGCACATGGCACAAAGCACAAAGATTGGCTTAAGGATCCCGGTTCGAGCCCCCTGCTCCCCACCTGCAGGGAAGTCGCTTCACAGGCGGTGAGGCAGGTCTGCAGGTGTCTGTCTTTCTCTCCCCCTCTCTGTCTTCCCCTCCTCTCTCCATTTCTCTCTGTCCTATCCAACAACAATGACAACGATGGCAACAATAACAACAACAACAAAATGATAAACAACAAGGGCAACAAAAGGGAAAAAAGAGCCTCCAGGAGCAGTGGATTCATAGTGTAGGCACCGAGCCCCAGTGATAACCCTGGAGGCAAAAAAAAAAAAAAAAAAAACTTTTTAAATCAAATGTTCTGACTATTGAGGCTGCACAGGTTTTGTGTGTTTTCATGTTTAGGTTTCAGAAAAATATTTCCAGTCAAAATAATTTTCATTGGTGAGATGATAGGGATTGCTAGCAGTAAATTCTCAGGCTGATCCTGACAATGGAATTATATTGGAGCAGATGAATAGAATAATTCTGTCATATCTACCTTACTAATGTTTGTTGATCCAATTATCCATAAGAAGCAAACAAAAAAAAAACATGTTTCTCTTGCTTACTGGCTATAGGGTAGCTCAGGTGGCTTGGGGTGGGTGGCATCAGTGAGTTGTTGAATGGTTACCCCAGCTGCTTGAGTGTGACCCCAGATTCACGTGGAGCTTCTGCAGTGGCAGCCACATCCAGGAAATAGTCTTGGAATTTAAGAAATAGATGAGTAGTAATTTACACACATAGAACCTGGCCCATGAGATCTAAGGTTTACAAAAATGACATTTCTTCCAGTAGTGAAAAATAAAAAGGAAGGAAGAAAGGGGGGGGAGGAAGGGAGGAAGAACTTCACAAACATCCCGCTGGCTTGGAGTCTGGAGACATGGATTAGGCCTAGCTGCAGATCCCCAGCCTTGGCATCTGCTGCTCTGCAATAGCATCTTTGTCCAGCGGGTGTCGATAGTGGGCTGAGGTGTGTTTATTACACTTCTTCTAGCGTTTGCCCTTCTTCCGTAGCCAGTCAACAGCGTCAGGCCGAGCCTGATGTAAAGTTTCGAGACCTCCTTTGAATCTGGAGAGGTGGCAGTCGTTGACGATGTGGGTCATAGTCTGTCCTGAGCCGCATGGGCAGTTCGGGTCGTCTCTGGCTCCCCAGCGATGGAACATAGCGGCGCACCGGCCATGGCCTGTTCGATAGCGATTGAGGAGGGCCCAATCATAACGTACTGACAGGAGAAAGCTGTGGCCTGGGGGAGAGACTTCTGGTTGAGGGCAAAGGGAAAGCTTTCAAACCCAGACACAGGTGGATTTGGAAGGTTTGGAGCACAGATTATTTGAGGAAGACATGCCACCTGCCAATTAGTAGCTAACTCAGAACTGTGGCTGAGCGCAGCAACTAGACTGAGGCCTCGAGCCCAGGACCCCCGACTGCTCGAGAACTCTGGTGCGAAGCCGGGTATGGGCGGCCGGTGCAGGCAGTGCACCTGAGGGGAGACTGTGAAGGCACAGCCTTCTGCCTTGGGGCTGTCTCTGCACGGCAGCAGTGGAGCAAGGCCTGCTGGGTTGTTTTCTATCTACCCTGTTAATGTGTTCTTCTGGAAATGGGGGACACAAGCACACCCCAGAGCTCCCCTGCCAGCAGGGCCCTGCAACACCTTCCAGGTAGCTGAAGGGCTGTCCAAGCCAGCCCACCAGGCAGCTTTCACCAGGGCTGAGCGAGTACTAGAGGGAGCCACGTGGGGACGTGGGCAGGTTTCCCGTGACCTTTGGGGAAATGTGGGCAGCGTAAGGGTTGGGGAGGACCCGGCATCACCACTTGGGAGAGGATTTGGAAGTTAGACTGGTAGCACTCAGAGTTGGCTTTGCCAGGTCCTGGTGTGTGTGTGTGTGTGAGTGTGTGTGTGTGTGTGTGTGAGTGTGTGTGTGTGTGTGAGTGTGTGTGTGTGAGTGTGTGTGTGTGAGTGTGTGTCTGTGTGTGAGTGTGTGTGTGTGTGTGTGAGTGTGTGTGTGTGTGTGAGTGTGTGTGTGTGTGTGAGTGTGTGTGTGTGTCTGTGTGTGTGTAAGAGGGAGAGCATGTGGCCGTGCAGAGGGTGAGGGCGAGGGCTCAGCCTGCACCAGGCTGCCTGCAGCAGTGGTCGTGGCACACAGCATGAGTGGTGCTTGGCACACACAGCGGTGGCAGCAGACAGCCCTGAGTTCTGGGTTGCGACTGGCGGAGGTCGCAGCGGTGACATGGATGAGTTCACATGCGTGAGGACCGCATGGCCCATGCACACGCTGTGTCCTGCCGCCGCCTCCCTGCCCACCGCCCCTGCAGACCCCGTGGGGCTGAGCACCAGCACCTGCAGGGGTGTGTGTGTGTGTGTGTGTGTGTGTGTGTGTGTGTGTGTGCTTTTGCAGGAAGCTGCCCATTCCGGCTGCAGTACCCTGCAACAGACCGCTCAGGCAGAGGAGCATCAGGAAGGATCAGGGTCCCCGAAGAGACTGGTGGGGTGGGTCAGGAGTCTGCGCAGGGGAGAACAGAATACACCACACTCTGTTGGAGGGTGAATCTGAATTCAATTTTCATTCAGCCAGTGAGAGTTTATATATCTTTCAGTCTTACATAAACAATATCTGAAACAGAAAGTAAAGCTCATTTCTTGATTAGATGGCCTTGCGGTTTTACAGAAATGTTGTACTTTATGGGGTGATGCATTTCTGAGTAACAGGCTTAGCAGATAGTATTTTACATAGAGTTTTAACATATTTCATAAGAGGAGGTGAGTAAGTATTACTAAGAATTTTTCCTAAAACTTTATGTATTTGATGACCCATAACTTCGTCCACCTCATTTCCTGTTCATCTGTATCTAATCTGGGAGCAGGGGCTGTTCGTCCCCGATTACACGACATCATTACCATATACATAATGAAAACAATAATCAGAGTTTCCACTTTAGATCTGCTCAGGATGCCAAGACCCACTCCCAGAATTCTTCTTCCTTGAAGAGAGTTTTCCGGGGTGCTGACCCTGTCAGGCCCATCATTCTGGAGTTGGTGGGGCATGGCAGTGCCCCACCACTGCTCTTTCCACACCACGGGCCGTGTGATGACGGAGGTTGCCTGGGCACCTTTGCTGTCAGCTCCTTGCCATGCAGGCCCGGGGGCCACATCTGACCTGTCTCGACTGCTGTCAGGGATTAACAATACTAGCTGTGGGGCTGGACCGAGTTCACCTGCAGACAGGTGTAAGAACTGGGTTTCAGCCCCAGAACTGCATGGTCCCACCATGGTGCTGTGCTGACTCTCCCTCTCTGTTTAAAAACTCACTGTACTTATTAATTTAAAGAATTATTTATGGGGCCGGGCAGTGGTGTACCTGGTTAAGTGCACACACTACAGTGTGTAAGGACCTGGGTTTAAGCTCCTGGTCCCCACCTACAAGGAGAAGCAGGGTTGCAGGTGTCTCTGTGTCCCTCTCCCTCTCTATCCTTCTGTCTCAACTTCTCTCTGTCTCTACCCAATAATAAATGAATTAAAATTTAAATACTTTAAAAAAAAGATTTGATTCATTAATGAGAAAGATAGGAGGCTGGAGAGAAAGAACCAAACATCATTCTGGTACATGTGCTGCCAGGGATTGAACTCGGGACTTCATGGTTTTATTCACTGTGCCATCTCCTGGACCACAAAATACTTGTTTATTAATGAGAGAGGTGGAGAGCATGCCAGACTATTACTCTGGACCTCATCCTTGCAAGTCAGGTACTCTGACTGCTGCACCACTTCCTGGGCAGCTCTGTGTGAAGATTTAGGAACTGAAGAAGAGATGGCCTGGAAGCAGTAGAACCACAAATTATTTATTTTATTTTATTTTTATTGGATAGAAATAGAGAGACATCAAGAAAGGGGAGACAGAGAAGAGAAGACACCCACAGCCCTGCTTCACCACTTGCAAAGCTTGCCCCCTGCAGGTGGGGACAAGGGGCTTGAACCCAGGTCCTTGCGCACTGCGATGTGAGCACTTAACCAGGCACAGCGCCGCCTGGCCCCCACACAAGTTATTTCAAGACCAGGACTTGGTGATGGGTCTGCCTGGCTGCAGCCACACTAAGTCAGTCCCCAGGCCAGCAGGATCCCGCTGGGTTTCCCTGTGTCTGAAGAGCCCCGGGGTGCATGCCGGTGCGCCGCTATGTTCCATCGCTGGGGAGCCAGAGACGACCCGAACTGCCCCTGCGGCTCCAGACAGACTATGACCCACATAGTCAACGACTGCCACCTCTCCAGATTCAAAGGAGGTCTCGAAACTTTACATCAGGATCAAGCTGACGCTGTTGACTGGCTACGGAAGAAGGGCAAACGCTAGAAGAAGAAAGCGCTTTACTGGCTGTGGCTGCACGTGCGTCTGAAGTGGCTGCCCGGCTCCTGCTTCCTCTGGCGCTGAGCAGAAAGCCAGTAGCAGTGCTGGGAGCCAGCAGGCAGGCAGAGGAGACTGCAGGGACAGCTAGGCCCTCATCTGCAGCACTGGGGCTCCTCTCTGTGGGGCTCTGACTCTCTCTCTTTCTCTATTCCACTCTCTGTGGCTCTCTCTCTGTCTAGTTTTCTCTCTGTGGCTTCTCTTTCTGTGGCTGTCTCTCTCTCTGCAGCTCCCTCTCTCTGTGGCTGTCTCTCTCTGTGGCTGTCTCTCTCTGTGGCTGTCTCTGTGGCTGTCTCTCTCTGACTGTCTCTCTCTGTGGCTGTCTCTCTGTGGCTATCTCTCTGTGTCTGTCTCTCTCTGTGACTCTCTCTCTGTGACTCTCTGTGTCTGTCTCTCTCTGTGGCTGTCTCTGTGGCTGTCTCTGTGACTGTCTCTCTCTGTGGCTGTCTCTCTGTGGCTATCTCTCTGTGTCTGTCTCTCTCCGTGACTCTCTCTCTGTGACTCTCTGTGGCTATCTCTCTCTGTGGCTGTCTCTGTGGCTGTCTCTCTCTGTGACTCTCTCTGTCTCTCTGTGTGTCTCTCTCTGTGACTCTCTGTGTCTGTCTCTCTCTGTGACTCTCTCTGTGTCTGTCTCTCTCTGTGGCTGTCTCTCTCTGTGACTCTCTCTGTCTCTCTGTGTGTCTCTCTCTGTGACTCTCTGTGTCTGTCTCTCTCTGTGACTCTCTGTGTGTCTCTCTCTGTGACTCTCTGTGTGTCTCTCTCTGTGACTCTCTGTGTCTGTCTCTCTTTGTGACTCTCTGTGTCTGTCTCTCTCTGTGACTCTCTCTGTGACTCTCTCTGTGGCTGTCTCTGTGGCTGTCTCTCTCTGTGGCTGTCTCTCTCTGTGGCTGTCTCTCCCTGTGACTCTCTCTCTGTGGCTATTTCTCTCTGTGACTCTCTCTCTGTGTCTGTCTCTCTCTGTGACTCTCTCTGTGGCTGTCTCTGTGGCTGTCTGTCTCTGTGGCTGTCTCTGTGACTCTCTCTCTGTGACTCTCTCTCTGTGGCTGTTTCTCTCTGTGGCTGTCTCTCTCTGTGACTCTCTCTCTGTGGCTGTCTCTCTCTGTGACTCTCTCTCTGTGGCTGTCTCTCTCTGTGTCTGTCTCTCTCTGTGACTCTCTCTGTGGCTGTTTCTCTCTGTGACTCTCTCTGTGTCTGTCTCTCTCTCTGTGTCTGTCTCTCTCTGTGGCTGTCTCTCTCTGTGGCTGTCTCTCTCTGTGGCTGTCTCTCTCTGTGGCTGTCTCTGTGACTCTCTCTCTGTGACTCTCTGTGGCTGTTTCTCTCTGTGACTCTCTGTGGCTGTCTCTCTGTGTGTCTCTCTGTGTCTCTCTCTGTGACTCTCTCTGTGTGTCTGTCTCTCTCTGTGACTCTGTGTGTCTGTCTCTCTCTGTGTCTGTCTCTCTCTGCAGCTCCTTCTCCCTCTCAGTGGCTCCTGTGGCCATGGCCAGGGCTGAGTGATGACCTAATGCTCCTGGCTGAATCTCCCCTTTATGCCCTTTATTGCTTTCTGTCAGGGTGAGGCTGGCAACAAATGCCCCATTGTTGGCCCGGAGACACACAGAGACCCTGGTAAAGGGGACAAAGGCCTGGCTGCTGGGCAGGGAGCAGGCTGGGGTAGGGCCAGTGCCTGCCATGTGGGCTAAGCACGGGGACACAGGACTGGGGGCGCCTTCCCGTGTGTGCACGCCATAGTGCCCAGCACTGGGGTGACCACCCACCTGCCTCCGACGGCCAGAGCCAGGCCCCGGGGCAGCCAGCCTGCAGCTCCTGGGACAGGAGTTGAGTGCTGTGTCGTTTCTGCTCCTTTGGGTGGTGACACACTGTGACACTCGGGGTCCTCCTTTGCCCCTCACCCTGAGTGCTCCCCTCTGATCCCTCACTCTCCCCTCTAGAGCCCTGTCTATGAGTCTACTTCACGGGGGCGTGCGTGCACAGAGCACTGCTCAGCTCTGGTGTGAGGTGGAGCTGGGGTTTGGACTGGGGTCTTCAGGGGCCCAGACATATGAGTCGCTGCTCTAACAGACTCAACTGTCTCTCCAGTCCTATTTTAAAAGAAACCCAACATGGTTATTGACTTATGTTCACGAAGGAGTGCCCTGCTCAGTCTGCCAGTGGTGTCAAGGACTGAGCCTACAGCTTTGGGGCCTCGGTTATGCAAGTCCGGTGCGCTACTGCTGCACACCCCAGCCCTTCTGCTTTTATTTGCTGGACAGACTCAGAGATGGACTTTATAACTCCAATGTGCTGTTGCATACAGGCTAGAATAGACACTTGCAGGGAGCGTGGGTAGCACAGTGATGATGCAAGAGGACTCTCATACCTGGGGAACATGAAAGGTCTTTCCCCCACCCCAGGGGTACTGCTGGGCTCGGTGCCTGCACCAGGAATCCACCGTTCCTGGAGGCCATTTCTCCCCCTTTTGTTGCCCTTGTTGTTGTAGCCTCGTTGCGGTTATTACTATTGCCACTGTTGATGTTGTTCGTTGTTGGATAGGACAGAGAGACATGGAGAGAGGAGGGGAAGACAGAGAGGGGGAGAGAAAGACAGACACCTGCAGACCTGCTTCACCGCCTGTGAAGTGACGCCCCTGCAGGTGGGGAGCCGGGGGCTCGAACTGGGATCCTTACGCCAGTCCTTGCGCTTTGCGCCACGTGCACTTAACCCACTGCGCCACCACCCGACCCCCAAACATGAAAGTTATTTGTTCATCATGACACCACAGTAAGCTGGAGCTGAGCAGTGCTCTGGTTCAAATAAATAATTCAATATAAAACAGAGACAGATAGACTGAAGGCTCGCTTGGTCCTCTCTTGCGACAAATGCCAGCAGCGGCCGTGTGGAATGCCTCAGCCTGCACTGCTGGGACCAGCATCTGAGGCTCTGTGCTGAGACAGGTGGCCTGGCAGAGAGCTACGCCCATGCCCGGAGTCCCCTGTGAGGCTTGCCCGTGACAGGATGCCCCAGTGCTAGATACTGAGCTGGGGATGAAGCTGAGCCGTGCCACCAACTGTAAAGTGCATCTCAGCTTCCAAGGTGTTAAAAGGCGAGACTCTAGGGGCCCGGCAGCGGTGCGCCTGTCTGGTAGAATGTGCATGCTAGAATGCACGCAACGCGACCTGTTCTCTCCTTTCCATATTTACTATTTAGATAGTTTTATTTATTTACTTATCTATTTATTTGATAGAAGCAGAGAAAAACCAAGGTGGAAGAGGGAGTTAGAAAGGGTGAGAGAGGGGCCAGATGGTGGCACACATGGTTAAGCGCTCACATTACAACGAGCAAGAGCCCAGGTTCAAGCCCCTGGTCCCCACCTGCAGGGGGGAAGGTTCAAGAGTGAAACAGGGCTGCAGGTGTCTCTATGTCTCTCTCCCTCCCTCTCCCCCCTCAATTTCTCTGTCTCTATCCAGTAATAAAAAACAAAAGATTTAAAAAAATTTTTTTTGAAAAGGGCAAGAGGTAGACACCTGCTTCACTTCTTGTGAAACTTTCCTCTTTGAGTGTGGGTGGGGGCTTGAACCTGAGTCTTCGCACATGATAATGTGCGCGCTCGACGGAGTGCCCCACCACCCAGCCGCTGCTCTCTGCACTAAAGTCCCACATCTCTGTCTGTGCAGCCCGCCCCCCACCGGCACCCAGCACCCGGCACCCGGCACCCGGGCTCTGTACAGCCCGCGTGCACCCGAGCCCCGTCTCCACCGGGCACCCAGCAACCAGCACCCGGGCTCTGCAGCCCGCGCGCACCTGGAGCTGCGCCCCCATCCAGCACCCAGCACCCAGCACCCGGGCTCTGCAGCCCGCGCGCACCTGGAGCTGCGCCCCCATCCAGCACCCAGCACCCAGCACCCGGGCTCTGCAGCCCGCGCGCACCCGGAGTTGCGCCCCCATCCAGCACCCAGCACCCAGCACCCAGCACCCGGGCTCTGCAGCCCTCGCGCACCCGGAGCTGCACCCCCACCCAGCACCCAGCACCCAGCACCCGGGCTCTGCAGCCCTCGCGTACCCAGAGCTGTGCCCCCCACCAGCACCCAGCACCCGGGCTCTGCAGTCCGCGCGTACCCAGGGCTGTGCCCCCACCCAGCACCCAGCACCCGGGCTCTGCAGTCCGCGCGTACCCAGGGCTGTGCCCCCACCCAGCACCCAGCACCCGGGCTCTGCAGTCCGCGCGCACCCAGGGCTGTGCCCCCACCCAGCACCCAGCACCCAGCACCCGGGCTCTGCAGTCCGCGCGCACCCAGGGTTATGCCCCCACCCAGCACCCAGCACCCGGGCTCTGCAGTCCGCGCGTACCCAGGGCTGTGCCCCCACCCAGCACCCAGCACCCAGCACACAGCACCCGGGCTCTGCAGTCCGCGCGCACCCAGGGCTGTGCCCCCACCCAGCACCCAGCACCCAGCACCCGGGCTCTGCAGTCCGCGCGCACCCAGGGCTGTGCCCCCACCCAGCACCCAGCACCCAGCACCCGGGCTCTGCAGCACGCGCGCACCCAGGGCTGTGCCCCCACCCAGCACCCAGCACCCAGCACCCAGCACCCGGGCTCTGCAGCCCGCGCGCACCCGGAGCCCCGCCCAGCGGGAGTATCCGCCCTCCCCGCCCTCCTCCCCGCCCTCCCCGGCTGCGGATCCCGGCGGCCACTCGGAGACGCCACACCCGGGCCCCGCACCCCAGGCCCCGGCTCTCGGACCCCGGCCCGAGCGAGCCATGGGCGGCTGCGGGGCGCTGCTGCTGGGCGCCGTGCTGGCCGCGTGGGCGGCGCGGGCCGGGCGGGGTGCGGACGACGGCGGCTTCGGGGCCTGCGGCGGCTGCTTCTACTCGGGGACCCCGCCCTCGCTGCGCGCCCCCGACGGCCTGCGCCTGTGCCAGCGCTCGGAGGGCGCCCCGCGCCTCGCCACCCTCTACAGCCCGGGCCTGCGCGCGCCCCTCTACTCCGCCCTGCGCGCGCCCGCGCCCCCCGCGCCCCCCGGCCCGCGCCCCGCGCCGCGCTGGCTGCTGCACCCCAAGGTAGGGGCAGGTGCGGACCCCGAGGTGGGGGAGCTGGGTGCTGACCTCGAGGTGGGGGAGCTGGGTGCTGACCCCTAGGTAGAGGGCAGGGTGCGGACCCCAGGGTAGGGGTGGGGTGCTAAACATGCTGTGCTGGGTCAGGCAGGTGCTGGCCACAGCCCGCAGTGCAGGTCTGGGGGTACCCGCCTCCCAGCCCCCCAAACCAGTTTCTCCTGAGCCCTCAAGTCCCCGGGGCAAACAGGTCACCTCTCAGGTGACAGCCCGGTGTCAGAGTGACCACACCCCCAGAGGCCTGGGGCACCCACTGGCTGACTGGACGGACCCTCCCCCCACCCTGCAGCCCCACAGTGACAGTGTCTCCCTCCCCTGTCCTGTCCCCCCTTCCCCTTCCCTGTCCTGTCCTGTCCTGTCCTCCTCCCCTGTTCTGACCCACCTCCCCTGTGACACTACACACACCCCCCATTGGCCCTGGAGCTCCCAGGCATGGCAAGGGGGCTGGGGTAAGGTGGGCATGTCCTCTGTCCTGGGGGGTCGTTTGGGTACCCTGCTCCCCCCACCCTCAGGTGCCCTGCGTGAGCAATCACCCAGTGGGCTGGGTGCGGGAGGGGGCTGCAGCGGGGTCAGGGCATTTCTGGGGTGACTAGCTGTCCCAGCAGGCAGGGCCATGGCGTCGCCCTGCTGTCTGGGTGGGGGGAGAGCCGAGGGGGGCAGGACTGACAAATGCAGACTCAGCTGGGGGTGGGCGGCTGGATCTCACAGTGTCGGAGTGAGGGGACATGGAGGGGCCTGGGCAGTGCAGGGGGGGGGCAGCTGGGCGTGAAGCCCTCCCTGCGGGTGCACCCGAGGAGGCTGCAGGGAGATGCCGGTGGCTGGGGCACCCCAGAACCTGACAGCAGCTGCCCTCACCCCTGCCCCTGCAGGCTTGGGCACTGAGCCCGCACTGTGACCTGCCGGCACTTCAGAGTCAGGCCCGGTCCCCTTTTGTTTTTATTTTTGATGGGGGCCCTGAGGCAGAGAAGGGGAGACACGTGCACAGCTTCCGCTGCAGGTGGGACTGGGGCTTGATCCCGGGTAGCTCCCCCACCCTTCTTGTAAGCTGTCAGCTGCACCAGTGCCTGTGGGGAGGTGGGCTGCCCCAGGGCTGCGGCCCTCACGCCCTGACGTGGTCTCCTGCTAGCCTTCCGTGGTTCTCCAGTGGCAGCGGTTTCCCTGCAGACAGCTTTCCTGAGGGCCCGACAACACTGTGCCGTCATGGTGGCTGACCAGGAGATCCAGAAGGAACCAGGCCGGGAGGGGGCTCTGAGCAGCAGGCGCCCAATGGATGGGGAGGATGAGGAAGGTGGAAGGTCGTGTGGAAGGCCTGGTGACTGCTGCCAGGAGCAGAGTCTTAGGGAGTGACAGGAAGCCCGGTGCGGCGGGCGGGCGACGTGGGCCCTGCGCCTGGGCCTGAGCTCTGCATGGTGGGCGAGGGCACCAGGACGCTTGGGCCCGGTCAGGATGCAGCCCATTCTCAGCTGTCCTGGCAGAGGCCTGCAGGGTGCCCCTTCCTTCCTGCGGCCCCTCACTCCACAGACAGCTCTCAGCCCGGCTTTGCCAAGCTCACAGGCAAGGTGTGTGGACAGCCAGGGGAAGGTGACTCATGGGGCGGGAGTGGAGCCTGCATCTCCTCTTCCTTACGAGAGAGAAAAGGAAGCAGGCCCCGAGCTTCTGAAGCTCTGAAAGAGAGCTGCCTCGGGCCTCCTGCACTGGGGCTCCCTGGAGGACTCGCCTCTCCAGAGGCCCTGCCTGGAGTCTCCAGCAGCTCGGCTCTGTCCGCCCCACCCTCCCTGGCACTTTCTGTGGGGGTGGTTCTGGCCGGGTTTGCTGCATGGGACCGGACTCATCCGGCCGGCCCATCGGCTTATCTGACGTTCCGACAGGGGACAGGGGCCGCCCTCGCTCTCGGCGTTGAAGGAGGGACCGAGCTGGGTGGTGGTGTGGCACGGCCCTCACAGAGCAGGCAGCCCTGGCCCTCACTGGAAAATAAGGCAGCCGGGCAGGCGGAGTCCCTGCAGAGCCGCAGAGCTGCCCCCGGCTCCTGGGCTCGGGAAGGAAGCCCCACCCTCCCGGGAGCCCAGCCTCTGCGATGACTACGTGGGTGGTGGCCGAGGGTGACCTGCCCTTCCAGGGCTCTGCCCGGCTTTTTTCTTTTTCTTCAGTCTGTTTTTTTTTTTCACATGCGTATATGCAGGAAAATGGAGAGTCTCATCTGATTCCCGAGCTAAAAAGGCCGTCCCCTGAGCTTCGCTGTCTGCTGTCTGGTAGCAGGAAACACGAACAGCTCGCTGAGAGCAAACGTTCTCCCCTTGGCACTCAGCCTGCGAGGGAATTGCTGTGGGTTACGGTCAGGGCAGGGTGCAGGCAGACGGGGAGGACTTGTTCTGGTAAAACCCACTTGTCATGCTGGGATCAGAAAAAAATTTCCACTCAACACAGGGGCCAGATCAGACGACAGGCCCAGGGGAGGGGATGGCCTGCAGGGAAGTGGTTCCCACAGAGCTTTGTGCCCTGTGCTGGGGACTCTGTGGGGGAGGGGCAGAGCCTGAGGGACGCCTCTCGCACTGTAAGGGATGGGGAGGCCAGGCCCACCCCGCACAGACCCTGCTCTCTGCATCCCCAGGCCCCGGGGGTTGGGGGCGGCACTCACTGACCCTGCTCAGGTGAGCCGCTGCCCTGGGACTATCATGGAGGGGTGAGCCAGCACACCTGTTGTTTTCAGCAGACTGAAAGTGAAGACACCACTTATCCTGAGATCAGGAGGCAGTTGCGTCACAGCTGAGAAAACTGGCTCATGGCAAGAAGGAGGGACAGGCCAGTTCCTTATTTGTTCATTAAGATCTCGTTGATCACAAAAGAGGAGGGCATGACTCAGGTGGTGCTGCGGATGGAAGCTGGGCCTCTGGCCTCGGTCCTGTCCGTGTCTGCGGTGCTCTAAGAGGCGGAGCCGACCCCCTGGCTGGGTGGGCCACTGTAAGATCCCGGGTGCCATCACTCTGCACAGGACCTGAAGAGTGTCAGAAAGCCACAGCCAGGGGGTCGGGTTAAGCGCATGTGGCACAAAGCGCAAGGACCGGCGTAAGGACCCCGGTTCGGTTCCAGCCCCCGGCTCCCCACCTGCAGGGGAGTCGCTTCACAGGCGGTGAAGCAGGTCTGCAGGTGTCTGTCTTTCTCTCCCCCTCTCTGTCTTCCCCTCCTCTCTCCATTTCTCTCTGTCCTATCTAACAACAAACGATATCAACAATAATAACCACAACAAGGCTACAACAACAAGGGCAACAAAAGGGGGGGGATGGCCTCCAGGAGCAGTGGATTCATTGTGCAGGCACCGAGCCCTAGCAATAACCCTGGAGGCAAAAAAAAAAAAAAAAGAAAAAGAAAAAAGACACATCCAGCTTCTTGAGCGACTCAAGGTGCAAAACCAGACCAGTCGCAATTCAGAAACCCACAAACACCTTTATGAACAGGCAACAGAATGAGCAGCGGATAAAGCCGGTGGTCAACAGAAACACCCGAGATGGGCTGATGTGACTGGTGTGACTGGGAAGGTTCTCAGAGTGCCTCAGCCTGTGAGTGAGCTGCTTGGGCCTGCACACCGTCAGTCAGAATGCGTCAAGACACTGCTGTTGAGGGCGGGCGCTGTGCACCCAGTTGAGTGCATATATTACCAAGCGCAAGGACCCGGGTCCAAGGCCTGCTCCCCACCTGCATGGGGTCCACTTCACAAGTGATGAAACAGGTCTGCAGGTGTCTATCTTTGTCTCCGTCTCTCTGTCTCCCTGTCCTCTCAATTTCTCTCTGTCCTATCAAAACAAAAAAAGGGGAAAATGGCCTCCAGGAGCAGTGGATTTGTAGTGATAACCCTGGAGGCAATGAAGACAACCAAACTACAGACACCTCCCCCTTCCCCTTCCCCTTCCCCAGAGACTTGCCCAGGAGGTGGGCAAACACAAAGAAGGCGATTTCACCAGCACAAGTGAGCAGTGTGGCGGCAAGTCTACAGCGGGCACAGGAGGAAGGCACACAGCGGGGAGGCCCCGGGAGGGTGGGCCGTGCTGAGCCTCTCTCTGTCCCTCCCTCCACCCCTCCCTCCCTGCCTCCCTCCTCCCCGGGAGTGAAAAGTGAGCACGCCAGCAGCGTTGGCATCACGTGTGCAGGAGGCCCCATGCTGGATGTGATTTTTCTCTCTCCTTTTGATGGAGAGACGGAAAGTTGGGGCCAGAGCCCTGCTCAGTGGGAGTGGGGCAGTGTCAGGGCCAGCTGGGGTCTCCCTTTTGGGACAGACACCCCATTGCCAGCTCCCCCTGGACTATGGGGGAGGTCGGGCCGGAGGGCACCCACTCCAGGCAGCTGATGCTGCAGGTCTGCTGATGGGACTTGTCTGACTCTGTCAGACAGACAGACACGGAAGGAGGGGAGGCACCAGGCACTGATACATCCCCAGCGTGTGAGGGCTGGGCTTGCAAAAACAGCACATTATGAATCACTTGAGGGCTGATGTGGGCCAGAGAGGACAGAAGGCAAACAGTGAAACTGAGAAAATGCTACTTGCACCCGAGCTCAACTCCCGGTGCTGCCATGTGCCTGTGCCGAGTGCTACTGTCCTCTCCCCACCCCTCTCCTCTCTCCTCCATAAAAATAAAAAACCTTAAACAAATTGTTCACCTCCCCCAGGAATCAGTCTATCACTGAAATTTTTTTTTATTATTTGGCTTCCAGAGTTATCACCGGCTTGGTGCCGGCACTGTGAATCCACTGCTCCTGGAGGCCATCTTTTCCATTTTTATTGGGCTGGTCAGAGAGAAATTGAGAGCGGAGTGAGAGGTAGAGAGGAAGAAAGGGAGACACCTGCAGACCTGCTTCACCACTTTCGAAGCGACCCCCCCTGCAGTGGGGAGCCGGGGGCTCAAACCTGGGTCCTTGTGCAGGTCTTTGCGTTTAGTACCCTGTGCTCTTAACTGGGTGCACCACCACCTGGCCCTTCACTGAACATTTTCTTCTTCTTCTTCTTTTTATTCTTCTTCTTCTTCTTCTTCTTATTATTATTATTATTATTATTTGCCTCCAGGGTTATTGCTGGGGCTCGGTGCCTGCACTACTAATCCACTGCTCCTGGAGGCTATTTTTTCCCTTTTGTTGCCCTTGTTGTTAATGTTATTGTTGTCATTGATGCCATCGTTGTTGGATAGGACAGAGAGAAATGGAGAGAGGAGGGGAAGACAGAGAGGGGGAGAGAAAGATAGACACCTGCAGACCTGCTTCACCGCTTGTGGAGCGACTCCCCTGCAGGTGGGGAGCCAGGGGCTCAAACTGGGATCCTTACGCCGGTCCTTGCACTTTGCACCACATATGCTTAACCCGCTGTGCTACTGCCTGGCCCCCCATTTTCACATTTTCTTTCCAAAGGTTTTCCTTGCCCGGTGTTTAGCCCTCAATGTAATCGCTATCATTTGGTTGTCTGTCCTGCTGTCTCCTGCCACAGTCATTTCACTGTGACGTCACCTTGTGCTTTGTCATTCGCAGAGCCTCCAGCATCTCCTGTGTGGCTGTGCGTTTAATCCAGCTTACTTCATCTTCCCCTTTATTTCTCCTTTCCCCATTTTGAAAGGCTCAGCTCTCTGCCACAGTGGGCCTTGTGTGGCGGCTGTGAGATTCAGAGCTGGGACCACAGGGTCAGCCTTGCGGGAACGGACAGTGGGGGTGGGTGGGTGGGGGGCAGCCCTTTGGGAGGTGAGATGTCAATGCCCCGCTCGTCAGACCCGGCTGTGCAGGTGTGCCCTCCTGTGCCCAACAGAAGCAAGTGGAGCAGGGCCTGGAGGGCCGTGTGGCTCTGCTGGTCCCAGTGTGTTCGGGGAAAGCCAGCGAGAGCGCTCGGTCCCGTCCAGAAGCTGTCGGCACATGGTGGGGATGCTCCGCTCAGTGCTCCGCCGAGAGCCAGCTCTCCCCCAGACTCCTCAAGGTGTGCCAGCTGAGGGAGTTAGTTCAGCACGTAACCAAGAACTCTCGAGCTAAGAGTGTGCTCAGTAAAACACAGCCGGCCTGCTGTGACCATCTGAGCTGCGGTTCTGATTTCTGGGGGCCTGCTGAGATCTGCCTCCTCTCTGTCCTCATGTTGATGATTGGTGTGCACCAGATAGTCTAAAGGACATGCTATGGAATTTGTCTGTCTATCTATCTATCTATTTATTTATTTATTTATTTTTGCCTCCAGGGTTATTGCTGGGGATTGGTGCCAGCACTAGGAATCCGCTGCTTTTGGAGGCCATTTTCCCCATTTTGTTGCACTTGTTGTTGTTATTGTTATAGTTGTTGCTGTTGGATAGGACAGAGAGAAATGGAGAGAGGAGAGGAAGACAGAGAGGGGGAGAGAAAGACAGATACCTGCAGACCTGCTTCACTGCTTGAGAAGCGACTTTCCTGCAGGTGGGGAACTGGGGGCTCAAACCGGGATCCTTACACCGGTCCTTGTGCTTTGCACCATGTGTGCTTAAACCTCTGCACCACCAGTTGGTGCCCTGCTGTGGGATTTCTTTTCTTCTTCATATGTATATGTGTATGTATATGTATATATGTATATCTATCTATATTATTTTGCCTCCAGGGTTATCACTGGGGCTTGGTGCCTGCACTAGGAATCCACTGCTCCTGGAGGCCATTTTTTCACTTTTTGTTGACCTTGTTGTTTATCATTGCTGTTATTATTGTTGTCATTGCTGTTGTAGCTGTTGGGTAGGACAGAGAGAAATGGAAGGAGGAGGAGGAGAGACAGAGAAGGAGAGAGAAAGATAGACACCTGCAAACCTGCTTGTGAAGCGACCCCCCTGCAGGTGGGGAGCCCGGGGCTCGAACCGGGATCCTTATGCCGGTCCTTGCACTTCGTACCATGTGCGCTTAACCTCTGTGCTACCGCCCAGCCCCCCCCCCCCCCCCGCTATGGAATTTCTAAAGCATAGAAGAGGGTAAACAAATGCAGGGCTGGGGAGACAGCTCAGTGGCAGTTGCATGTCAGAGCTCCCAAGTCCTGCCCAGCACCAGCAGTGCCCCCAGCTGAGTGCCCGCCCGCCTGGCTGACCCTGTGCATGCCTGTGATGCTGTGAGTGACGGGAGAAGTGAGTGACGGGGCTCTGTGGCTGCAAAGGCCTGTGCACAGGTGTGTTACATGGGCGAGTATGCACATTGTGTGTGCTGTGTTGTGTGTGAGGGCCTCCTGGGTCCCGTGTGTGTTCCTGTGCGCGTTCCCGGGTGGCGGGGCAGTGCTGCTGAGGGGTGTCTGCAGCACAGTGGCAGCGGTGGGCACAGGCCGCTCTCACCGCTGGTCTTTGCCCTGCAGGTGGATGACCCCGACAGTGAGCTGGAGGATGGGCTGGAGGAGTCGCAGGCAGTCGCCATGGTGCCCGGGCTGGGGACCCGGCAGGCGCTGAGCGCCGACTACCTGGGCTCCGAGTACGAGCGAGGACAGCTGTGGCCGCTGTCGCTGGGCAGTGCTGATGGCCCGGACACCTGGGCGCTCACCAACGCCGTGCCCATGCGGCCGTGGCTGCGGCGACGCTGGCACGCCAACCTGCTCGGCCTGCTGGAGCGTGCCCTGCGCCCACAGTGCCAGCCCGAAGACCGGCTGTTCCTGCTGGCGGGCGCTGTGCCCTCCGGGGACACCCTGCAAGGCAGGGTGGCCCTGCCCGCCTTCCTGTGGCTGGCGGCCTGCTGTGCGGCCCCCGGGGGCGGCTGGGCCATGGGCTTCGTGCAGCAGCCGCGCGAGGACGCTGTCATCGAGGACCTGATGCTTCGGGACCTGGAGGCGCTGCTGCCCTCGCGGCCCCAGCTGTTCCAGAGCCACTGCGCAGAGAGCGAGCAGGACACAGAGCGCATGAAGAGCATCCTGGAGGTGGTGAACCAGCTGCAAGCCGAGGACCGCGCCGCCCAGGCCCAGCCCGGGCCCCCACCCTCCGAGGCCGAGGAGGCCGCCCCGCAGCCCCCCCGGGAAGCCGAGGAAGCCCCCGAGGAGGCCGCCCCGCCCCGAAAGCCCCTGGGCCCGCTGGGTGTGCTGGTGAAGCTGCTGCGGCTGCTGTGGGGCCTGGCGCTGGGCGTGCTGCGGGCGACGCTGCAGCTGCTGGACTTCCTGTGCTGGCAGGCTCTGGGCTGCGTGCGGGGCTGCCTGTGCCGCCTGGGCGCCTTCCTGCTGGCCATCGGCGGGGAGCTGCTGGCCGTGCCCTGGCAGGCCCTGCGCGTGCTGGGCGGGGTGGGCCGGGCGCTGCTGCGCATGCTGTGCTGCCTGCTCAAGGCTGTGTGCCGGCTGCTGGCGCTGCCCCTGCGTGTGCTGCTGGACGTGGCCGCCTTCCCCCTGCACACGCTGGGCGCCGTCCCGCTGGTGTGCCGCGACATCGCGCTGGGCCTGGGCGGCACCCTGGGGCTGCTCCTGGACGCGGCCTTAGGCACCGCGGGCGGCCTCTGCCAGCTGCTCTTCGGCGTCTGCAGGCGCTTCTGCTTCCGGGCAGCCGCCGCCACCACCGCCGCTGACGGCTCCGGAGAGTTCTAGAACACCAGGCCCCCGTGGCTGCCCGCAGTGTGTCATCCTGGCTTCTGACTGGAAAGCTGGAAGCTGTGCTTTCTCCCGTGACTGCACTGTGGCCTCTGGGGGATGTCTGTCTTTCTGTCTGTCTGTCTATCACTGGGCAGGAGGGGTGTGCAGGTGTCTGCGGTCACCTGGGCAGACTTCCCCTGCGCCGCCTATTCCCCATCCATGCCGCCGTCCACTGGGCCCCTGGGAGACGCGTGCTCAGTGATGGTCACACAGGGGCCTGCCCTCCCCTTGCCCTCATGCAGGCGACACTGCCCTCCCGCGACGGCCAGGCTGCTGCTTCCCCTCACACACCTTTCCCTGGAGGGGCCTTTTGGGCGAGGGCCAGCGCCTCTGGTAGGTGTGCGTGTGTGGCGTAGCTGGGTGGGCAGGCTAGCTGTGGGGTGCGGCCCAGCACTCTGGGGAGTGGGAGAAGCACAGGGCCCAGCCAGCTCCAAGGTGGGGGCTGCTCTCCGTGCTGACCCATGTCCCCCACCTCGGGCGAGGCTGAGCTCCGATGCACCGCTGAACTGCACAGCCCCCCAAGCCGGGCTCTCGCCCCGTGGCCACCACCCGCGGCCCTCACACCACGGCCATCCTGTGCGAGGAGCCTGTGCGGACGCTATCCCGGCCCCCCGGGAAGGGGCCTCCACCTTAGACGGGCGCACACCCGGGCATCATGAAGCCTGCTGGAGAGCCCGGCCTCAGCAAGGCCTCTTTGTAGCGTGGGGGAGGCTAGGAAGAACCGCTCGGGTCAGGATAGCTCACGTGGACGGGTTCCAGCCCGGCCCCCACTGCACTGCAGAAGCTTCAGAACTGTAGTGTCTTTGTCTTCCTCGCTTTCTGTCTAGAAAAAGACAAAACAAAACCAAGCAGACAGCTCTTGTGGATGCTCCCCTCAGGAGCCGACCCCCGCCTGCTTATTCCTCCTTCTTGGCCCGCGGGCTGTTTGGTGCCTGTACAAGGACAAGCCCTCTGCTCCCACAGACACTCCTTTTTTATTGGATAGGACAGAGAAATTGGGAGCGGGGAGAGAGAGAGAAAGAGAGAGAGAGAGAGAGAGAGAGAGAGAGAGAGAGAGACCTGCAGCCCTGCACCAGCACTCGTGAAGTGGGCGTCTGGAACCCAGGTCCTTGTGCACTGTAACATGTGCACCCAGCCTGTGTGCCCCCCCCCTTGCTTTTCACGGAGCCTGTGTCAGTTTACTGCACGGAGAGAGTGGCGGCCCCACCCAGGGGAGCATCTGGCTGTCCCTTTGTGCTCTCAGGGTGCCCTGAGGTGCAGGAGGGGCAAGGATCTCACGATGGTTTTGGGGTGTAGGCCCAGCCTCCTCAACACCGGATGGCAAAACGTGGGGTCCCAAAAGGTGTCAGTGAGACGGAGGGGGCAGGTATGCTGTGTGCTGGGCTAAGGTGTAGAGAGTGGCTGTGTGGGGGCATTGTAGAGATGCAGCGCTGTGGCTGGCGGGGGCTCTGGGGTGCGAGGCTCGGCCGTGTCCTCAGGATTCTGAAGCACGCCCGTGTCTGGGGACGGCTGCGGGGTGTGGTGCTGTTGGTCTGGGCCCGTGTGCAGACGGGGGAGGTCAAAGGGGAGGCGCGGGTTCCCAGGGATCCAGGCACTGAGGGCACCTGTGTCCCAGCACCCCAGGATGGCAGCTGCACCCCCCACTCTGGCCTGTGTTCAGCCGCCAAGGAGAATCGGTGACGACTGTCCTCTGAGTGACCCCGTCTGCACCTCGGGGCCAGGGCCCAAGCCGCCCCCTCCGCTGGATTCCTGTCTTATTTATTTATTCCTGTGTGGCCTTTTGGGAACTCTGGGAAGGGAAGACAAAAGTGACCCCAAGAGGGCTGGCTGGTGGGGGTGCTTGTTAGGCCCCACAGCTGGGGTGCTCTCTGGGAGCAGGGAGATGGGCTGTGGGCAGCGCATGGCAGGCCTGCTTGACTCCGATGCTCAATAAAGTGGCCGTGACAACCCCTCTGCTGTGCTCATCTGATTCCGTCGCCCTGACGGGCCCTGTGGCCTCACTCTGGCGGTGCTGTGCGTCTGCTGCTCACACCTGTGAGTCACGAGGCCCATGACGGGCCAGTCCGCATCTAAGCCCCTGCTTCTCCAGGGAGGGGTGGCCCAGGCTCTCTGGGACAGAGCAGGGGGTGCCCATTGCCCGCCCCAGCACCCACAGCAGCTGCACCCCCAACCCTGTGAGGGCAGAACCAGGGCATGTCCCCTCCAGGATGCCCTCCCTGCCGTGACCGTCCCCCCAGGGTACCATGGGAGGCCAAGGGTGGACTTTGTAGACACACACTGGCTGCCCTTTTCATGAGGGGACCACGAGAGGAAAGGGGGCTCGTCATCTAGCTGGCCTGGGGCGTGCGAGAGGCCCAGTGAGGGCTCCCCACATTCCCCACGGGGTTGGGGCTGAGCTGCTCTGGAGCACAGGGTGGGGGGCTGGCCGCCTGGCTCTTCGCAACACCCAGAGTGCACTCTGTCATCACCCTCACTGTCACCAGCGTAAACACACAGAATACACAAACCGTGACTTCTGACAACCCAAGGAAAAACACTCTCACAACCAGTGTTGGTATTAGGTTGTCAGAAAAATCACGATGCTTCTTTGCATAGAAACATAGGAAGAATATGTCATGACATTTCTGACCAGTGTTACTTTATCTTACTTTCTGATCGATGGTTAGAGATAGATAGATAGATAGATAGATAGATAGATAGATAGATAGATAGATAGATCTTCAGCACTGCTTCACCACTTGTGAAGTTATCTCCTTGCAGGTGGGACTGAGGGCTTGAACCTGGGTCCTTGCCATGACCCGGCCCCTCTCAGTGGGTTCTCTTCCCCCCTTCCCTTCCTGTATCAGACTCACAGGAAGAGAGGTGGAGACACCGCGGCATGGCTGAGCCGTTCACGAGGCATCTCTCTTGCTTGCTTCCCTGTGGGGCCTGGAGGCTTGAACCGGCTCCTTGTCTGTGGAAGTGTGTGCGTGCTCTGCCAGGTGACCAGCTCTGTACAAGTCCTCCTCTCTCTTTAAACTATTATTTTTAAAAAGGTATTATTTCTTCCAGGGTTATCGCTGGGGTTTGGTACCAGCAGTATGAATCCCCTGCTCCTGGCGGCCATTTTTTCTTTTTCTTTCTAAGTCTTTATTTGATGGGATAGACAAAAGTCGAGAGAGGATGGGGAGATAAAGAGAGAGAGAAAGAGAGATGCCTGCAGACCTACTTCACCACTCATGAAGCGGACCCCTTGCAGGTGGGGACTGGGCCTCAAACCTGGGTCCTTGCGCTTAATCATGTGTGTGCTTAACTGGGTGCACCACCTGGTTTTATTACTTTTAAATACAAATTTATTATTATTTTGCCTCCAGGGTTATTGCTGGAGCTTGGTGCACCATGAATCCACTGCTCCTGGAGGCCATTTCCCCCCCTTCTGTTGCCCTTGTTGTTGTAGCCTTGTTGTGGTGATTATTGTTGTTGTTGTTAGACAGGACAGAGAGAAATGGAGAGAGGAGGGGAAGACAGAGAGGGGGAGAGAAAGACAGACACCTGCAGACCTGCTTCACCACCTGTGAAGGGACTCCCCTGCAGGTGGGGAGCCAGGGGCTTGAACTGGGATCTTTACACACTGGTCCCTGCGCTTTATGCCACATGCACCTAACCTGCTGCGCTACCGCCCGACCCCCTATTATTATTATTTTAACCAGGGCACTGGTCAGCTCTGGCTTATGGTGTGCTTGGGGTTGAACCTGGCCTGTGGGCACCTCAGGCGTCAGAGTGTTTTTGCAAAACCATTGTGCCATCTCCCCCACCTTTCCTCTGAACACTTAAGTGTGTGTGTTTGACTATTTAGAAGAGAGAACTAGAGCATCACTCTGGCACGTGTAATGCCAGGACCTCATGCCTGCAAGCCCGGCACTCTGCTCACCCCTATTTCAGTCAGCGCCTCAGATGCTCTCTGCAGGTGCTCTCAGCGGCCGAGCAGCTGGGGCTGTGGGAGGCAAGCGACCTCTCGAGTTTTCTGTGCTATTTGGAGAGGACAGAGAGTATCTGCAGACTCTTCCCGAGCGAGCGAGCGTCTGAAAAGGAGCCTGTGAGATAAGGAAGGGTTCTCAGCTTGCAGACTCCACTGACCTGCCCTGAGGCTCCGGTTGCTGCTTGATGAACTTGGGACACAGAGATGGGCCCCACAGACCTCCGCTGGGGAGCTGGGGGCTTGAGGCTGTGGTGGGCAGCACAGGAGTGGACACCCTCTTATACATGGCTCCCAAAAAGCCCAGGGAGCTTTGCTGCTGGCTCATGTGGCTGCAGGAAGTGACTTGACCTTTCTGAAAGGCACGGTGACAGAGCCGGGAATGCAGTCTCTTCCGCAAGCCACAGTTGATGGCAGAAGCCTGTCTGGCACTCTGGACCACCTCACGCTGTGTGTCACCCTCCTCTTCACCCGTCTGGTTCCCCCTGAGAAGGGGTGTGAGGAGGAGGGTGCCCGCCCAGGGTCACACAGCGCAGTCAGTGACAGAGCCCAGTGGGACACTTCCCCTGCCACTCCCAGGCTCAACCAGGACAGGGGTCCCGGGGAGTCCCAGGCGGCACCCAGGGCAGAGCACAGAGGCAGGAGCAGCTCCCAGTGTCAGTAGCAGGACCCCTGCCTCCACCCTCAAGCGACAGCGCCCAGTGCTGGCCAGCCTGGCCCCAGCTGGGGTCTCCCACGGGGAGGGCATCTCAGGCCTCCTCAGAGAACAGCGAGGGCCCGACCTGCTGAGCCGCACACAGGCTCTGAGGCCCCGAGACTGTCCACGTGCCCAGCAGATCCTCACGCCCATCCTGAGCAGGAGCTCCCACCCCACCCTCCTGCAGGCCCCCAGCCTCATCTCCCTCGGGGGAAGGGATGCAGGGGCAGCAGGGCAGAAGGGCCTTGGGAGTCTCACCCGCCTCTGAGGGTGGGGCGGGGAGGTGGGGACCCCGGCAGGGCCTGCTGTGTGGAAAGGGGAGGATAGCCTGGGGCCCAGCACCGCTGGCCAGTGCCACATCCTCTGCAGCCCTGTTCCCCAGTCCTGAGCCACACAAGATGGCTCTAGGCACTGCCCACAGGGACCCATTTCTCTGTTCTGTTCTGCTCTTTCTTCTGTTTTCTTTCTTTCTTTCTTTCTTTCTTTCTTTCTTTCTTTCTTTCTTTCTTTCTTAATGTTTATTTATTCCCTTTTGTTGCCCTTGTGTTTTTTTTTAATTATTGTAGTTATTGTTGTTGTTGTTGGATAGGACAGGGAGAAATGGAGAGAGGAGGGGAAGACAGAGAGGGGGAGAGAAAGACACCTGCAGACCTGCTTCACTGCCTGTGAAGCGACTCCCCTGCAGGTGGGGAGCCAGGGGCTCAAACCGGGATCTTGAGCCCAGATCCTTATGCTGGTCCTTGGGCTTTGCGCCACCTGTGCTTAACCCACTGTGCTACCACCCGACTCCCTGGTTTCTTTTTTGCTGGAAGGGTTATCACTGGGGCTCAGTGCCAGCGCTACAAATTCACCACTCCCAGTGGCCACTTTTTCTTTTTTCTGTTTTATTTGATAGGACAGAGAGAAATTGAGAGGGGAGGGGAAATAGGGAGAAAGAGAGACACCTGCAGACCTGCGTCACTAATCATGAAGCTCCCCCACCCCGCAGGTGGGGATGGGGGCTTGAACCTGGGTCCTTGGGCACTGTCGTGTACGCTCAGCTGGGTGTGCCACGGCCCAGGCCCCGCGATCAAATTTATCTGGGGGTGCGGTGCTCAACAGGAGGGAGGCCATGCGCTTGGCCCTGTGTTCTCGGGTTCTGGCTCCTTTCTGCCTTGTGATTCACCCGCTGACTTTCCTGCAGAAAGCTGGACTCACATTGGTCCGGCTGCTTTTAAAATTGGCTGGAGGGGGAGCCAGGTTGAGCGCACATGTTAAAATGCGCAAGGACCCAGGTTTGAGGCCCCTGTCCCTACCTGCAGGGGGAAAGCTTCACAAGTGGTGGATCAGGGCTGCAGGTGTCCGTCTCTCTCCCTATCGATCCCTTCTCTCTCAATCTCGGGCTATCCGATAAACAAATGAAAACAAAAGATTAAAAAATAATAAAATAAAAAGGATAAAAGTGGCTGGAGGTGCAGAGAGGGCGGCCAGAGTGCTGGCAGGTGGAGTCCCCACAGGCAGCTGGTCTGGGGGCTCCTTGGGGAGCCTTCCCGCCCCTCCATCCCCCGCCCCAGCAGGCCTGGGCCCTGGGCAGGTCAGAGGGCTCCTCAGCTGCTCACCTGCACCTGCGGTCTCAGCCACTCACCTGCGTCCTCCGGGCGGCTCACCTGCAGCCGTGTGCGAAGGCCCCGCCCGCTGGCGTCCATCCAGGACCTGGGGTGACGGGGGCTGGTCTGCGGCTGTCTGGCAGCCTGGGGAGCCCCTGTCCAGGCCCTTCCGAGTCACCCGCAGGACAAGTGCCCCCGGCGACAGGCCGCAGGGAAAGGGCGTCAGAGCCAGGTAGGCGAGGGGTCCAGGTAGGTGTGTGTGTGGGGGGGCCTGGGGACACGGAGCTCACACGGGCCCACACGGGCCTGGGTGGCAGGGTACAGGGATGTGGGGTGGGGGTGTGGAAGCAGGGGGCAGAGGAGGGGGCATGGGCTGCTGCTGGAACAGAGGGTGGAGGGAGGCTGGAAGCTGGAGGGGTGTCTGGGGTCAGGCACCAGGAGCGAGAGCCACACACTCTGTGGCCTCATTCACCACCGTATACAGACGTGCCTCTTAGTGGGCAGAGAGCATACTCCTGTCCCGTGGGCCACGCTGGTCTGCAGCAGTGACGCCTCTCAGGTACGTGCTCACGGAGTGCCAGGGTCTCCCCCTTCAGATGGGGCCCCCTCCCTGCTCCCCAGCCCTGAGACCTGAATTCCACGCTGGGAGCCCAGGGTGTGAGCGCTGTGGCCTGGTTGTGTCTGCTTTGCCCGCTGCCTGGAGCCCAGCGGCCACTGGGGCTCCTCTCGGACTGCAGGCTCCTGCGGGCCTGGGGTGCGGGCGTCCAGCTGCCCGGCTCCTCTGGCAAATGACTGCTTTGACCAGCGCCCCTCATCCCCTGGCCCCTGCAGGGCCTTCGCTGGGTGGTGAGACAGACCTGTTGCCACAGGGAGGAGCAGGCACTCTCACCCCCCTTGTGGGCGCCCTGCCCCTTGGCTTCTGACCTCGAGGGCTCTGCCGTAGGCGTGTGTGCGTCTCCTCGGGCACGATGTCCAGCACACGGCTCCTCAGAAGTGCCCATCAGCTCCGCGGCCTGCTTCTGAGGTGGGTGGTTCTGTTGAGTGGGGCAGGGTTTATCATCTACTTCTGGAATGATGCATGGTGTGCGGACCCTTGCAACCCGTGGGAGGGCACCCCCAGCTTCAAAGGTCACGACGGGCACAGCCACGGCAACAACAGGGCATGGGCGTACAGACAGACCCACAGGTCCGTGGAGTAACCGGACCCACAGATAAACAAACACCGGTCAGTTAAGCGAGAAAAAGGAACCAAGAGCTCTCCAGCACGTGGAGTCAGAGAAGCTGGCTGGTCCCATGTCAAAAACCGCAAGCCGGCCGCTATCTCACGCTGTTGCTAAAGCTGACTCCGCGTGGACCGAGGTTTGAGGCCTGAACCCAGGCAGAGGCCTCGGCGCTATGTGTGGGGACCTGCCTCTCGAGAACACAAGCCAGAGGCCGTCGGAGGCGTGGCCGCAGAAGTCCTGCCTGCTTGTCTGGGGCCTCCCCAGCGCACTCATCCGAAAGCGGAGTTCCAGCTCTCTGTGTATGGGAGATGGATGTGGAGCTCAGAGAGGCTGAGACGCTGGGCTGAGGCCGCACGGTTTGAGGGAACCGGCCTCTGGGGTGGGCTGGGGCTGCCGCCGGACTCTGCTGTGGGGCGTAGAGGGAGGAGTGGACCAGGAGGGGCTGTGGGCAGGAGCGGGTCTCAGTGGGGCCTGGCACAGAGGGAGCTGCAGGGCTGGCTTCTAAGAGGCCGCGCCTGACTTCAGCACAGCTAGTTAGGGCGCAGGAGTTACAGGCGGGGGTCCAGCGGGTGTGGCCACTGGGGCACAGAGGGGTCTGAGTGGGGAGGGGCCGGCTCAAGGGACAGGACCCTCAGCCCTGAGTGGCAGGAGTGTGGGCGCTGAGTGTGCACAGACGTCTGCATGATGTGCGGCTCTGAGGCCCCCAGCCAAGTGGGGGCCCCCTCCCCCTTCCCACAGCCAAGTAGGGCCCCCTCCCCCTCCCCTAGCCAGGTGGGGCCCCTTCCCCCTTCCTCCAGCCAGGTAGGACCCCCTCTCCCCACCCAGGTGGAGACCCTTCTTGGCTTGTCATAGCTTAGATGGCAAAGTTTGCCCCACGTGCCTGAGCACCTGTTTTTTTTAATTAATTAATTTTTTAAAATATTTATTTATACCTTTTGTTGCCCTTATTGTTTTATTGTAGCTATTGTTGTTGTTATGGATGTCGTTGTTGGATAGGACAGAGAGAAATGGAGAGAGGAGGGGAAGACAGAGAGGGGGAGAGACAGACACCTGCAGACCTGCTTCACCGCCTGTGAAGCGACTCCCCTGCAGGTGGGGAGCCGGGGGCTCGAACCAGGGTCCTTACGCGGGTCCTTGGGCTTTGCGCCCCCTGCTCTTAACCCGCTGCGCCACCGCCCGACTCCCCTGAGTGCCTGTTTTTACTCCAGCATTACACTGTAATAACTTTAAGTTTTAGGACTTGTTCTGTGATATAGTTGGGAGGCCAGGGAATGTTTTGCCTTCATTTTGTTGTTGTTCTCTTTTTCTTTCACAACCCGTTGGATACCCGCAGTCTCTGGTGGACACAGAGTTTCAGAATTGTTTGTCAAGTTCCCTTGAAGAATGCCACTGGGGTTTTGATAGGACTGCACTGACAAATTGCTCCAAGTAAGACGGCCTGCCGTCTTGCCAGTGTTCACTCTGATCCGGGAGTGTGGGGCAGGCTTCTACTTCTGCCTCTTCCTTTCTTTCAAAAAGGCCCTATTGGGTTTAGGTGCGGACTCATGCCCCTGACACCTTACAAGCTTACCTAAACAATGTTAAGTCCCTAGTAATGATGATGTATTGGGGTGGGGGCCCTGTTATTCCCCACCTTCCTCTCTAGGTAGTTGTAAATTGGGTTGCTGTCTTCCTTTCTCTTTCCTCAGACTCATCATTTGATTACAGAACTGTAACGAACTTCGTGTATATTGATTTTTCTTTTTTTATATATTCCCTTTTGTTGCCCTTATTGTTTTATTGTTGTAGTTCTTATTGTCGTCGTTGTTGGATAGGACAGAGAGAAATGGAGAGAGGAGGGGAAGACAGAGAGGGGGAGAGAAAGACAGACACCTGCAGACCTGCTTTGCCGCCTGTGAAGCGACTCCCCTGCAGGTGGGGAGCCGGGGGCTCGAACCGGGATCCTTACGCTGGTCCTTGCACTTGGCGCCACGTGTGCTTAATCCGCTGCACTACAGCCTGGCTCCCATATATTGATTTTTCTATCCTGCTACTTTACTGAAAATTTCAATTACTTCTAGTATTTTTTTGGTGGAGTCCTAAGGTTTTTTATGTACATTATAATGTTATCTTCTAATAGTCATAGCTTGATTTCTTCTTCTTCTTTTTCTTCTTGCCTCCTGGGTTATTGCCAGGGCTCGGTAACTGCACCATGAATCCACCGCTCCTGGAGACAATTTCCCCCTTTTTTGTTGCCCTTGTTGTTCCATCATTGTTGTGGTTATTATTATTGTTGCTGCTGTTATTGTTGGATAGGACAGAGAGAAATGGAGAGGAGGGGAAGACAGAGAGGGGGAGAGAAAGACAGACACCTGCAGACCTGCTTCACCGCCTGTGAAGCGACTCCCCTGCAGTTGGGGAGCCGGGGGCTCAAACCGGGATCCTTATGCCGGTCCTTGCGCTTCGCACCACCTGCGCTTAACCCACTGCACTACCGCCCATCTCCCGATTTCTTTTCCAAAATAAGTTCCAGTCCTTCTAATATTCTTCTCTCCCCTGACTGTGCTGGCAAGGCCTCTCAGGACTGTGGCGGGTGGCAGTGGTGAGAACAGGCCTCCCTGCCTCACTCCAGAGCGGGGGCAAAGCTGTGAGCCTTCACCACCGAGCCTGACTTCGGCCGTGCGATCACAGTATCCGACCTTTGCTGCGTTGAGGACTGTTCCTTCTTGTCTCGGTCCGTTAGAGATTTTATCATATGCAGGTGTCGCCTATCGATACGCTTCTGAGTTCACCTTTCTTTTTGTTGATGTGGTGAACTGAATTGACTTGCATGTATTGAGCCCTACGTCCCTGGATGAAGCTCACCTGGTTGTGTGTGTCTGTCTGTCTGTCTCCTGAGGCCATGCACAGGAGTGACTTCATCACTCTGGGCTAACCTTCTCAGCAGAGATAGAAACAGACAGATGAGCAGACGGACAGGCAGTCTCACCAGCCCACCCTCTTGGTGTGCAGGGACTGTTTCCTCGTGTGCTGATTGGATTTTTGCCTCGTTGTTCCTTGAGGACACAGGTCTTACCAGTTTCTTGTTTTCTCTCTTCCTGTCGGAAGTATCAGAGTAACATTGGCCTCACAGAATGTGTTTGGGAGTGTTCCCCCACCCCTTCCATTTTGGGAGAAAGAGCCGAGTAAGACAGGTGCCGTTTCTCCTCTGACTGTGCTGCAGGACTCGCTCGTGCACATCTGGAGCTGGGCGACTAGATTCCAAGCTGGGTTTCTGCTGTGGTGACCAGCTTGTTCTGGCTGCGGGCACCCTCCACGCTCGCTCAGGCTCAGGAAGTGGTGTGCGGTAAGAACGGGCCTGTTTCCGCTAGCTGTCAAACTAGCGAGGCGGTGACACTCCCTTGTTAGGCTTTGTGTTTCTGCTACCTCTGTTGTGCGTGGCCTCCCTCTCCCTCTCCCTCGCTTCTGATTCTTTTAATGGTGACTTTCTTTTCCTCCTTAACTTGGTGAGGGCTGCATCTTCCCTGTTCTCCCTTCAGAGTCATCCCTTGATTTCACTGGTCTTTTTCATCACCTTCTGTGTCTGTCCCACTTACTGGGTTGTGGGGAAAGTCACGGTGTTTTGTTTTGTTTGTTTGTTGTTTTCTATGCAAGAATGTGTCAGGATTTTTTTCACTAAGCCAGTATCTCTCTCCTCTGACTATTATCTCACTCCTTGTGCTGCCTCAACCCATCTTGTTTCTTCTTCCCCAGTCCCCTCAGAGGTGGTGCTAGATGGTGAGGCCTTCCTTCAGGGTCAGTGCCACCGTGAGCGTCCCTTGCAGCACACACCTTCTTGCCGTGTCCTATAGCACACAGAAACTCGCACCTCTAAAGAAGCTTTTCTTATGTTTTCATAGAGACAGATTGAGAGAGAAGATGAAGATGGAGGGGGAGAGACACCACTTGCTTTCCCCCTGCAGATGGGGGAGGGGGGACCTGGGGATTCGAACCTGAGTCCTTGAGCACTGTGATGTGTGTGCTCAACCGGGTGCGCCACCGCCCGGCCCTGAGGAGAATGTCTATTAATGGGGCTGGGCGGTGGCGCACCTGGTTAAGCGCACCTAGTGTTATTTTTCCTTTTGTTGCCCTTGTTGTTTTACTGTTGTTGTAGTTATTATTATTGTTGTTGATGTTGTTGTTGGATAGGACAGAGAGAAATGGAGAGAGGAGGGGAAGACAGAGAGGAGAAAAAGAGAGACACCTGCAGACCTGCTTCACCACCTGTGAAGTGACTCCCCTGCAGGTGGGCCTTCTTCCCTTACTCATTCCCCTGCTGAGAGAGGGACAGGCCAAGCCTTTGCCCCGTTTCCGGCTTGAGCACCTCGCTGCAGCCTTTCCCTTAGTCTGCCTTTGTCTGTTTCCACCGTGCGCTTCTGACAGACACAGCATAGATGGATCCTATTGATTTGAACACAGCCAGCCTCTGCATCTGTCCTTTCTTTCTTCCTTGCCTGCCCCCTCAACTTCCCTCCCGTTATCACTGGGGCTCAGGGCTTGCAGGCCTGCCCAGTGCCTCCTGCAGAGCCCACGGTGCTGCAGGGCCCCCGGCCAGCTTCCGCCCACCCTCCGTGGAGGAGCCTGCTCTGTTCTTCAGTTTACTGATGGCCGACTTGTTGTGCTTGCTCAGTTTTATGAGCTTATTTTTTTAGGTGTGCAAATTGCAAGCTTTTTATTTTTTATTTTTTTTAAATTACAATGATACTTGAGTTACTTATTCCCTTTTTTATTGTAGTTGTTGATGTCGTTGTTGTCGGATAGGACAGAGAGAAACAGAGAGAGGAGGGGAAGACAGAGAGGGGGAGAGAAAGACAGACACCAGCAGACCTGCTTCACCGCCTGTGAAGCGACACCCCTGCAGGGGGGGAGCCGGGGGCTCAAACCGGGATCCTTACTCTGGTTCTTGAGCTTTGCACCACCTGCGCTTAACCTGCTGCGCTACCGGCAGACTCCCAATTTCAAGCTTTTTATAACAGACATCTGTACATCTGTGCAGAAGTGATATTAAAGTTCCGATGTGCAGAAACAGCTCATGAGGACAGACCCACAGGGGCTGTGGGAGAAATAGGCCAGGCCTGCCGTGGGCCTTCTGTCTGTCCTCCCCACCCTCATCCCACCTTCCCGCCTAGGGCTAGCTTCTCACTGATTTCCCGAGATCCCTTCTCTTGCCACAAGACTCCCTTAAAATGTGCAAGGTGCTTCTTCCTATCGTGAGATACTTACCAAGCTTGGATAGGAACCCGTGCTGGCTGATGTAACGTGTGAATTATTTCCTCCCTTTAGGAGGGTGTCCTTTTACATTTCTTTAATGTGCCTAACCACCCAGTGAGTTCTGTCTCTGGCTTGTCTTTTCATTTCAGTAATACAGCTCCTTTCCTGGTGCACAAGCTCTTTGGTTTGCTGCAGTCCCATCTGCTTGTTTCTGCTTTTCTGTCTGCTGGTCTGCGAGGCGGCACTGGAGCTAGTTTCCCTGTGTGCCTTCTATGGTCTAAGGGCCCCCAAGTCTCCTGGCCAGTCGGCTTAGCCTTAGAGTGGAGAGGCAGTCTAGCTCTGCTGTGCGCACGGCTTCAGCAGACCGCCAGCACTGCTGACTGCAGAGGCTTCCTTCCCACCGTGTGCTCCTGGTCTCCTTGCCAGACAGTAACTGTGTGTGCAGGGGGCTTGCACGTGGACCCCACTGACCCGCGCCTTCTTATCCTAGCCCCACACTGCTTTCATCTCCGTGGCTTTGTAGTCAACTCTGAAGTCCGGGAGTGTGATCGCTTGTTTTTCCTCTGCTTATTTTTCTGCTTTGGCTCTTGAGCATCTGTTGTGACTTCATATGGTTCTGGGGAAAGCCGGTGGGTCCTCTGGCAAGCCCGGGGAACTGCATTGAGGAGAACCTGCAGTCACGGCTGCTCTAGGCATCTGACAGCTTCTCCTGGGACGTGTGGCAGCTGTCCTGTAGGTCTCGTGCACACAGTCTGGTCAAGCGTCTGTTCTCAGGAAATGCTGCTTCAGAACGCGGGGCTTTCAGGAGGAGGAGAACTCAAGAATGCCTCTGGGGTTTTTAAAAATAAGTTTTTATTTATTTGTATCAAAGCACCGCCCAGCTCTGGCTTATGGTGGTACAGGGGACTGAACCTGGGACTCTGGAGCCTCAGGCATGAGAGTCTCTTTGCAGAGCCATTATGCTGTCTATCCTGCCGCTGGGATTCGGATGGGGTTTGCATTAAATCCGTCTGTGACTGTAGTTAAGATGATCATGTTAGTTCTTCCAGTCCGTGAACATGGGGTATTTTTGTTTCCTTGTGACTGCTCCTGCTCCAACAGTGACCTCAAGTGTTCATGGTACAGGCCTGCTGCCTCTTTGATTCAATCTATTTGAGTCCGTCTTTCTTCATGCAGTTGTCAATGGATTTCTGTCTACTTAAGTTTTTTTTTTCAAATATTTATTTATTCCCTTTTGTTGTCCTTGTTGATTTATTGTTGTAGTTATTATTGATGTCATCGTTGGATAGGACAGAAAGAAATGGAGAGAGGAGGGGAAGACAGAGGGGGGAGAGAAAGACAGACACCTACAGACCTGCTTCACCACCTGTGAAGCGACTCCCCTGCAGGTGGGGAGCCGGGGGCTCGAACCGGGATCCTTATGCTGGTCCTTGTGCTTTGCGCCACGTGTGCTTAACCCGCTGCGCTACAGCCCGACTCCCCAACTGTTTTGAGTTTTCTAGCCTGCCACTTCACTGTGCAGATTCATCTCCAGTAGTTTTCAGGGGGCCGTTTAGGGTCTTTTTTTTTTTTTTTTTTTTTTTTTTTTTTTTTATTTAAGAAAGGATTAATTAACAAAACCATAGGGTAGGAGGGGTACAACTCCACACAATTCCCACCGCCCAATCTCCATATCCCACCCCCTCCCCCGATAGCTTTCCCATTCTCTATCCCTCTGGGAGCATGGACCCAAGGTCATTGAGGGTTGCAGAAGGTAGAAGGTCTGGCTTCTGTAATTGCTTCCTCGCTGAACATGGGCGTTGACTGGTCGGTCCACACTCCCAGTCTCTCCCGTTTAGGGTCTTGTCTTGTCTTCTGCGAATTGTGATTGCTTTGCTCCCTTGCTAACTTGACTCTCTCTCTTGTGTAGCAGTTATTGCCGGAGCATCTCTACTAGTTGGGTAGTGATGGTGAGAGTGGTTGTTCTTGCCTTGTGCCTCAGAGCCCCAGCTTTCGGTGCTTCCCCGCTGAGTGTGACACAAGCTGTGGGCTGTCCTTTGAGGTGTTTACTAGGTCGGGGTCTGGCCCTGCTCTCCGGGAGGGATTCTGAAACCATAAAGAGATGCTCTCTCTGCATCTACTCACGTCATCAGATGATTTTTTCCCCCTTCCCTCTGTTGATGCAATGTGTCATGCGGATTGACCTATAGGTTTGAGCCAAAAGCCCTGGCACATGATCCTTTTAATGTCTGCTGCATGGATGTGCTCAGATTTTGCTGGGGACCTTTGCATCTGTTTAGTGAGGATACTGGTCTGTAGGGGTGTCTGCTTCTGCTTTTGTTACTGGCTCATACACAGTGCTTCCTCCAGGTTTTAGAATGGCTGAGGATAAGAACCAGCTCATCTCTGCAGGCTGAGGAGGACTCATTAGAGTCCATTAGTCCTGGGTTTCTATTTTATTTTTTCTGGGGGGGGAAGCTTGATTACACTTTCTTTTTTTTTTTTTAATAGTTTTTTAAAAAATATTTATTTTATTTATTTATTCCCTTTTGTTGCCCTTGTTGTTTTATTGTTGTAGTTATTATTGTTGTTGTTATTGTTGGATAGGACAGAGAGAAATGGAGAGAGGAGGGGAAGACAGAGAGGAGGAGAGAAAGATAGACACCTGCAGACCTGCTTCACCGCCTGTGAAGCGACTACCCTGCAGGTGGGGAGCCGGGGTTCGAACCGGGATCCTTATGCCGGTCCTTGTGCTTTGTGCCACCTGCGCTTAACCCGCTGCACTACAGCCCGACTCCCTTGATTACACTTTCAACTTCTTACTTGTAATTATTCTGTTCAGGTTTTTTATTTTCCCTAATTCAGTTTTGAATGGTTATGTGATTTTAAGAATTTATCTATCTCAGGGTGGGTGGTGGTACATGCTATTGAAAGCACACATCACCACGCTCAAGGACCTGGGTTGAGCCCCCGCTCCCCACCTGCAGGGAGAATGCTTCACAGGTGGTGAAGCAGGGCTGCGGGTGTCTCTCTCCCCTCCCCCCTTTCAATTTCTCTCTTTGCTACTGGGGGTAGAAAAAGGTGGGGGTTAGGAAAAAAAATGGCTGCTAGGAGCCATGGAATCATAGTGCCAGCACTGAGCCAGTGATAGCCGGTGGTCAAACAAAAACAAACCAGAATTTCCCTTTTCCAGAGTATCCGGTGTGTCTGCCTTAATGGGCTCACAGTTCTCTGTGGTCAGTTGTAGTTCTGAGTATCTGCCATAACTTCTGTGTCATTTGAGTCTATTTACTAGATTTTTTTTTTAGCCTAACTAAAGGTTTCTCAGTTGTGTTGATCTTTTCGAAGAGCCAGCTCTCGGTCTTACTGACTTTCTGTCACGTTGATTTTGAGTTCTTCTTTGGTCTTTTTATCATTTCCTCCCTTGTGAGTTTTGGTCTCACTTTCTGGTTCCTTTTGGTATCAGGGTAAGACTGCTTGAAATTCCTCCTCCTGACGTGGGCTTGAGCTGCTGATAGGATCTGTCTCTAAGGCCGTCCCTGATAACCAAACAGAGCTGCTTCCATCCTCTGGCACAGAGGGGTCATGGCAGAGAAGCCAGAGGAGTCTCAGAGCACACCTAAAGATAGCTGCCTGCTTTTGCTATGCCCATTGACATTACTCTCTGAAAAGGGGGACGATGACCACTTGTGTGGTGATAATGGACTGGAAGTCCCTGACATGGAACAGTATCTAAAATTTTTTTTTTTTGCCTGTTTGTTTTTCCCTTTTGTTGCCCTTTTTTTTTTTTAAATTGTTGTTGTAGTTATTATTGTTGTTGTTGGATAGGACAGAGAAATGGAGAGAGGAGGGGAAGAAAGGGGGAGAGAAAGACAGACACCTGCAGACCTGCTTCACCGCCTATGAATTGACTCCCCTGCAGGTGGGGAGCCGGGGGCTCAAACTGGGATCCTTATGGCGGTCCTTGTGCTTTGCACCACATGCGCTTAACCTGCTGCGCTACCCTGCCCGACCCCCCATTGAACAGTTTCTTGATAGGCAGTGATTACTGATTTATTTCCCCATGGAAATTAGTTGGGGAATGAAGTGGTTTTGTTTATTAATGATTTCACATTCAGGGGGTATAGTCTCACACCTGCCTGCGTGTGTGTGTGTGTGTGTGTGTGAGTGTATGTGTGTGTGTGTGCGTGTGTACGCGAGTGCCTGCTTCCTCCCTGGTTTCTGTGAGCAGTGCCACTGCCCGGATTGGCTCAGGCTCTCACCCAACCTGCTCCCCTCAGACTGGCATGCAGAAGTCAGTCGCACGAAGTTCAGTCGCACGAAGTTCAGTCGCACTGTCACCAGAGTGTGCAAAGGCGCCAGCTGTGAATGTGGGCTCTGCCTCCACGGCCCTCCCCCAGCCTCCATCACGGCTCAACTCGGCTCAGGTAGTCAAGAGATAGCGGAGAAACTGGCCCGCTGTTTGCTGCCGTTGGGCCCTTCTTATCATGGAGACAGAGGCTGTACTTCCCAAGTGTGCAGGGCTCTAGCCTGACCACAGCTGCTATTTTGAAAGCACAGCTCCAGCGTTACAGTGCCCCCATTTTTTTAATATTTATTTTATTTATTTATTCCCTTTTGTTGCCCTTGTTGTTTTATTGTTGTAGTTATTACTGTTGTTGTCGTTGTTGGATAGGACAGAGAGAAATGGAGAGAGGAGGGGAAGACAGAGAGGAGGAGAGAAAGATAAGACACCTGCAGACCTGCTTCACCGCCTGTGAAGCGACTCCCCTGCAGGTGGGGAGTCGGGGTTCGAACCGGGATCCTCATGCCTGTCCTTGTGCTTTGCGCCACCTGTGCTTAACCCGCTGCGCTACAGCCCGACTCCCAGTGCCCCCATTTTTGTGACGTTGATGAGTTTAGGACAGGTCACAACACAACTAGGGGCCAGGAAGAAACAGGGAGCACGCAGCTCTGAATTGGCGCGAGCCTGCTCTTCAGAAAGCACATGTCCAGCAGCCAGCACATGCAGGCAGGGCAGCCACCCCGAGATGAGGACAGACACAGAGGCCAGTCGTTGGGATTCAGGTTTACCGGTTTATTGAACCAGTAAAATTCCTTCTAGTAACAATGAACTAAATTTCTGCATGTCTGAATGTGATACAGTTTAAGTCATTGTTCTGTACCTATAAACAGACCTTTAAAATGTCATCGAAAGTGCAGTTATGAATTGTTAACATGTTAACGCACTGGACTCCACACTCACCAACAGTCCCTTCAGTCTCCCAGCCCTTCAGAACAAAGGCAGAACACAAAAGAGGCGTTGAGCACGCAAGCCGACCTGCTAAGGCCAGCTCGAGTCAGGACAGGACATCGAGGACAGTGGGCGGGGTGCTCGGGGGGCTCTGTGGGGCCACAGCTGTCAGCACACACTCACGGTGGCTGCTTACAGAGTCGCAGCTATAAACAGGACACGGCCAACGTCAGCTCTCCACTGCTCCACTGGCCTACCTGATGAAGCTTATCTGATGGAATGCCTTGTCCAGGAAGAAGAAGCTGAGCTACACCCACCTCCCGTTAGGCCAGAGTCAAGGGACAAACAGTGCTCAGGACTACACAGGCAGCTCACAGCGTCCATGACGCTGAAGGAAAAGTACCAGGGAATCTGGGAGTTCTGGATTAACACTGTTAAAGAACTAGAACAGACGCTTCACAGCATGCTACATAAATGCTCACAACTCAAGGGTGAAACGATGTCTAAAACCCCAAGTCAACAAGCTGGCAATCTGAAGTCATGTGCAACTCAGCTAGGAACTCTTTTAACAGACATTCACAGTGAAGCCGCCCTGCCCCATCAGGGTGTGGCCAGAGAGGCTGACTGGAGGAGACACCCAGCTGTGCCACAACCAGGAGAGTGGCTTTCGGGCCTGAGGTGGGGCTGAGTGAGAATGGGGAGGGGACACCGGCCTGGCCTCTGGTGTGTCTGGGGCTGAGTCCACGTGGAGAGAGGGACAGGGCAGGCCCCTCCCCTCCCGGCCCAGCTCAAGTGTTGGTGAAGAATGAGCAGTGTACGAGAACCCCTCTGGCTGCTGACTGCCCGTCAGGCCTGGCGCACACACAGCGCTGCGGCACTGAGGAGCAGAGACTCTCCTGTCATGGCATTCCTGTAGGAACGATTCACTTTAATCACACCTTTCAAGGAGTTCACCTGAAGGGCACAAGAAAACAGACTGTGAACAAAATATACCAGATGCTCTTGAGCGTACCTGGACTCAGCGCTGTCTGACGCCCCTTGGGGTGTCAGCCTAAAGAGCATCTCCCCGTCTCCCCATCACCCCACAGCTCCCAGGAGCAGGGAAGGTGTAGCTGTGCTCCCTCGCCCGAGCCGTCTTTAAACCGTAGACTTCAGACTGAGCAGCCGCGCGGCGTTAAAGCAGGCCTCGTGCACCTGACTGGGGCCCCTCTCGTCCCCCCGCGCCCCGTGGGAAGGAAAGCTCCTGGGCCCCTCTGGAGACCAAGACCATCTACTTCCCAGCAGAGGCTGGTGCCCCCCCACCCCAGCCCCACAGCACGCTCTCTCCAAGCTGACCCTTCTGCATACACGTGGGGGGGGGGGGCAGGCCGCCGGGACTCCACTCCAGGCCTGGTGGTGCCTCAGCATACAGACAGATGGATCTCTGTGCCACGTAAGGATATACAGATTTCTGCTTGATAGAAAGCAAAGCTCTGATTTATCTAAAAATAGGAAGTCCTATTAGTGGACAACAGAGCCTTCCTGAAGTGGGGGCAGGAATGAGGTAGCGGAGTAGGCAGGTGGGGTGGCACTGTGGTGGAGGGCCAAGGGTGCAGGACAAAGCCACACCATTGATGGAGAAGGTCATAGGGAAGTGCTGGTGACTCAGCAGGCAGCTGGTGACGTCTGCACTGTCAAAGGCGTCTGGACCCAGGGCCGGAGGGGAGCACACTCGTGGAGGCACTTGGAGGACCGAGGAGCAGCGGGCACGCTGGGGAGCTGGGGTTCCTCGTTCTGGCTGTGCCAGGCCTGCCGAGCCTGTGTTGCCTCCAGCCTCCTCCCGTGTGGACAGCCTTGGCGCGACCTATGGGGACAGGCCACCATGCCAGGACTGGCTTTCTAGAGGGAGGGTCCTGACCCGGCTCTGAACACAGTACAGAAGCCGCAAAGCCGCTTCATCACACGCACTGGGATCTGTTCTTAACTATCCTCCACTCTGACGCGCCTTAACGCACACCCTCGGCCCTCAAGAGGCAAGCAGCTCCCATGCAGTCCCTGCAGCCGGAGCACCTGAGATGTGTAGGATGGCGTGACACCCGCCGGTGGAGGGAAGGCGCTGTGGGGCGAGGTCCTCTGAGGATCGGACAACACCATCTGAACAGGAGCTCGATGCAGACTTGCTCCTGACCCACCCTCTCCCTGGAGCCCCAGTGCAGCCCTGCCCAGCTGCTGCGGGTGAAGCACGGCTTGCAGCCCACCAGCGCTCCCGACAGCCATCTTCTACTCACAAAGTCCCCCGAAGGGAAAGAGTCTTCCTGAGTTTGGGAAGAAACAGACTTGGTTCACACACCAGGTGCTCCCATGGGAGCTGGGGCAGTTTTGGGGAGATGTGAGAGGCGGGGAGCCACGGAGGGGTTTGGCACATCACAGCACGACACCAGGAGCCAGACAGCTTTGAAATATCACATCTTAGTATAAAAGGCTATACTATCAATTACTATAGAGTAAATGCAATGCTCTGAAGAAATACCCTCTGGAAACCGTATCAGAGCTTCAAGTGTGCACTGGCTGCCTCTCGGGTGCTGAGTCCCATCAGAACTGGCTCTCCAGGAGGGCAGAAGTGCGTGGCGGGGTGGCCGGGCCCTGGCTCCAGGTGACAGAGCCTCTGGTAGGACAGCCCGCTAGTGAGGCATCAGAGTTCCCGGGACCCAGTCCCGCAGCCAGAACCTGCATGTCCACTTCCCCGGGGATGACTCACAGGACTAGCAAGTGAGGGGTCACAGCACAGACAAAAGCCAGTGGAAGCCTGAACTGGGAGGCGCCTGGGACCCATCTCAGCACACTCGGCTTCTCTAGCAAGCAAGACACACCAGCGAGGCCGGGGCAAGCCGAGTACTCTGAGGACCGTGCCATCTTGAGTAGCATTTTCTCCCTTACGAGGCAGGTCTCGGGCCACATTCTGGAATCTGAATGTGCAGAACTTTGTTGTGAGTAGGTTTATAGGCTTCCCTCTGTCATCTCATCTGTAAAAAGTCTGAGCCAGTAACTTCAAGTCTGTGCAAACCAGGAGGTGACTCCCCTCCCCCAGGGGCTGTGCAGGGCTCCCGCCAGAGCGTCTAAGAGGCTCGCACTGGCTTGTGAGCGGGATGCCGATTAAAGCTACAAACGCACAGGCTGAGCTCCCAGACAGTCACAGCGAGCCACAGCAACCAACTTCTGGGAACCTTATTTCTCCCCTGTCACTCGATCCCCTTTTTAACCAGCTGTCCAAAGAGACTTTCTCGGGGAGGGGATGCTTTGGCATTAGGAAACACTCTTCAACCCCAGGAAGCCGAAAGCCTTAGGCGATAGAGAAACCTGAGCCCACTTTCTCTATGGATCTGGTTGAAAGGGCACTTCTGCAGTGACAGTGGGGGAGGCTGGCGTGTTGACGTATTGCATGGTACATGTTAATGCACAGAGACATGCTTTTCCTTGAATGTAAGCTGCTTGATCTGCCGGGGAAGTAGCTGCTACTGGCCTGGCGGGACATGATAAAGGTCTCTGAGTAGGAGAGGAGACTGAGAAGTGAGCATGGGAGGAGCATTGGGTCAGTTCTGAGGGGCAGGGTGCTGAGTGTGGGCGGCCAGGGCTGTCAGGTACACATCTGGCACGAGAGCAGCTGGACGTGGCCTTCAGTAGCATGTGCTAGGGTCTGTCATGATCGGTTTCACATTAGATTATGGACAATGGTTGCATCACATTTTCACGTCATCACCAATAGCAGTAAGAACAACAGTGCCTGACCAGTCGTCCCCCAGGACGTGTCTGTCGGGTGAGCAGCTTCCTGTTGCCAGAGGGGCTCACCCCTCGCTGGGCCCTGGCAGATGGGAGCCACACGCACACACCTCAAAGCACTGAAGGTAAATGTGAGAGACGGTCCCGACGCCCCAAGCAGGAGGGGCTGCGCCTCCACCTGCCGCCCCGCCAGGAGGGCCGCGTCACTCCGCCACCTCACAGACAGCCCCGAGGATATCCCGCCAGCGAGGTCCTGGGGCCTGCGCTCAAGTCAGGTGGCGCGTGATGGCGCGCAGCGCATACAGCAGTTCGGCCTGCATGCGGGCCTCCATCAGCAGCAGGTTGACCTGCACCTGCAAGGGAAGACGCCCGTCAGCTGCTGCGCTGCTCTGCTCCCTGACGGCCCCATGGATGCCTGTGCCTCGGAGCACAAGCTTATCGTTTGGGAAGCTTCCACGTGACAGACCCGTGGGGCTGATCTGAGGGCCGAGGCCTAGCTTTCCCGATCGTGAGTAGGTTTTAGTGACTCCTCTGTATTTCTTTCTAAGCCACCCTTGGTATCAAACACCAGAGCAGCAGGGTGGGGTGCGAGGCTGCTGCTCCAGGGCTCCCTCCAGAGGCTGGAGGCAGACACTGCCCTAGTTGACTGCCCTGTCAGAGAACTGAAAGCACCCAGTCTTCAACTGCTAAACTTAACAAAGCAGGCAACCAACAGAGTCAGTACTCAAAGCCATGAATTAAAAAGAATCCCTGAGTCAGCAGGCAGTGCCGCTTGTCTGCCTCTGCCTCTGCCTCTGCCTCTGCCTCGGGTGCGGGAGCTTCTCACCCAGCCCTCACGGTGCCTCCCAGGCCAGTGGCTTCACTTTCCATTTCAGAGGGAGAGAGAACCGGGGCGGCTGCCACCCCCCCCCCCCACGCTCCCTGTGGGGCTGGCACGGGGCGCGCACCTTCTCCGCGTGTCTGAACTGCCGCCAGTAGCTGTCATACATGCGCTTGGTGGTCCTCTCGGGGTAGCAGGCCACCGTCTTGACGTAGACCTTCAGGCTCCGCTCAAGCAGCTGGTTCACTTCTCCATAGTCGTAGTCGTCATACCTGGGGGTCACGGGGCGCAGCTTGTGAGCACAAGCCTGATTTGAGAGTGTCCAGACCGGGGACTCCAAAGGCACGGGCTGAGAAAGTTCTACCAGGTGCCCTACCTATTAGGCCTTCCTAATTAAGAAAATAAACTGACAGGTGTCTGCAGAGTTTGGTACAGTGGGGAGGGAAAGAAGCCAGAGCACTGACGCTTCCCCCAGAGCAGTGGGACCTGGGTCACACGTGGCAAAACAGCGCACCGGTCAAGTCTGCCTTCCCATTTTGTCGTGTCCTCCCTGCCCCGTTTTTTTTTTTTTTGGTTTTAGATAATTTTATATATTTTTTCCTTTTGCTGCCCTGGCTTTTCATTGTTGTCGTTGTTGGATAGGACAGAGAGAAATGGAGAGAGGAGGGGAAGACAGAGAGGGGGAGAGAAAGATAGACACCTGCAGACCTGCTTCACCGCCCGTGAAGCGACTCCCCTGCAGGTGGGGAGCCGGGGGCTTGAACTGGGATCCTTATGCCGGTCCCTGCGCTTTGCACCACATGCCCAACTCCCCCTGCCCCCAGTTTTACTAGAGCACTGCCCAACTCTGGCAGGGATTGAACCTGGGACCTTAGACTGTCAGAAATGAAAGTCTTCTGTGTCTCCTGGCCATAATGTGTGTCTGAGAATATGACTCTGTGATAATCATTCTACTGTCCCATTTTCCACCCTAGACCATGAGTTACTTGCCACTGTCTTTTAGGTAGAAAGTTTCAGTGTTAAAATTTATTTTCTTGGGCAGGGGTAGATAGCATAAAGACTCTCATGCTTAAGGCTCCTAAGTCCCAGGTTCAGTCACCCACACCACCATAAGCCAAAGCTGGAGTTATAAAAAAATTATTTTGTTTTAAAAAGTTGTATTCTAACTATTCCATCAAGGCTGTCTGACGCTTTACTAGAAAAAAGTAGTCAAAATGAACATATTTATAATGAAGTATTTCCTGAAAATCTAGTGGCGTAAAAGCCCAAATCAAAACCTCATATTCTGTGATTAGGAAGATAATGTTGGATCTCATCTGCTGATTTATTCTGAGCTCAGTTCTGATCTGGCCACATAGAGCCTAGATCCCTGCTGACTGGGGCTCTGGGGCTGGGGCTGGGGCTGACTTTCTGAGGGCGGACTGCCCGACTAGTGGGCATCAAAGCATGGTGTCCCCAGCAGCAGACGTCCCAAGGACCTGCCTGCGCCTTCTCCCCCTGCACTTCGCGCGTGTGTAGACCAGCGCTCAGGACGGCTCTTGACGCACCTGATTCCAAACATGCAGTGGACATAGTTGAAGAGTGCTCTGTGCAGCGTGCTGGTGTCCACGTCCTCGTGCGTGAGGCTGCAGACCATGCGGAACTTGTCGTCCAGCAGATGCCCGATGTCAGAGTAGAGTCTGTTCACCAGGGAGAAGCCGTGGTTTTCCCAGGTGTAGTCCTGGCAGAACACAGTGGCCGTGAACCTGGGTATCCCCGGGTGCCCGATACCCACGCAGGCACCTCTGCCTGTATGGACTCCCCCCCAGCATGGGAAGCCTAGCTGAGTTCACTCGGACCCGGGAGGGCTCTTGCTCTGCCCGACAGTGGGCCAGCAGGAGCCAGTGCCCTGCCTCACCTCAGCAGGGGATTCTGGAGGGATTCCCCACTTAATGGGCTGTCTAGACAGTGCAAGCGTCTCTACCTCTCCCTCCATCTCATTCCATAAATAAAGAAAATGGCCGTCAGGAGCGATGGGTTTGTCACACAGGCACGGAACCCAGCAATAACCCTGGTGGCAGAAGCTACGCTCAACGGCAAGCCTGTTTCGCAGACACCCCTATACTGGCTATTGCTTCCTTTCGGGCCCATAGCACCTCCCTCCACACCCCCTTCCTCCCCAGGGCCTTCACTGGGGCTTCCTGCATGGTCCCTGTGTTCCTGGGGACTCCTTGTTTTAAGACAGGAGCAGGAACCCGGCCTCGGCCGAGCTAGTCCCGGCCCTCTGCTCTAGTTTTTCGTACCTGAGCCCGGAATGTTGGCAAGTGCTCTTCTCCTCGCCTGGCAAAGTCCTCGTACCCAAAGCCAGGGTCTTCAATGTACCGGGAGACGTCTGCAGTTAGAATCGGGTCATCCTCAAAGTCTGAGGAGAGCACAGCAGAGTGGAGGATGGTGAGGAGCTGCTGCCCGGCCAGCACCAGACCCCGCCCACATCTCTGTGTGTGTGTGGTGTGGGTGTGGTGGCCAAGGACCATGCCAGGGGCTACCATTAGGGTTTTGTTAGAACTGTGACAGTGACCACAGGAGGGGGGTGCACTCTGGGCAGCTGTCCACACACAACCACTGTGACTGTGCAGAGGAGCCTGTGCAGACACTCGGTACGTCGCCACACTCACCACTGATGACGACGGTGCAGTGCCCCGCGTGGGTGTGGGATTCTCATCTAAGGCACTGCCTTCCTGATTTTGACCACCTTCTGCTCTGGAAAATGTCATGCTTTTCCAAAATAACTGTTAATTCCTCCCATGCAAAGAACAAGATGTAAAAATAGGTATCGAGACTGAATTGTACTAGTTAAGGAAGATGATTTTACGGCATAATAAAAACTCAAGTTTCAGGGCTGGATGGCAGCACACCTGGTTGAACGCAAGGACCCAGGTTCAATGATGGCCCTGCCCCCACCTGCAGTGGGGGGCTTCCTGAGCTGCACTGAAGCAGCACTGCAGGTGCACGTGTCTTTGTCTCTGTCTCTCCCAGGTAGTCAAAAATAAATAAAAGGAAAAAAAATGGCCACCGGAAATAGTGGATTTGCAGCGGTGGCAATTAAAAAGCAAAACAAAAACACAGCAGTATAATTTCAGTGACTTAACCTGACGCAGCAGGTGGACTGTGTCCTTGTCAGCTGAGCTCAGGAAGCCCAGGGGCTGCACCGCCCAGCCTAGTGCTCCCTCCTTACACAGGAAGGGGGGGCAGGGACGTGTGTGTGCTGTGTGCACTGAACACCTGCTCCCGTCTCTGCACCAAGGGCATCTACTGCCCAGCAGGAAGTGGCACTGGCTCACTGTCAGCACGAGGGCCAGGAAGTCACAGTCTGCATGTGTGAGATGACAGGGATGGACATCCTTTGGAGCCTGCTCTACTCCACCACTCTTGGTGGCCTTGTTTCCCACCAGGGCCACCACTGGGGTGTGCTGCCTACAGGATGAACCCACTCTTCTCCACAGCCATTTTTTTTTTCTTTTTTGTAATTATGATTTTAAAAAAATCGGGTAAGAGGAGGAACCTGCTGCTATCCCCATCAAGATCCCAAGCACATTATTTTAGGAGAATAGAACAAATGCTACAAATGTTTATTGGGAACCAGGAAAGACCTAGAATTGCCAAAACAATCTTGAGAAAAAAGAGCAGAACCGGAGGCATCACACTCCCAGATCTCAAACTGTATTATAGGGCCATTGTCATCAAAACTGCTTGGTACTGGAACATGAATAGACACACTGACCAGTGGAATAGAACTGAGAGCCCGGAAGTGAGCCCCCACACCTATGGACATCTAATCTTTGACAAAGGGGCCCAGACTATTACATGGGGAAAGCAGAGTCTCTTCAACAAATGGTGTTGGAAACAATGGGTTGAAACATGCAGAAGAATGCAACTGAACCACTGTATTTCACCAAATACAAAAGTAAATTCCAAGTGGATCAAGGACTTGGATGTTAGACCAGAAACTATCAGATACTTCGAGGAAAATATTGGCAGAACTCTTTTCCGCATACATTTTAAAGACATCTTCAATGAAACGAATCCAATTACAAAGAAGACTAAGGCAAGTATAAACCTATGGGACTGCATCAAATTAAAAAGCTTCTGCACTGCTAAAGACACTACTACCCAAACGAAGAGACCCCTCACAGAATAGGAGATCTTTACATGCCATCCATCAGACAAGAGGCTAATAACCAGAATATATAAAGAACCTGCAAATCTCAACAACAAGATAACAAATAACCCCATCCAAAAGGGGGGGGGGGACATGGACAGAATATTCACCACAAAAGATATCCAAAAGGCTGAGAAACACATGAAAAAATGCTCCAAGTCTCTGATTGTCAGAGAAATGCAAATAAAGACAACAATGGGATACCACTTCTCTCCTGTGAGAATGTCATACATCAGAAAAGGTAACAGCAGCAAATGCTGGAGAGGGTGTGGGGTCAAAGGAACCCTCCTGCACTGCTGGTGGGAATGTCAATGGGTCCAACCTCTGTGGAGAACAGTCTGGGGAGCTCTCATCAGAAGGCTAGAAATGGACCTACCCTATGACCCTGCAATTCCCCTCCTGGGGATATATCCTAAGGAACCCAACATACCCATCCAAAAAGATCTGTGTACATATATGTTCTTGGCAGCACAATTTGTAACAGCCAAAACCTGGAAGGAACCCAGGTGTCCAACAACAGATGAGTGGCTGAGCAAGTTGTGGTCTATATACACAATGGAATACTACTCAGCTATAAAAAATGGTGACTTCACCGTTTTCAGCTGATCTTGGTTGGACCTTGAAAAATTCATGTTGAGTGAAATAAATCAGAAACAGAAGGATGAATATGGGATGATCTCACTCTCAGGCAGAAGTTGAAAAACAAGATCAGAAAAGAAAACACAAGTAGAACCTGAACTGGAGTTGGTGTATTGCACCAAAGTAAAAGACTCTGGGGTGGGTGGGGAGAATACAGGTCCAAGAAGGATGACAGAGGACCTAGTGGGGGTTGTACTGTTATGTGGAAAACTGGGGAATGTTATGCATGTACAAATTATTGTATTTACTACTGAATGCAAAACATTAATTCCCCCAATAAAGAAATTAAAAAAAAAAAAAAAGAGGAGGAACTTGCAACCTGCCACGCTGTTCATGAAGCTTGTCTCCGACAGGTGGGGACCACAGGCTTGAACTGGGTTCTTGTGCACTTTATTGGATGTGCCACTGCCTGATCCAGAATTAGACTTCAGTTTTAAATGACTTATCACAGTGGTCAAAATGACATACGTCTGTAGGAAAAGACAGATCTCTGTTTTCACTGCATAATAAGGCTAGTCTGGAAACTGGACTCAGCATCCTCCATGGAGGCATGGTAGGAGCAGGGCGCACACACGAGTGACTTACACACGACACAGCTCTCCTCCTGCACTTGAATACGACTCCTTGCTGGGTCTCTGGTGTGCTAATCACGGGCCCAAGAAGGGAGAGACCGGCATCCAAAATCTGTTCTCAACAAAAAGCTGAAGGCAACAGACTCTTCAAGCTCTAGTGACCTGAGGAGAGATCTGTGCCACCACCCTGAATCAAACGCCCACACTGAAGCCCTGGCATCCCTAGAACACCCCAGGTCTGTGCCCGCCCGCCCTGCCCTGCAGAAGCCCCCCAAGTGCAGAGTCCGCAATGAAGCTGGCCCAGTGGGGAAGGCTGTGCAGGTGGCCTCGCCACACCAACTGCTGGTCAGTTTGTGTCTCCTCAGGCCTGGGCTCAGAGGCTGTCCTCCCACCTCTGCACTTGGTCTCAGCTGGGGCGTGAGCCCACGAGCTGCAGGGCCTTTTGCTAGACTCAGAGTCCCCCTGGCCAGGGCACTGGCTGCAGCAGCGATCTGGGGGACAGACCAAGACCTGCCACACTCCTCCTTTCTCTGGAGAACGTCCTTCGTGTGCTCTGCTTGGCAGGTGAGATTCCATGGAGAAATTGAATTTGGAGCAGTCTTTTCTGCATTAAAAGCTAGGATTCAGGAGTTGGGCGGTAGCGGTAGCGCAGTGGGTAAAGTGCAGGTGGCGCAAAGCACAAGGACCGGCGTAAGGATCACGGTTCGAGCCCCCGGCTCCCCACCTGCAGGGGAGTCGCTTCACAGGTGGTGAAGCAGGTCTGCAGGTGTCTGTCTTTCTCTCCCCTTCTCTGTCTTCCCCTCCTCTCTCCATTTCTCTCTGTCCTATCCAACAATGATGAGACCAATAATAACTACAATAATAAAAAAGGGCAAGAAAAGGAAAAGTAAATAAATATTAAAAATATATATTAAAAAAAAAGGAAGGGGCTGGGTGGTGGTGCACCTGGTAAAGCGCACGTTACAATGTGCAAGGACCCAGGTTCGAGTCCCCAGTCCCCACCTGCAGGGGGAAAGCTTTGTGAGTGGTGAAGCAGGGCTGCAGGTGTCTCTCTGTCTCTCTCCCTCTCTATCCCCCGCTTCCCTCTCAACTTCTGGCTGTCTCTATCCAATAAATAAAGGTAATATTTTTTTTTTAAAGGATCTTACTGTGCACTGCTCAGTATTGTTTTTAGTACTGAGAAGTTTTGCTCCAGGGGTCAGGCAGTAAGTAGAGTGCACATTACCCTGCAAGAGGACCTGAGTTCAAACCCCATTCCCACTTGCAGTGCTGCAAGTGTCTTTCCTTCTCTATCAACAATAAAGGGCAAAATGGCCACTGGGAATGGTGGAGTTGTGCAGGCGCTGAGCTCCAGCGACAACCCTGTTAGAAACACAGTTTCCCTGCTGAGAACATTAGAAGACAATGTTTCTGAGACTTAAGCGTCTTAGTGCGCAAGAAAGCCCCCAAGTTCTACGAAAACGACCTAGTCCTTTTTTGTTTGTTATTTCTAAGGGTTCAGCTCTCCAGATCATTTTTTCTTCCCTCAGACAGACTGAAAGACACCAATCTGCCCCCAGTGCGGTGGGGGCTGGACGCCACCTGAGTGTGCCTTTGACCAAACAAGGGAGCTAGTTGCAGGCCTCTCAAAAGTGAGATGCAGTACCTGCCTTTCAAGACTCGCTGGGGACACAGAGTGGCCCTTGGAGAGAGGACGGGACCTGTTTGGAATCTGCCCAGGGGAAGGTGACGTGGGGAACCGCTGTGCACACCGGCCCCGCAGGCCTGGAGGGGAGCCGCGTACCTGAGAGCGGGAAGGCCTGCAGAGAGTCCCCAGAAACCACGAACAGACTGTCCTTTGTCTCCTTGTCGAAGCGAGAGTTCATTTCTTCTGGTGACACCTGCTCCTCTTCCCTGCCGTCCTGAAGCCTCTTCATCGTTTGCATCAAGACCTCTAGCTCGCTGAGAGAGTCTACAATCTAGAGCCAGAGAAGAGAGCCGGGTGTTGGCATCTGTGGGTTGTGGGACTGGGCCCTGTCTCACCCAGGGGGTCAGGAGGGAGAGAGACCTCCAGCTGCCGTGCCAGGGCCCCGCCTGGCACCTGCCTAGTGAGAGAAAGTGGCTGGGCAGCCAGGCAGTGCCTGCGAGAAAATGGCCTGACAGCCTCAAGTGCCCTCAAAAGCATGTCACCTTTGTTTCAGGTATAAACACAAAATCTAGAAGGACAAATCCATCTGACACAGAACTCTAGCATCTGGCGTGTGCTGAGTTATTTCTTTTTTTGAAACTGGAGTGACTGCACATCCACTCGCCGCGGCATGTGAGACACAGGGCACTGGCCCGGCCTGCGGCGGGCGTGGTCCACAGCTGGGGGTGGCTCAGTGGTAGAGAGCAGCCGCAGGTGGAGGGGACCGGGGCCTGGGCCTCGGTCTCGCCCTCGGTCTCGCACGCCTGCCCCACCCACCCGGGCAAAGCAGCAGACAGAACCGGCTTTCTGATCTGAGAGTGGGGGAGGCACCGAGCCGCATGATGAGCAGCACCGCCGCTCATCTCCAGGATACTGACCCCAAAGCTGTCGGCCGTCAGGGATGTGTTCTCGATGCTGTTGTCGTTGGCGAGGTCACAGACGCAGAAGCTGCTGAGGGAGAGGAGGTGCAGGCCGTTGGCGACGGTGGGCTGCGAGGGCTCGCTCTCGGGGTTGATGCCGCTGCCCAGGACGAAGCTGGCCAGCGCGTGGTAGTGGGCCAGTAGCACCACCGCGTGCACCAGCTCTGGCAAAGACCAGTTGTTCTCCCCTGTCCTGACGAGTTCCTGCAGCAGGGGAACAAATGGCAGAAGGGACTGTGTCACAGGGACGCGGGGGCAGCAGGGCACGTCACTCAGCTCAGCTGTCCAATCGGAACGACGGGCATGACTCCTCCAGGAACTATTTCTCATCTAAAGACACGACTTGGGCCAAGCAGCGCCACAGGTGCCCTGTCTTCCTCTGACAGCTGTCAATGCACAGGGGCCTCTGCCTCAGAGCTCCCGTCTTCCTCTGACAGCTGTCGATGCACAGGGGCCTCTGCCTCAGAGCTCCCCCACGTGCGGTTACAATCAGACATTCAGAGAACTCTGACGCTCTGACGCTGAAGCCGGAAGGGACTAGAGGGCTCCTTGGCAGAAGCCTGAAGAGTAAGGGCTTATAGTAGAGACCCCACCACAAAGACACAGCTTAGGAAGGCAACTATGGTCATGTCTTCAGGTGGAGAAGACCCTACAGTGGAAGACAACTGTAGAACACAACAGTCACTCGAGAGACAGCTCTGGAATTTCCAGATGTTGCCACTGACTTGCCCCGGCAGCTGGGTGCTGCACTGGGGCTCCGGCTCACTGGGGGCCCTCTCCCCACTTCCCCAGATGAACCACTGCCCCTCAGCCTGTCTGCTGCTGCTGCTCCCAGACCCAAAACTCACAACTGAAACCCAAATCCACTCTTTTTTTTTTTTTTTTTGGCCTTCAGGGATATTTGTGGTACTCAGTCCTAGCACTACAAATCCACTGCTCCTGGAAGCCATTTTTTTCCCTTTATTTTACTTGACAGGACAGAGAGAAATTGAGAGAGGAGGAATGATAGGAAGAGGGAGGGAGAGAGAGAGAGGGAGAGAGAGAGAGAAAGAGACCTGTAATCCTGCTTCACCACTCATGAAGCGTCCCCCCTGCAGGAGGGGGTAGATGCTCAAACCCAGGTCCTTGCACATGGTGATATGTGCTCTCAATCGAGTGTGCCACTGCCCAGTCCCTTACATCTCTCTTAACAGTGCACACCACGCTGGCAGCCAAGGAACTCAAAGCCAGCACCCTGTTATGCATTAGGAATGGGCTGGACACCCCAGGGCTTCCTCAGCAGGGAAGGGGTAGCTCCTCCTGCAAGCACCCTGGAGAGGCCACGCCCTCAGCACTGGCCCTGCAGCCTCTCTCTGAAAGGCAGGTGCTCCCAGCCCTGGCCTCTCCTCAGCCTCGCGAGGTTGTGATGAAACGTGAGAAGCAGACTCAGCCATTTCAGCCCTTGTCCTCTAGAATGGAGCCACCGGCCAACAGCAGAGACGACGGGGCGGCCACCCCGGCACGGCGCCCAGCACACTGCTCCGACACAGAGCCCATCCCGACACGAGTCTCACACCAGCACACCGGCCCTCCCTAGCTCACAGTCTGAAAGGCCTGGGCACAGTGCTTCCCTGCACACCGCTCTCCCCAGGGCAGCGACAGTACCTGAATGTGCTCTTTCGTGATGAGCCAGGGACGGTGCGCGAGCAGCTTATTGATTTCGTTCAGGTTTCTCAGCCTTTGCGGCACATACGCCAGGCCGTTCAACCACTCGGCACTGCCTCCTGTCTTGAGGAATTCGTCCACATGCATGTTGATTAAGTAAGAACACCGGTGCCTGGCAGCAGCCTGGAGCAGAGGGAAAAAGAGCAGCTTGCTTTTTGTTTTAACCAGAGCACTGTGCAGCTTTCAGCCTCAGGCTTTCATCAGCCTTTGCATAACCACTATGCTCTCCCCCACCTCTCCAGGTAGAATCTTGGTCTGCCTTGAAACTAATGACTTTGGAACAGTGAGCAGATTTAACAGTGGAGAATTCTTCCCCCAGAATATTGCTCATCTTAAACCTCCGCCCTAATGCTGCCGCTGATTCTGGCAGAGCCACACAAGGAAGAGATGGGCTCAGTCTTAGTATGTGTCGCCCGAGGACGGCTGCCTCCAACCGGAAGGTGGTGCCCGTCAACCTGAAGGGTCCATTCTCGCACGCTAAGAAAACACACGTCCACCTCATGGTGGTCGATGATGGTCACTCCAGTGTCATTTCAAACGTAGTAAAATCTTGGGGGAGGGGAAAATAAAAAGAACCCAGCAAAATCTTGCTGTTTGTGCCCATTCATTAAGAGTGCTCAGCCCCTCAGACTGCCGGGCTCCTCCGCCTGTGCCCACCTCAGCAGCCCACTGCCCCATCCTGCCTGTGCAGCCAGCTGAGCCTGGAGTCTGCACCAGACGCGTTTCTGCAGGGCTATGTCTCACACCGCAGCTCTGTCTGCTCCTACTGTTGACCTAGAAGGCCACTGTCAGCCTTGCAGTCAGCACAGCCTACAGCCGAAATCAAAGGCTCAGTCAGAAAACACGCCAACACCCTTCCTGTCACCCTGTAAACCTGAGAGAGCATGAGCAACCCCTCAGGTCAAGCGTGCAGGCAGGTCAGCCAGCTTGAAGGCCTCTCCACCACAGCCTGCTGGACCGGGCGGCCCTCACTCGGCTGCTGGGGTGAGATGCTCCTCTAGAGGGCCAGTGTGAGGTGACGGGGTCAGATGCCACAAGTGCCCTGCTCAGTATCCGGAGCAAGCCCAGAGTGGGGAACGGGCACAACGTGAGGGCGATGGCCACGGGCCGCGAGTTCCTCTCTCGCAGGGAGCGGGGACCATGGGCGGAAGGCAGCCGCTGTGGACGACACCCAGACCGGCCGTCACGCGGGCACGCACCATGATGGCGATGTAGTGGCGGTGGGGCAGCGGCAGGGGCCCGTCCATGCGCAGCATGAGGAACTGGCCGCGCAGGAAGGACTCCAGGTACTGCGCGTGCAGGCCCATCACCTGGCTGACGTTGTCCAGGCGGCCGGAGGTGGAGTACTCTTCCACGAGCAGGTTTGTCCGCTCCGCCGTGTCTGCCTGGGTGACCTGCCGCGAGAAGCACAGGAGTCAGTGACTGGTCCCCCACCCCGCCCCGCCTACGTCCCACCCTGCAGTGAAAGCACGTCCTTGCTAGGGAGACTCAGAGTCTGTAGTCCGCACGCACACCCTGGACTCAGAAGTGACAGCACCGTGGCCAGGATGGGAAGCAGACACATCCCGGCCAGGGAGGGGCACAGTGGGCTGTGGCCACACGCATCACCCTGAACTTCACAGGGACACGTGCAGTGACACTCCCGGGTGTCTCCCACATTCCCGGCAGACGTGTATTTTCAGTCTAATCCTTTGCTTGATTTTTTATTTCTTTTTATTGGGCAGGACAGAGAGAAACAGAGAGGAGAGGGAGAGAAAAGGAGACACCTGCAGCCTTTTATAGCACAAGAAGCTCCTCCCTGCAGGTGGGGAGCCAGGGCACTCAACTGGGTGCCCGTGCACGGTGACGGTGCTCAACTGGGTGTGCCACTGCCTGCCCCCAACCTTTACTTGATTTTGTTATGCAGCACAGTAGGAAGCTTTGTGACGTCTTCAAGGACAAAAGGGAATATGGTAATTAGTAGAAGGTGGTAGGTGAAAATCAGGGCAGAGGAGACAGCATAATGATTATGCAAAAGGATTTCAGGCCTGAGTCTCCAAAGTCCCAGGTTCAAGCCACTAGAGCTGAGCAGCACTGTTCTCTTTCTCTCTGTACCTACCCCTCTCATTAAACTAAAATAAATATATTTTAAATAGAGAAGAGCTAACAACACTGAAGTGCTGCCAAGTCTATTCTGAGGCCATGATATTAAGCACTGAACCGGACACCGTCCACCCAGGGCTCAAGGGTTCGCTGGCTCACACCGAGCTTGTATCAGCCGGAGACCTGCTGGGGAGGAGTGGGAGCTCGCTAGCGCTGTGAAGGGCGTGAAACATGGGCCCGGCCAGGCCAGGCTTGTTAGTGACTCATAGTTCAGAACGCGTTCTAGACTTAGGAAGAATGTGCTTCTATTAAGACCAGGAAATGGGGGACCCGGTGGCCAGTGGGGCACCTAGCTGAGCACACGTTACAATTTGCAGTGACCCGGGTTCGAGGCCCCGGTCCCCACCTGCAGGGGGAAAGCTTCACAAGTGGTCAAGCAGGACTGCAGGTGTCTCTCTGTTTCTCTCCCTCTCTTCCTCCCCCTTCCCTCTCTATTTCTTGTTGTCTCTATCCAATAAACAAAATAATAAAAAAATTTTTAAGTTGATTCTATAAAAAACAAACAAGAAAACCAGGAAACAGGCTCAGACTGAGCTAGAGTCCACATACCTTGCTGGTCCTGCACTGCAGACTAGGCCTCACCCCAGGCTGGAGGCCTCCCTGTGGGCCTGGCTTCCCGGGGAAGGCAAGCATGAGGTGTCCGCTGCCACCATCGTGTTAAGTGGGGTCCTGATGCCAGCTGGGGCCCTGCCACATGTCTGTCCAGCCCTCGCCCTCCCAGCCCCCAGACAGTGCCTTCTCGGAGGTCTTAGACCCCCTCTGCTGACTCTGTCCCCTCTGTGGCATTTTCAATCTCTGTTTTTAAAAAATTGATTTTCATTTTCATTTAGGGAGCGTGTCATTGTGTCACCCCCAGGTGCACACAGCTTGGCAAGGCACGTGTCCTGGCCGGTGAGCCCTCCTGCTGGACAGAGGCCGCACGCTGTGAGCCACAGGCTCCTTAGACGTTCCACAGGCAGAGGGAGCGTTGGCAGGCCTGCACAGCTGTCGGCAAAGCGACTCAGCTCCAAACAGCGCCCTCCAGTCAGGCAACACCAGATGCCCAGGCTGTCACTGGGTCTGTCACTGCTACAGGAAAGTTACAGCTCATTACTGTCTGCTAAATCTGAAACAAGATAAGGTAAGACCCACACTCTCATGGCCCGGAAGTACTACCTAACTCTAAAATAAGGCAGATATCATACAAGAAAACTTCCAGGCAATGCTGAAAAGGAACTCTCTCTGTGGTTTTCTTATATAAACTCAGAGCAAACCATTTGTGAATTCCTTATTGGAAAATGGAGAACTTCTTCCATACATGCTGCTGTTTTCAAAACCACACTTCATGTAAAGGCAGACAGACTTACTTCCTTCTCTGGAATAAAGGCACTTGGTCCTCTTGTCAAGGGCTGGGAGACTCTGACCCTCTTGTCCTGTTGAAAGCAAAGTCGTGTGTTAACAATTTTTCTGGGAAAAGCCTAGCTGTATGCAGGGGCCATGCTCTGATCAGACAGCCCTGGCAGTGAGAGACCCAGGGGCTTCCCACAGTGAGCGGGGGAGCCCCCAACGCCACTTCCCTTGCCACCATCGAGGGAGGCACCCCAGATGCCTGACGCCACTGAAGAGCTACCCACCTCATCTGACAGTACAGAGTGAGAGCAGGCTGGGGAGACAGCTCAGCGGGTGAGGCACAGGACCTGCGTTTGTGAGACACCTGCCACCACCCCAGAGCTGTTCTCCCCCACTATGTACACACTTATCTATAAAACAGAATTCGCTATTTTGCCACTAGGGTTCCTGCTGGAGCTTGGTACCTTCACGACTCCACTGTTTCTGGTGGTCTTAGATTATTCATTTATTTTGCAAGAGTGAGAGACACCTGCAAGGCCGCTCTGCCACTTGTGAAGCTCCCCCCGCCACACACACACACACACACACACACACACAGCTGGGGACTGTGGCTGAACCCAGGTCCTCAGGCACGGCAACGTGTGCTCTACAGCAGCCACCATCTCACCCCAAAAATAAATCTTTGAAAAAGGAAAGAGTACTCCTATTGCTTCCTCCTCCCCTGCGTCTCTTTCACTTTTATTTATTCCTTGTTTTGACAGAGGTAAAGAGAGACACCTGCAGTGCACTCCACCATTTGTGAAACACCCCCCCCTTCCAGTGGGGAGAGGGGCAGGGCGCCATGCATGCCACCTTCTGCCCTCCTCCTCTGTGCCTTTCTGCTGTTCGCCATCACAGAGCCTAGCAGACAGGAAGCAGAGACCTGCCCTCCGCTCATAAGCCAGCAGCTACCAAGCAGAGTGGTTGCAGCAGACGGGCCAGGGGGCCAGAGCCGGACAGAGCCTGAAACAGACCCGGGCCAGCTCAGACCACCCTCGGGCGTGGATGTGGTGCGGTGCCCAACGGCACGATGTGCTGGCCTGGCCCAGGCGCTCCATGAAGCTGGGGGCTAGTGTCTTTCCTGTTGACGGCACCACAGCCTACTCTCTGCCTGGACAGATGGTGGAGTGAACAGCTCTCCCCCCTGCACACACGGCCACAGCACAGTGCTCCTGCCTGAGAGTGACAGCGTCCTCAGTGGCTGGCGCTTTCAACAGGCCAAGCGCTGGAGCTAGTGATTATGACGCCAGATCACCGGCTTCAAGAGGAAAAACGTCAGCAAGGAGGGTGAAGGAAAGCATCCACTTATCTCCTCACTGATGCCTGCTCCCCATAACCACCGGCTCCGATGCTTTGTTTATACCTCACTGACGCCTGCTCCCCTCAGGCCAGTGACCTGTCCCCATAAACACCAGCTCTGATGCTTTGTTTATAGAAATGACATTTGCTGAATTTTCCCTTCCAAGTTTGAAATTGTTATTTTGCCTGCAAGAGTCCTTTCTGGGAGAAGCTCTCAGTGTGGGACGCAGCTTAGGGCCGTGGAGACAGCTCACTGGGGAGAGCACGTGTCTTGCCGTGTTGCCTTGGGTTCCAGCCCTGGCACCACATGGAAGGTTCTAGGACAAAGGGGTGAGCTCTGGGGTCAGCGCCCCACAGCCAGTAGAGAACACGATCCAAAGCACGAGGACCCTGGTCCCCACCTGCGGGGGGGGGGGTGGAACTCATGAGCAATAGAGCAGGGTATCTCTTTTTCTCCCTAGCTCCCCCTCTTCTCTCGACTTCTGTCTCTATCCAAAATAAATAGTAAAACATGTTTAAAAACTTTCAAAAAGAAAATGCAGCCTGCAGTGGCAACTTTGTTCATGGTGAGGCACTGGTCCTACAAAGCGCAGGACAGGCAGGCAGAGGCGGCACTGTGCTGAGGGCGCAGGTCTCCGTCTTCACCAGGCTGAAGCTCCGCTCATGGGCGCCGGCCCCCAGGCTGTGTCTTGGCTGCCCTCTGCAGCCTGCAGCACACGGCCAGCACCCAGGCTTCCTGCCAGGCGCTGGGCTCAGTCCCTAGCACCCAGGTGCTGGAGCTGCACGGTGCTCTTGCCTCTCTCCGTCTCTCACACAGAAAGAAATGTTTCAAAATAAATTTGTAACGAGAGATCCTAGAATGAGCTTCTTTCTCCTCCTAAAGCCCCACAATCTCAGTCAAGAAAACAAGAGGTCCCAAACTCGGAGCAGACACGTGCACAGAGCCAGTCTGCTGTCGAGGCCGCCGTCTTGGCTGGGGTCTACGGAATGCTAGCAGGAAGAAGGCTGCTCTTTCAGAAGCTCCTGGAGCTGCAGGACGCTCCGCTTCAGACTCCCCAGCTGAGACCATGCCTGGGAAACAGACTGCTGAGTAGACAGGGCTATACTTAGGAAACCACTTATTTTGACATTCAACAGCTGAGCAATTCAGCAGACCACTTTATATCAACTAGTCCCAGGAAGACATCAAGATACTTGGAAGCTAGAAATACTAAAAATTAGGAGCCTTTATTGAGGTAATCAGCAAACTGCTTGTCCTAAAACGTGGACTTGCCAAGAGTTCATCGCTGCATTTAAACTACTAAGTACTTGAAGGCAGATCATTCCTCACAAAATGGGAAGAGAAACTGCACATGCTCTGTCCACTAAGACGTCAGGTCTGCCTATGGCGATTCTATGAGAGAACACTTCTTCTTCTTCTAGCGTTTGCCCTTCTTCCGTAGCCAGTCAACAGCGTCAGGTTGAGCCTGATGTAAAGTTTCGAGACCTCCTTTGAATCTGGAGAGGTGGCAGTCGTTGACGATGTGGGTCATAGTCTGTCTGTAGCTGCAGGGGCAGTTCGGGTCGTCTCTGGCTCCCCAGTGATGGAACATAGCGGCGCACCGGCCATGGCCTGTTCGATAGCGATTGAGGAGGGCCCAATCATAACGTGCTAGGTCAAAGCCGGGTTGACACTTGCAGGGGTCTGTGATGAGGTGTTTGTTCTTTACCTCAGCTGACTGCCAGCTCTGTTTCCAAGAGACTGGAACAGAGAAGTTCAGTGTAGGCGTAGGGGACCAGATTGGGTGACGAGACGTCAAGTGTTGAACAGGGTGGGCGAAGATATCCGCGTATATTGGCAGGTCCGGTCGAGCGTAGATGTGGGAAATGAACTTAGATGATGCCGCATCCCGACGAATATCTGGCGGGGCGATGTTGCTAAGAACTGGCAGCCATGGAACCGGGATGGAACGGATGGTTCCAGAAATTATCCTCATGGAGGAATATAATTTGGAATCGACCAAGTGGACATGGGGGCTACGGAACCATACTGGGGCACAGTATTCTGCAGTGGAATAGCATAATGCCAGAGATGATGATCGTAGTGTGGAAGCGCTCGCGCCCCATGAGGAGCTGGCCAGTCTTGCAATGATGTGATTCCTCGCGCCCACCTTTGCTGCAGTTTATATGAGATGTTTGTGAAATGACAGAGTGCGATCGAGAGTAACGCCAAGATAGACTGGCTGGGCTTCATGCCGGATTCTCGTATTGCCAAGCTGCACATTAAGCTCACGCGAGGTCGAGGCATGGTGTAGATGGAAAACAGATGATACCGTTTTTGCAGTGATAGGGATTAGTCGCCATTTTTTACAGTAATCAGATATCAGAGACATGTCTTTCGTGAGTGTTTCCTCGAGGATGTCGAACTTGGATGCCTGAGTTGCACAGCAGATGTCATCGGCGTAGATGAACTTCCTTGAAGAAGTTTCTGGGAGGTCATTGATGTAAATATTAAATAGCGTAGGAGCCAGAACAGAGCCCTGGGGGAGGCCACTTGAGACAAGTCTCCATCTGCTAGACTTGTCACCCAGATGCACCCGGAATCTTCTGTTTTGGAGAAGAAATGATATAGTGTTGGCCACCCATGGAGGCAGGCATCTTGAGATCTTGACCAGGAGACCACGGTGCCAGACCGTGTCATAGGCTGCTGTGAGATCAACAAAGACAGCACCCGTCTTTAAATTCTTCTGGAATCCATTTTCAATGTAAGTTGAGAGGGCCAGGGCTTGTTCGCAGGTAGATCTTCCTGGGCGGAAACCAGCCTGGGCGGGTGATAGGAATTTCTCTGTAAGAGGAGAAATACGTGACAGAAGCAGCCTCTCAAGGAGTTTGTAACACACGGAGAGGAGAGAAATTGGTCTATAGCTGGCGGCCAGTGTTGGGTCTTTCTTTGGTTTCAAAACCGCTATAATCTTCGCACGACGCCAAACTTTGGGCATAGACTCAGATTCCAAGATGTGGGACAGGAATGAAGCGAGCCACTTCTTTGCCGAGGGGCCCAGGTTAAGAATGAGTTCTGGGGTGATGTTATCATAGCCAGCAGCTGTTCCCGGTTTAACCCTCTTCAAAGCGTCTTCCAGTTCAGACAGTGTAAAGGGAGAGAGTTTTGGAGATGGACAAGATAACCGGAAGTGGGATGACCACTCATGGGAAATTTCTCTTTTCCAGACTGGGTCGATCTTAGCACGTCCAACTTGAGTTAGGTGACTGGCCACTGAGTTTGGAGATACGGGAGGATGGGAGACGGGAGGGGGTTGGCACCCAGGAACAGTGGATTTATGCTGGCACTGAGCCCCAGCAATAACCCTGGTGGCAATTTAAAGAATGGGTGGGGGGGCTTAGCCTCTCCCGGCGAACACAGAATAGCAGGACCTTTCCGTGTCTTCCACACTACACTGGTGATCATAACACAGATCACTTGTCTGACTTAGGGGAAATACTAAATAAGGCTGATTTCTAGGCTTTAAAAACATGCCCACTGAGCCAAGCCTTCTTCACCTACTGAGAAGTCAGAAACAGCAAGGGCTCCTGCTTGCATGGAAACAGAGAGAGCGGCTTCCACACAGCTTGCCGGGACCACGTGGCTGAGCAGCTCAAGTCTGACCTGCACTGCCTCCCCTCAGTCCCGCTCTTCATGCACGTGCAAAGGAAACAGGAACTTTCTGTTCCTAGGTTGGGGAGAGCAGCCATGATGCGCTGTGACTGGAGTAGGACCCGGGGCAGATCTGTACGGGGGGCAAGGGGTAGGGGGTCGGGGGCCAGAGGTGGGGGCTAGGGGGTAGGGGCGTGGGGCAGGGGGCACAGGGCAGGGAGCAGGAGGCAGGGGCAGGACGGGGTCTCCCTAGAGTCAGCACGTGAACTGACAAAGCAATACAGCTTCTCTAACATCAACCAAAATCCAAAAACAATGAAAGCCAGTAACTCAACACCCCCCCCCCCACATAGAACTTCCACGCGGTACAGAAGCACCACAAGACAAACCCAGACAGTAAGCACCTCCAGCGTGACACAGCCACCAGCTAGACCCAATCACAGCGGACACCTGGGGGCATCCGGGGGCGCCCAGAGAGCGGGAGATCAGCAGAGACCCGCACGGAGGCGGCGATGGCCTCACACCACACTCGGCAGTGAGTGGCCCTCCAGCACTGAGGACCGGGGGATGTGGAGCCAGACGCCTCCTCAGGGACGGGGTCTGCCGGCACTGCTCACCAGGGGCACAGAGGGTCACCAGGCCCCGCGCCTCCCGGGGGATCGGCCCTCAGCTGGTGTCTGAGGAGCTCCTGTGACCCCCACAGGTCACGTGCACACCACTGCACATGTCCCGCCAGAACGGCGTTTCCCAAAAGTGAGCTTTCTTGGAGAAGAGCGAGTGCACTGTGCAGTGGAGCCTCAGGTCAAGCACAGAGCTTGCCTGCAAGCCCTGCTCCCCACCGCCCCTGGGGAAAAGCTGCAGGAGCAGTGCTACAGGGGTCTCGTCGTCCTCTGTCTGCTTCTCACCCTCCGTGGAAAAGAGGAGGAAAGGACAGAAGGGGTGGGGGCACTGGGAACAGGGAAGCCATGGGGAAGCTGCGGGGGAGCAGCCTGTGCAGCTGCTGAGGTGAGGCGGCAAGGCCCAGCAGCAGGTTCCCGCAGCAGAGCAAGCACACCGCTGAGTCACCGCCATCCGCCATCCGGAGTGGTGACCTGCCGGCACTCTCATCAAGAGCAGAAGTGAGCTCCCGCACGGGAAGGGAAGACACTCCTGGCCACGAGTGAGCAGTGACGTCTAAGGACAGCTTGAAGAGACATATGTGATCACTCCGTCGGCAGAGTTGATGGCAAATATTTTAGACACTGTTAATGTGCCAACAGACTCTGCATTTCACATAGCCAATAACCTAGGTTTTTTTTCTTTTTTTTTTGCCTCCAAGGTTATTTCTGGGGCTCAGTGCCTGCACCATGAATCCACTGCTCCTGGAGGCCATCTTTTCCCCCTTTTGTTGCCCTTGTTATTGTAGCCTTGCTGTGGTTATTATTGTTGATGTCATTCCTTGTTGGACAGGACAGAGAGAAATGGAGAGAGGAGGGGCAGACAGAGAGGGGGAGAGAAAGACAGACACCTGCAGACCTGCTTCACCGCCTGTGAAGCGACCCCCCTGCAGGAGTTTCCCCAAAGAGCCCTAGCAGGAGCAGGGGCCCCAGCCTGACTCGTTCTCCACAGCAGAGCTCGATCATCGCGGCGAGAGCCCTGGGCCCCTGGGCCGAGAGCTAATGTCCCGCAAGGAGAGAACAAAGTGGGCTCTTGGCCATGAAACCTGTCAAGTCCAGAAACGTTTTCTCTTCTGAGTTAGAGAGCAAGGCAATAGCATGTTGCTGATGAGAAATAAGGATCAAGTGAGGACGCGACCCCAAATCCACATCTTCCCTGAGGCAGGAACGAAGCCACCGCAAAGGGTACAGGCGGGGACCAGAGAGGACAGGCCTTGCCAAACCCTTCCTTGCTGATGTGTATGGGGGCACCCAGGTCCCTGAGGCTGCTCTGAGGCCCAGTAAGCTAAGGTGTCAAGAGCACGATCCAAGGAGATGCAGCCCTAGGCCGGCAGGTTCTGAGCAGAGCAGGAATTCCCTCCAGTCTGCAGGCTGGGGCCCCTGAGCTCTGTGCAGAGAAGGGCAGCTGTCCCACACCACCTTTCCACCTGGGGCTGCTGTGTGCACACAGTCACCATTGCTGCCTCCTCCGCCGACTGCCTTTCCTTTCTTCCAGTGTAAACAATCAAAGTGACAGTTACTAAGGGAGGCACAAAGCACAGACCAGCAACGGCAAGCACACCTTGAGGCCTTCCTCCTGCCAGGTAGGCCCTGCTCGCATGGCGCTGTCCCTCGGACGTCTGCGCCTGTGTGAATGTCACCTTCCTTGGGATCACGACTGTGACGACCTTGTAATCCCCCAACTGTCTCCAAGACACAAATTCGGTAACTTCACAGGAATATTTCATGCCTGTGATTATGAGTCAAGATAACAAGTTCTCAACCGTCCCCCATGCCCCTCCTCCCCCGTAAAGCTACTATCACCCAGAATGAATCCTCAAGTCACACAGGGTGCTGGCCAGACCATGAGTGTGGCCTGGGTCGAGTGCCCTGGTATGCCACAGGCAGGTGCTGTGACACCAGAGAGGCTCTGACACTATGGTTTCTCTCTCCCTCTCTGAAAAAGTCAGTTCAGAACAGTGAAGCACTAGCAGCGACAAAAGAGGTAAACTTTAGAAACCGAATTTCTATGCTCCATCTGCCACATTTATAACGACTTTGTTCACCAAGACCACCCAGACCACCACGATGCGTCCAGTACCACCAGGCAGGTTGACAGAGCCCGCCTGCGCAGCAGCCGCCACTCTGCTCTCGCACAGCACGGCTGTCTTCCCGTGTCCCGCCAGCCTCAGTGCAGCGAGTAGCATCTTAGGCCTGGACCACCTGGCCCAGCCGGCGGAGGCCCTGGGGCTGCTCCACACACAGGGCAGGGGCGGGAGGCCCCTGGACTCACGGGGCTGTGGGGCAGTGCTGCGGTGTTTCTCCTTCTTACAACCGCTGGTTTAAAAAAAAAAAAAAAAGAACAAGGGCCAGCCCCAGGGAGCAGAGGAGTCACACAGTTGTGGGGCCCCTGTGGTGACCCTGTGGCACTGCCAGGGTCTTCTCTGTCCACCTGAAGGTAGGGGGGAGGGGTGCTGAGCCGTCACTCAGGCAGGAGGCTGCTTCACTCAGTGCTGCTGCTCTGATATTTCAGGCCAGGAGGAGGCTTCTCTATACTTCTTATCATGAGTCTCCAAGGCAGAAGCTGACTGCCCATTGCCATGGAGACAGAGCTATTTCAGGTTCTCTAGTAGTACTTTCCTGGCAGCAGAGGGAAGCAAAGTGGCAGAGAGCACTCACTGCTCTGGGCTGCAGGACCAGGCCAGGCAGAGCCACAGGGAGAGGGCGCAGGGCAGAGCCATAGAGGGGCCCAGGACAGCCCACAGGGAGAGGGTGCAGGGCAGAGCCACAGAGGGGCCCAGGATAGCCCACAGGGAGAGGGTGCAGGGCAGAGCCACAGAGGGGCCCGGGACAGCCCACAGGGAGAGGGCGCAGGGCAGAGCCACAGAGGGGCCCGGGACAGCCCACAGGGAGAGGGCGCAGGGCAGAGCCACAGGGAGAGGGTGCAGGGCAGAGCCACAGAGGGGCCCGGGACAGCCCACAGGGAGAGGGCGCAGGGCAGAGCCACAGGGAGAGGGCACAGGGCAGAGCCACAGAGGGGCCCAGGACAGCCCACAGGGAGAGGGCGCAGGGCAGAGCCACAGGGAGAGGGCACAGGGCAGAGCCACAGAGGGGCCTAGGACAGCCCACAAGGAGAGGGCACAGGGCAGAGCCACAGAGGGGCACAGAACAGCCCACAGGGAGAGGGCGCAGGGCAGCCCACAGGGAGGGGGCGCAGGGCAGAGCCACAGAGGGGCGCAGGACAGCCCACAGGGAGAGGGCGCAGGGCAGCCCACAGGGAGAGGGCGCAGGGCAGAGCCCAAACTGTGCAGGAGGGCTTCTGGTGTTGTGGTTGACACTGGCAGCTCAAGACAGAAGCAGGGTGCAGGCGGGCACGGCCAGCCAGCAGGACTGCCTGTTTAGAGCTAGGCGGTGGCCTCGCCTACCCCGGCCCCAGGCCTGCGGCTCTGCCGAAGACCAAGTGGCCAAGCTGGCCGGGCGACACAGCTCTCTCCGAGGCAGTGGCGGCTGAGCCCACGCACCAGAGGAAGACGGCTAGAGCGAGGAGGCACAGGGACCCTCCAGGACACCTGGGCGAGAAAGCCGGACTGGGTGGGGTGGGCAAAGCCTTGCTGCAGGCAGCCCCCGGGGCCACCATACCATCTGTACCATGCGTGGACAGCGGGCATGGCTGCTTTCGAGAAGCCAGCTCCCTGAGCCACAGCCCATAGCACACACCCGCCCTCAATGGTCTGGGGACCAAGGAGGGGCCGGCAGGTCTTTCAGTGTCCAAGTCCCAGCAGACGCAAGTGCCTACAGTTCTCTCCGCCATCCTCTGGGCAGCCTGCGCTGCATGGTGTCCCCCACCCCACCCACCCCACCGAGGGCCCCTGGTCCCCATGACAGGGCCATCCTCCAGCCTGGTGCCCAGACTTTATGGCCACAGACACAGAGCCTGTCCCCACGCTGCCGAGGGCAGCACATACAGGACGGCAGGCTCCCCTCCCCACCCCACCCCATGGGGAATGGCTCCCGGACTCTGGGCCCGAGCACAGTCCTCACCACCACCACCACTATCGGGCACAGGCCTCCAAACAGCAGCAGAACCCAGGCCTCCAGGTTACTCAACACCTGAGCGGTATAAAACGCCTCACAGCCATCTCAAACCCTATGGAGAAAGCACGGCAGATAGGTCTTCCATTTCAAGTAGTGCACGTGCTGATAGAGTAACTAACGGTGACACTGCTTGGGGTTGAGTGCTAAGGCACTTCTAGCTTAGGTAGTTTTGTTCTGATTTTTTTTTTTTTTTTGCTGGACCTTTTGTTTTCTTTGATTCTTGCATTAATGCATGCTAATTTTTTCTTTTTATTTATTTTGAAAGGACAGAGGGAAATTGAGGGGGAGGTAGGCAGAGAGACACCCGCAGCCCTGCTTCACCGCTCATGAAGTGCCCCCCTTGCGGGTGGGGAGCAGGGTCTTGGACCTGGGTCCTTGGGCATGGAACTGTGGGCATTCCGTCAGGCGCCACCATCTAGCCCCAACATCCCTGACTTCAGTCAAAAGGAGACTTTGCAGTAAGTTGTGTCCATCAGGTATCTGTCATCACAGGGGCTTCACTGTCTCAAGTCAACCTTTTACCATGTGGGGGCGGGGGAGGTAGCGCAGCACGGACGGTCCTCGCAGTGCAGGGACCCCACGAGCCCCGCAGTGCAGGGGGACCCCACGAGCCTCGCAGTGCAGGGGACCCCACGAGCCCCGCAGTGCAGGGGGACCCCACGAGCCCCGCAGTGCAGGGGGACCCCATGAGCCCCACAGTGCAGGGGGACCCCACAAGCCTCGCAGTGCAGGGGACCCCACGAGCCTCGCAGGCGCCCGGTCCAGTTGAGCTGTCTCGCTGGCCCTGGCCCTGTGAGAAGCTGCATCTCCAGAGGAGGGAGGCAGCCTGCTGTCCCCACTCACCCCGCCGGCTTCGGGCAGCTCCTCCCGGAGCACTCAGGTGTCCTCGGGAGATGGGCCAAGGACTGCCACAGCCTCAGAGTGAAGGCAGCAGACGCCCGGCAGATGCCCCTCCCTGGGACGCGGAGCACAGTGGGCGAGTGCAGGCTGTCTGCAGCGACAGTGGCCCTGCTCTCAGGAGCTCCCGGGGGACGCCGTGTCTAAGGCTGGTTCCCAGGGACTCATGAGCACCACCTCGGCTCAGCCAGATTCTAGGGGCTTCTGAGGAGAAGTCGGGAATGCTGCCTTTCACACAGAGCCCGTCTCCCCACAGAGCCCTCTGTCCAGGACTGGACGCTGGTGTGGACGGGGCTGTGTGGGCAGCAGGGACGGGGCCCAGGGGAGAGACACTCCAGACCTCTCAGCTCCACGGCTTCTGTCCTGACACAGAAAGTCAACAAGAGTGAAAGTCAGCAGACATGCCATGTCTAACTTCATAAAGAACTCTTTTCTACTGCAGAAACAGATCTACCAGAAATCGAGGACTTTTTAGAAGTGCTGTTCAAAGGGCCGGGCGGGGGTGCTCCTGGCTGAGAGCAAGTGTCACAGTGCGCAAGGGCCCAGGTTCAACATGCCAGTCCCACCTGCAGGGGGAACGTTTTGCAAATAGTGAAGCAGTGCTCTCTCTTATCTCCCCTCTCCCTTTCAATTTGTCTCTATCCAATAATATATATATATATATATATGTATATGTATATATATATATTACATAAGACACACCATAAACTCAAAATGCTTCTGTCGAGTGTCTTTTTACAGATAGGACGGCACAGTGAGTGCCATGGGAGCCGAGGCTGACCATAGGAGGCACTCCAAGTGTCTGGGAGCTAGGAAGACGGGCTGAGGTCAGGAAGAACAGCCACATGGTTAACCACAGAGAAGCCAAAACTGTTCACTAAGTACTACAATTTACGTACCTGACTTAACATGATAAAGAGACAGAGAAATTGCATTTCTGATATTAGAAACAGTGCAAACGACTGAGCTGGGAACCACTGTCAGCCTCTTAAAGAATCAGGCTCTAAGTTTCTTCAACTTCACACTCTGTGAATCTTCTGCACCCAGAAAACCGGGTGGAGTGTGCAAGAGAAAGCAGGCTAGACACTACCTGCCGTTAGTGTGACACAACCACGCTGCTTCTTCCCGTGCAGCTGAAGACCAAGCTGCAGTCTCAGGGAACTACAGTGACCTTCTGCAAAATCTGCTCTAGTTACCCAGGAGCAGAGCGTGACGCTTCTGACAGTCGCCACTCATCTCTATTTGGAAAGGCCGCTTTCACTTCTTCAAAGCACTTGGCCCATCTTCACAATAGAGGAAGAGGTGTAGAGGTGCAAATGAGAGCACACAGCTCCCTCACAAGCAGCTGCTGACCACCAGAGGGAGAAGTGCAAGGGTGCCCTGGCTGTCTGCTGTCACTGAGGTCTTATTCCCAGAGTCCTGCTCAGCTCTGGCTGAAGGCGGGGCAGGGGTTTGAACGGAGACAGGCTGTTTACCCCCCCTGCAGTCACCAACACAGACCCACTCCATGCAACACAAGGCACATGCTCTTATGAAAATGACTGCTTTCCAAAACAAGACAGCCAGGATGGCAGCCTGTGAGGGGGCTCCTGAGGCTCACCCCCCGTGGTAGCGAGTGGGACGTTCCCCAGGCAGGCGCAGTGGCAGAGCCCTGCCTGAAGCCTCTCTGTGAGGGGCCCGAGCCTGGGGTGTGCACGGCACAGCAGCAAACTCCAGGCGGGCAGTCTTGCTTTTGATTTATTTGGTCATCTGAGGTTTCACCTCTACCAGCTTATTATTAATTGATTTTTTTTTCTCCAGATAGAGTCAGAGGTGCAGGAGTGGGGGGAGAGAGAAAAAATCACAGCACCAAAACTCCAGCGCGGTGAGGGCTAGGTTGGAACGTGGCCTGTGCACAGGGCAGAGCGGAACACTACCTAGGTGAGCTGTTCTGCAGGTCTCACAGACGCTTTTTTTTTTTTTTAATTTTTTATATTTATTTTTCCCTTGTTGTTTTTCATTGTTGTTGTAGTTACTGTTGTTGTTATTGATGTTGTCACTGTTGGATAGGACAGAGAAATGGAGAGAGGAGGGAAAGGCAGAGGGGGAGAGAAAGACAGACACCTGCAGACTTGCTTCACCGCCTGTGAAGCGACTGCCCTGCAGGTGGGGAGCCGGGGGCTGGAACCGGGATCCTTGAGCCGGCCCTTGTGCTTTGTGCCACCTGAGCTTAAGCTGCTGTGCTACCGCCTGACTCCCGACACTTTAAGGCTGAGACTGTGGCAGTGCCTCGGCCAGCCAACAGGGAGGACGGGGGAGGGGAAGGGCGCCACGCCATGTCTTCCTGCGTGGTCACTGGAGCCGTCAGCTCAGGGTCCAGTCTCTCCAGTGCCCATGTGCTTTGACACCCTCCCACGAATGCCAGCCAGGGGAAGCACTTGGGCCCAGGGGTACACAGGCACTTTCTAGAACCTGAGTTCTCCCTGACAGTCTGCCCCTGTCCACTAGGGCTTGCTGGGCTAGGGCCTGTGCACCGCCACCCCTTCCAGTGCCCTGCTCTTCCAGGGACGGTGAGAGGCCAAGAGGGAGGGAGCAGGGGGAAACAGAAACAGACATGCCACTCGAACCTTCTCGAACTTGACTGGTGCAGGTGGCCAGGGGCTCGAACCCAGGTCCCCGCACACGGTAGCTGAGTGTTCTGCCAGGTGAGCCGCCTCCCAAAGCTCAACAGTCTTGAGCCTCATTGTGGCAACAGAGGCAGTCAGCCCTTCCCTGGACGCGTGGAGAGGAGCTGCCAGACCCGCCACAGCCCCGCGTGCCCTGGCTCTGCCCCAGCTCCCACTCCCACTCCCACTCTGCAGCTCCCACCTTTTCAAGCCAGATGCCAGCCGGCCTCACCTGCTGATGTCAGAAAGCTGTTTTGTTTTATTCTCTGAACTGGATTCCTACTGGGGACTGGGGGTGGAGGACCAGGAACACACAGAAACACAAGTGAACATCAACATGCTGATGGTTCCCCCTGGCACCACGTCTTGACATCTCATCTGCTGAGCAGGGAGCCAGACCAAGCTGCCTGAGGTACTGAGCACAGTACTGCCACAGCACTGCCACCGCTCACTCTCCTCTGGAGCTGCGCAGCAGCCTATGGGGGGGAGCGGACATGCCAAGGCTGAGTGTCCAACAGCGCAGACCACCCCCTTGGGCCCGCTACCCTGTGAAGAGCCACCTCAGCCCCCCTCACACTTCAAAACTGGGCTTACTTGGTAGCACAAATGGCCCCAAAAGCAGGGCCCAGGCCACTGTCCCCTGGTGCTGAGCCGGGGTGGGGGGTCCTTCCTGCCGCCCAGCACCCCACCTGGAATGCACCCGCCCATCAGCCCGGTCCAAAGGCATTATCCTGCGAAAATGCACAGACACATTCTTCCTTCTACCAGAATACCCATTTCATTAACAACAGCTCAAGTCAAACTTAGCAGAAACTACAGATCTGAGGAGAGCTTCATTTGTTTGTTTGTTTCTTTCTTTCTTTTTTGTTGTCTTAATGGCACCAGGGTTATCTCTGGGGCTTGGTGCCAGCACTAGGAATCCACCACTCCTGGCCACCATTTTTTTTCCCCTTCTATTTTATTTGACAGGATAGAGACACTGAGGGGGAGGGGGGACAAAGAAGGAGAACGGTAGACACCTGCAGACCTGTCTGACCAATCATGAGTGTCCCCACTCCAGGTGGGGACGGGGGGCTCGAAACCGGGGCCTTGCACCAGTCCTTGCACATGGTACTACATGCACCACCACCAGGCCCCTGGTTCGTCTGCTTCTAAAGTCTGATTGGGAAGACACTGAATCAAAAGGACAGAGCACGCACACACTGTACATGCAACAAGCAGATACTGGGTGAAGTCAGACTATTTCATCTGAAGGCAAATCCAGTTCTGCTCCTTTTGAAGTCCCCATCATTCAACAAGCTGCAACAAATGTAGCCTCTCAGAGCCAAGGCTTCAGACCTGTGCAGGAAGATGACTCTTCTTCCCTTAATGGGGATTCTTTAAAGAAAAAATATATATATATGTATTTTAATGAGAGATACAGAGAAGGGAGAGAGACCAGAGCACTGCTTCACTCTGGCTTATGGTGATGTTGGGGATTGAACCTGGAACCTTGAAGCCTCAGGAATGAAAGTCTCTTTGCATAACCATTGTGCTGTCTCCCCAGCCCCTTAATGAGGATTCTAATAGCAGAGTAATTCATTTCAGGTGTGCGGGAGCCCCACTCCACCGTGAACTCCACCAAACTAAAATTCAAAAATGTTATGACTCAGTTGGTCACAAAGCACTATCTTCAGTGGAAGGCACTCCATCAATTCAAGAATCACGAGGTATAGGTGAAATGTACCTAGTTATATACTCTTATCAGGAAAGAAAACCATCTCTCTCTCTCTCTCTCTTAACAAAACAAACAATTTTAAATGCTAAACAGTTGATAGTTTTAAGAGCACTTAAGAATGGTACTCTTGGGGGTCGGGCGGTGGCGCAGTGGGTTAAGCGCATGTGGCGCAAAGCGCAGGGACCGGCTTAAGGATCACGGTTCGAGCCCCCGGCTCCCCACCTGCAGGGAAGTCGCTTTACAGGCGGTGAAGCAGGTCTGCAGGTGTCTATCTTTCTCTCCCCTTCTCTGTCTTCCCCTCCTCTCTCCATTTCTTTCTGTCCTATCTAACAACGAATTGAATCAACAAGGGCAATAATAATAACCACAACGAAGCTACAACAAGGGCAACAAAAGGGGGAAAAAATGGCCTCCAGAAGCGGTGGATTCATGGTGCAGGCACCGAGCCCAGCAATAACCCTGGAGAAGGAAAAATAAAATAAATAAATAAATAAGAATGGTACTCTTAAAAAACTCCAAATGTTTCCAAGTCATGTCTTATCTGCCTCACACAATTCCTATTCAGTCTCCAGTGACCCGGTCCAGAAGTCACCCATGGTGTCACTAACATTGGGGTCTTGGCAGAGGTGTGCACCGCAAATATAAAGTATAAGGATCAGGCCGTGCACTTTCCATATACCTTTCTTCCCTTTTTAAAATTTTATTTATTTATGATTGGGTAGAGACAGAGAGAAATTGAGAGGGGAAGGGGAGATTGAGAGGGAGAGAAACAGAAGGCCAGGCAGTAGTGCAGCAGGCTAAGCACACATGGCGTGAAGCACAAGGATTGGGGTAAGGTTTCTGCCTAAGGATCCTGGTTTAAGCCCCCGGCTCCCCACCTGCAGGGGAGTCGCTTCACAGGCGGTGAAGCAGGTCTGCAGGTGTCTGTCTTTCTCTCCTCCTCTCTGTCTTCACCTCCTCTCTCCACTTCTCTCTGTCCTATCCAACAGCAATGACAACAATAAACAAGGGCAACAAAAAGGGAAAAAAGGCCTCTAGGAGCCTCAGTAATCACCCTGGAGGCAAAAAGAAAATGAGAGAGGGAGAGAGGGCGAGACAGAGACCCCTGCAGCCCTGCCGCACCACTCATGAAGCTTTCCCCCTGCAGGTGGGGACCAAGGGCTTGAACCTGGGTCCTTGCGCACTGTCATGTGTGCGCTTAGCCAGGTGTGCCACGGCCTGCCCCCCTGCCTCATGTGCCTTCCCATATCTTACTGGCTAGAAATGGAGATGTCCCTAGACCGCTTCTTAAAAGTTATAAGGGAAACACTTCTCAAATGCTGGCAAAGGGTTATGGATTCATAACTGTGGCTCTTTCAACAAAAATAACAGACCCTGGAGTCTGTATCACCTCCACGCATTTTACTAGCATACCAAGAGGCCAGACTAAAAAAAAAAAAAAAGTTTTGGGTACTCAGTTAAAAAAATAAATCAGACACTAGTTTAATCAAATGGCTCTCTAACAACACTCTTTTCTTTTCTTTTCTTTTCTTTTCTTTTCTTTTCTTTTCTTTTCTTTCTCTCCCCATGTTAAAGGCCTCAGTTCTCAGCTGCAAAGCTGGAGACCGGCATCGCCATTCCTCAGGCTGGGTCTGGAGGTGCAGGCGGCCCTGCAGGGGTTAACCTGCGCCGAGACCCCCCCCCCACCACACACACACACACACACACACACACACACACACACACACACACACACACACACACACACACACACTGGGGCTCCGCTCGCTGTAATCTGAGCTCAGAGTTTCTGGAAAAGCACAGCCGCACACTCCACACGCGCATTAACAGAAACCCCCCGTGAGCGCGGCAGACAGCCGCTCGGTCCGCCTCGCATCTGCAGCCCTGCGCCGGCTTCCGGCTCGCAATCCACGGCCAGAAGGGAGAGGAAAGGGGGAAGGAGAAAAGGAGAAAACGAAATGAAAGAAAAGAAGAGGCCGAGCGAGCGGCGGCCGCATCACTGCGGGGAAGGAGGCTGCAAAACAGGAGTGATTGGCAGCCGGCCGCGGGGCGGGACAAAGCGCGGCGCCCCCAGCCGGGCCCCAAACCCGGACCCTGAGCCCCACCGGGACCCCGAGCCCAACCGGGACCCCGAGCCTGAGCCCAAACCGGGACCCCGAGCCCAACCGGGACCCTAAGCCCAAACCCGGACCCCGACCCTGAGCCCAAATCTGGACCCCGAGCCTAAACCGGGACCCCGATCCCAAACCCGGACCCCGAGCCCAACAGGGCCCGACCCCCCAAACCGGGACCCCGACCCCAAACCGGGACCCCGACCCCCCAACCCGGACCCCGAGTCCCAAACCGGGACCGCAAAGCTCGAGCCCCCAAGCCCGGGTGCGGGGTGACCAAGGGGGGGCAGGGCCCCGGCGCAGGGACCCCCCCACCCGAAGGGCACCCCGTCCGCACCCCCGGGTCCCGGCCTACCGTGCGCAGCACTTTGCGGCAGTTGGCGCACACCAGGCAGCCGGCCGCCCCGGGGCTGCCCCCGCCGCGGTTCATGGCGGCGGCCCTGCGAGCCGGGCCCGGCGGCCCCTCAGCCCCTCGGCGGCGCCCCGGTCGCCCCCATCCCCGCCCGGCCGACTCCGCCGCCGCCGCCTGCGCGCCCCGCCCCCGCCACTGCGCCCCGCCCCGGGACCCGCCCCCGCCAATCGGCGGCGCCCCAGCCTCGCCGACCAATCAGGGAGGCCGAGACGCCCCGAATCTCCGGGCAAGTTAAGTTTATCTCCGAGGCTCGCGGACGCCGGAAGATTGGCCGGCGCGGCGGGGTGGGCGGAGACGGTGGCTGGCGCGGCCAATCGCAGGAGGGGGCGTGTCACGAGAGGCCGAAGCCCCGCCCCCAGCGTCCGGGTCCAGCGCGGCGGAGGTCTGCAGGCTGTGGGCACCAGCGCCCGGCCTCCCCCATACCCCTGCGTGGCCAGCGGCCCCGGGCAGTGGCCAGGGCACACTCCGCACCCCGGCGAGGGCTGGGCCCGCCTCTGCAGAGCTGGGAGCCCGCGCGGGCCGCCAATGCGGATGGGCTGTGGGCGCCTGTGCTCGGGGAGAGGGTGGGATGTGGATGCGGGCCAGACGCCGCCCAGTGCACCGCTAATGCAGGCTGTGCGCGCCCCACCCTAATCCCTGGACCCCCAGATCCTCGGACCTCAGCTCCCCACATCCGAGGGCCTCAAGCCCCCACACCCCTGCGCCCCAGATAGAGGGCTGCCGCACCCCTAGGCGCCCCCCCAGCCCCACTCCAGACTCCCCCGCGCTGACCTCACCTGAGGGCTCCTCGGAAGGCCTGCCCAGCAGTGGGTGCCGCTTTCCAGGCTGGAGCGCCGCATCTGTGCGGACCTCGCCACGTGACTGAATGCCAAGTCCAGCTGACCTGCATTTAAAAAGTCATTTGTTTACTCACTGATTGGATAAAGGCAGAGAGAGAAATCCAGAGGGAACACGGAAAGAGAGAGAGACCTGCAGCCCAGCCCTGCTCTGCCACTCCTGAAGCCTCCCCCTCCCCTGCAGGTGCACAGCAGGGGCTTGAACCTAGGGCCTTGCCCATGGTAACATGTGTGCTCAGCTGGCCCCTGCCCTGCATTCTTGTGGATTTCAGAGAGGACTGTGTTTCCCTGGGAATCAGGCGGTGTTGGATGCACTTGGAAAGGCTCGGGTCAGAACCAGACATGCTGCCCAGCTCCTCACGACCCCCGCTGCCCCTTCCCCAGCCCCAGAACCTCACCTAGACTGGAGCCCAGGAGCAAAAGCCCGCTGGTGGTGGGCTGAGACAGACTCAAATAGGCCTGAACACGCCCCCTCCTCACCCGGGCCACACCACTCGACCGCCCATCAGCAGGTGCCCGGAGAGGAGCCTGCTTGATGCCTGCAGACACAGACGGCCTAGATGGGATGGGCCACCACTGCTGACCCCAGCAAAGCAGTCCATGGAGAAGGGGCCTCGGGCTCCTGGGCCAGAGAGAGGTCCGTCCAGGGCAGCGGGCAGTGCTCCCAAGCAGACAGTGCACTGACCCTCTGTGCTTTGTGGCCAAGGTCCCAGGCAGTGTCCGCCCCCCACCACGGGGTTCAGTCACACAGAGCAGACTGTGTGAATAGACTCTGAAAGGCAGGAGGAATGGAGGTGGCAGAACTGCTGTGCAGAGAGGGTGCCCTGAGGCAGAAGGTGGGCTGCTCTGGTGCCATCCTCTCCTTCTGGGACTTTCCTCGAATAGCTAAGACCCCTTCCCAGTGCAGTCCTTGTCCTCCTGCCATGACTAGTCACCCCTGAAAGAACTCCCAAGCACCTAGGACTGCCCAGAGGGCTTGGGGGGGGCACACCTGGGCTAAGTGAAGGCTCTTCCCTTCTGCTCCCCTCCCATCCCTCTGGAAGTGTTTCCATCGCCAATGAAGCCGTTCCCTTGGCAGGCGACACAACGCAGTGACATTCCAGGACCCTGCAACCCCACAGCCCCTTTTCATCACACCACCCGGCCCCCATGCCCAGCCCTACCACACTGTCACTCTCCTGGGCCCTTCCTTTCTCCTCCACGCCTCTGCTGTCCTCCGCCCCCAGCTACCTAGGCACCAGAAGGAGCATGTGACTTAAGAGAACAAGAGGCAAGTCCTGACTCACAGCCAAGGGGCAGGAAGCAGAAGCCAAGTGTGGATTTCACAGAGCAAAGAGAAAATACTCTTGCTGTCTGGCGAGTCTCAAACAGAAAGCAGTGCCAGAGGGGCCAGGCAGTGGTGCACCAGGTAGGGTGCACACATTACAGCGCACAAGGACCCAGGCAGTGCCAGAGGGGGCCAGGCAGTGGTGCACCAGGTAGGGCGCACACATTACAGGGCACAAGGACCCAGGCAGTGCCAGAGGGGGGGCAGGCAGTGGTGCACCAGGTAGGGCGCACACATTACAGCGCACAAGGACCCAGGCAGTGCCAGAGGGGGGCAGGCAGTGGTGCACCAGGTAGGGCGCACACATCACAGCGCACAAGGACCCAGGCAGTGCCAGAGGGGGCAGGCAGTGGTGCACCAGGTAGGGTGCACACATCACAGTGCACAAGGACCCAGGCAGTGCCAGAGGGGGGCCAGGCAGTGGTGCACCAGGTAGGGCGCACACATCACAGTGCACAAGGACCCAGGCAGTGCCAGAGGGGGCAGGCAGTGGTGCACCAGGTAGGGCGCACACATCACAGTGCACAAGGACCCAGGCAGTGCCAGAGGGGGCAGGCAGTGGTGCACCAGGTAGGGCGCACACATCACAGTGCACAAGGACCCAGGCAGTGCCAGAGGGGGCAGGCAGTGGTGCACCAGGTAGGGCGCACACATCACAGTGCACAAGGACCCAGGCAGTGCCAGAGGGGGCAGGCAGTGGTGCACCAGGTAGGGCGCACACATCACAGTGCACAAGGACCCAGGCAGTGCCAGAGGGGGGCAGGCAGTGGTGCACCAGGTAGGGCGCACACATCACAGTGCACAAGGACCCAGGCAGTGCCAGAGGGGGCAGGCAGTGGTGCACCAGGTAGGGTGCACACATCACAGCGCACAAGGACCCAGGCAGTGCCAGAGGGGGCAGGCAGTGGTGCACCAGGTAGGGCGCACACATCACAGCGCACAAGTACCCAGGCAGTGCCAGAGGGGGCAGGCAGTGGTGCACCAGGTAGGGCGCACACATCACAGCGCACAAGTACCCAGGCAGTGCCCCTAGTCCTCATCTGCAGGAGGGACGCTTCATGAGCTGTGAGACAGGGCTGCAGGTCTCTCTCTCTCTCTCTCCCCTCAATTTCTGTCTCAATCCAAAACAAATTAAATGAAATAAAGAAAAAAGCAGGGGGCCGGGCAGTAGCACAGCAGGCTGAGTGCACATGAAGTGCAAGGACCGGCGTAAGGATCCCGGTTCGAGCCCCCAGCTCCGCACTTGCAAGGGGTTCGCTTCACAAGTGGTAAAGCAGGTCTGCAGGTGTCTGTCTTTCTCTCCCCTATCTCCTCCTCCTCTTTCAGTTTCTCTCTGTTCTAGCCAACAATGACAGCAATAACAACAACAATGATAAGAACAATGATCAACAAGGGCAACAATGACCTCCAGGCGCAGTGGATTTGTAGTGCAGGCACTGAGCCCCAGCAATAACCCTGGAGGCAAAAAGAAAAAAAAAAGATCAGGTAAGTGGCCTATGGATGAGAAGTATAGCCAACGCTGGGAACTGCTTTTGAAGTTGTTTTGCTACACTAACTGGACAGTACTTCAACAAAACGCTTAGACTGCTTTCTCTCCAACTCACTGTCATCTCTCTTTGAAGACAGCCTTTTCAGATATGCCGCATCAGTGCTGTGTGAGCAGCGCGTGAAGTCACAGAACAAGATCCAGATGCTCCCTGTGGGGTTTTCTTTGTTCTTTATCGTTTATTTGGTGGCACAGAAAGGAACTGAGGAGGGCGGAGGAGACAGAAGGAGAGACGCCTGGAGAGCTGCTACACTGTGATGCTTCCCTCCTGCAGGTGGGGGGGGAGGGGCTTGAACCCAGGTCCTCGTACATGGTGACCTGTGTGGGCTACCAGCTCTGCCGCCTCCTGGCCCTGCCATAAGTGTTCTAACCACCATCTTGCTGTTCAATATGCAGGTCATTCCCGGTTTTGGCTTGCTATTTTTATACAGACGATTCTGGAAGCACCTATGACTGTGAGCTGGGCTTTCTGAATAAAACAGTGCAGATGTTTCCAGGCTGTTGACGTGATATTTTGGAGTATTTTGTGAGAAGGTTTGAGCAGCCTGCACTGATCTCTGGGGAGACAGCTCAGCTCTTGTGGAGCACCTGCCGCAAGCTGTGGCCCAGAGGTTCAAGTCCCAGCTCCGTCTCTGCCAGGCTGAGCAGCAGTGTCCTCTCTCACGGCAGTGGATGAATATTTGAGGGCACAGATCTGATCATGCTTCTCCCACGCCAGGCCCACCCACAGTCTGTCTGCTCCCTGCTGCAGCCACCCCCCCCCCACACACACACACAAACACACACCTCCTCTGCTCTCTCCTCCCACGGGAAGGCCTCAGGTTAGGGCCAAGTGCCCGCCCGGCAGCCGTCCAGAGCTCTGCTCTAGCACCAAGCTCAGAACTGACAGCCTGGTGGAATTTTCCCTGGTCATTACACTGTGAGCCCCTTGAGGGCAGGGATAGAGTTACAGGGGTGGAGTTACAGAAAGGTGCTCACAGATTCCCGGAGGAAGTGAGGACTCTGCTCTGCTGCTTTCCTGAGTCCTGAGTGCACAGCCGGCAGTAGCGCCAGGCTCCTGCACACCAGTGCAGTGCACGGCTGTGAAGGGCACCACCGCTCCAGAGGTGTGGAAGGCACCTGGGGATTCTGCCTGCAACTTCACCTTGAGCCCACAGCAGCTGGACGGCTGGCTCAGGGCCCTGCAGAGCTCAGCACACGCAGAGACACGCAAAGACTCGCCGAGCAGTGCCCGCCTGCCCACACGCTGTGAGCGTGGTGGCGGGAAGCCCAGGCAGGCCCACTCGGCCGGGCTCCAGCCGCTCTCCCCGCGGACGTGGGATGAGACCGCGGTCTGGGCCGACCCCACGCGTCCCAGCTGGCAGTGGGCCCTTCCCCTTCCTCATCCTGTGGTTTCAGTTCCTGCTCTGACGGTAGCTCATGCTTATGGACAACAGCGAGAGTCCTGGGCCAGAGAGGCAGCTCAGCGGCTAAGGCGTGGGCTTCCGTGTGCTCACCGCCCAGGTGTGGGGCCTGGCACCACACACAGCTGCTATGCGGCGGGGGAAACGCCAGTGCCCTGGAGTCTCAGCATTCTCTACCTGAAAGAAAAAGGAAAAAAAACTCTGAGTCACAGCTTTTTACTTATGGTAGTTCCTCCTTACACTTCTAAGAAGCTCTGTCCTGGCTAAAGTTCAGCAGAATCGGAGCCCCCTTTTCCTGATGAAGGGTTTTACTGAACATCATTATCTAGCCTGCGGCACTACTCAGCCCTCCACCGTGCTGCGTCCCCCGTCTGTGTGCAGGCTGCATCTCTGTCTTCTTTTTCAAATTTAATATTTACTACATAGAGAAAGAGAAATAGAGAGGGAAAGGGGGGATAGAGGAGAGAGAAGGTCTGAGCCCCTGCTCACCACCTGTACTGGGGGGACACTTTGTGAGTGGTGAAGCATGGTTGCAGGTGTCTGTCTGTCTACCTCTCTGTCTCTCCCTGCCCCTCTCAACTTCTCTTTCATATCAAATTTAAAAAAGGGGGGACTGGAGTTGGTGTATTGCACCAAAGTAAAAGACTCTGGGGTGGGGTGGCGGGGAGGGTTCAGGTCCTGGAGCATGGTGGCAGAGGAGGACCTAGTGGGGGTTGTACTGTTATGTGGAAAACTGGGAAATGTTACGCATGTACAAACTACTGTCTTTACTGACTGTAAAACATTAATCCCCCAATAAAGACATTTTAAAAAGTGGGGGGGATGGCCACCGGGAGCAGTGGGTTTGTCATTCCGGCACTGAGCCCCAGTGACAACCCTAGCGGCAAGTAAAAAGAAAAAATCTTTTAAAAAATTTAGAAAGGAGATCAGCCCAGGAGACCAGTGAGTGAGGATGAGCAGAGTGTGGCTGAGAGTGGCCAGGGGACCTGTCACTGGTGTCTGAGGAGACGGGCACTGGGTGGGAGGCGCCGAGCAGAGGCCACCTGCACACGCGTGTTCCTACAGGGACGGCCGGGCAGAGGAGGCCACCTGCACACACGTGTTCCTACAGGGACGGCCTCGCTGTGATCTCCAGGGCTTGGCTGAGCTCCGAGGGAGGCTGGGAGGGCTCCCGGTCTGGAAAGATACAGACCTTTTCTCCCAACCGGGGCTTTGCTCCCATGAAGACTGTACAAGTTAGGGGCCGTGGCTGGAGGAAAAGCCACACTAGGGTCACCCCAAGGGCAGCGGAAGCAGACGTGGGTTTTAGCCTCATCCTGGCTCCCGGACACTAGGCCCTCTTCATGCTCTCATGCCAAGGGCCTCAGCGCCTGCTGGTGTGGGGGCTGCTGCTGGGCCTCTGGGACACACCCCCTGCCCCTGCCCGCCACAGGCCCAGGACCAGCTCAGCGGTGCACTTCTGTCTGGCCCGTGGCTTCCTGGCACAAACCCACACCACTTGGCAGGCACTCGGCCCTCATCCAGGACAGACGCTTCTTCTGTCCTCTGTCACAGGAGCTGCCCACGCGGTCACGCACCCTCTCTCCCTCACTGGGTTTTCTGCATCTTTGCTGAGTCTCAGCTTTGGAAAGAAGGGCGGCTGAGGGAGCAGTGCACAGCCGGATGTGGGGCTCACTGAGTCACCCCGGGGTGCTAGCCCTGCTGACATCTGAGCTGCTGTGTGTGTGTGTGTGTGTGTGTGTGTGTGTAAAGGGAGTAAAGGGTGGCTGGGTGCAGGGGGGGACAGGGGGAGCTGAGGTGGGCAGGCGGGTGAGAGCTGAACTGAGGGGCTGGCCAGCCAAGCCAGAGAAGAGAGAAGGGGACCCGCTCTACCTGTCCGTCCTTCCGGCTGGCTGACCAGGGGCCCTGCTGCTGAGGCTGGTCCTTGGTGCAGCCTGGTCTTGGGGTTAAAGACTGCACGTCAGCAGGAAGAGCCTGTGCTTGGGGACTTGAGCCTCAGCCTGGCCACTTGTGACAATGACAGGCAGCAAGTTTCATCTGGGACTGCTTCCATCTCTGTAGAGCAGGGCCAGGGGCCCACTTCACAGGGCACACGCTGCACACCGGCCATGCAAATCGTATTAGGGGCCAGACAGCTGGTTCTGGTGCCCCATATATGCCCCACAGAATCAGGGAGCCAAGGAGAGCTGGAAGGAAGGGGATTTGCGGCAGGAAATCCCAAGTATACTGTGCAGCCGGTGGACAGGCTTCAGGTGACGGCAGGGAGCAGAGAGCAAGCCCCCTCCCACAGAAGCACGGCCCCCTCTACACTCTGGACTCGGGGTGTCAGCCTTGACAGGGTCTGGATAGCGGGGCACCCACCCTGGGTCCTGTCAGCCATGGAGAAGCCCGCTGTGACAGTGTCTGTCTGTCTCCATGGGCTCAGGCAGCTGGGCAGGGATGCTGAGGCCATGCATCCTTTCCCAGAGCTCAGCACGATGGTCTCCCCCTTATCCTGTTCAACATTTCTCAGAGTGACCATCTTATCTGCTTGTCTGGGGACCTGGAGATGGCCACTGAGCTCACCCCACAGACAGCCCTGTGTGGTGTCTGTGTGCGTGTGTGTACATGCCCAGAGCCTGAGCATGCAACAGTTCACTGCTCCTGGATCACCCTCCATATATACAGAGAAAGGGAGAGGGGGTGAGGAAGAGGGAGAGAGAAAGGGAGGAAGAGAGGGAGGGGAGAGAGAGGGGAGAAGGGGGGAGAAGGGAGAAGGGGGAGGGGAAGGTGTGTGAGAGTGATTAGAGACACCACAGCTGAGGACTGAACTGGAGACTTCAGAGTCTCAGGCAAAACAGCGTCCTGGAGAGGCCAGAAGAGTCCAGTTACCGCTGGGGTTACTAGCACACCACACTCAGTCATATCATCTTTTTTTTTTCCCCATCCAGGGTTATTGCTGGGGCTCGGTGCCAGCACTACGAATCCACTGCTCCTTGTGGCCCTTTTTTTCCATTTTGTTACCCTTGTTATTGTTGACATTGCTGTTGTTGTTGGATAGGACAGAGAGAGATGGAGAGAGGAGGGGAAGACAGAGAGGGGGAAAGAAAGACAGACACCTGCAGACCTGCTTCACTGCTTGTAAAGTGACTCCCCTGCAGGTGGGGAGCCAGGGGCTCGAACCAGGATCCTTGTGGTGGTCCTTGCACTTTGCACCATGTGCACTTAACCCACTGCGCTACTGCCTGGCTCCCCATGTGATCGTTTTTCACCTAGACAGAATATGAAGCCTTGCCAGTTGTGACAGCATGAACACACCCTGGGGACCTCCCACCACGTGAGATAAAGCTCACAGAGAAAGACAAGCACTGTTCGCACACTTGTGGAATTAAAAACAAGACAAGCCTGTGGTAGGTACAGAGAACAGAGTGGTGGTGGCCAGTGTTGGGGTGGGGGCAAAATGGGTGAAGGAGGCAAATGGCACAAACCCACTTAGGAGACAAAACCGCCCTGGGGTGGGGGGTGCCGGGGACAGCTGGAGCCTCTGCCGCAGCCCGGGCAGCTCCTCGGCAGAAGGACCCACAGGCACGTCAGGCGGGGGGTACGGACGAGACCTGCTATGTGTGGGAAGCGGCCACCTCGCGCCGTGGAGCAAGTCAGGTCATGCGTCACTGCATGCGCCCGACACGAATGTGAAGCTCTGTGTCAGTAGCAGATGAAGGTCACTTCCAAGAGAGAAGCGTGGGGGCACCAGTCCACCCGGCGGCGGTCCAGCGGCACAGACAGCTCCTTACAGGGGACGGGGGCTCGGGCTGTGTCCACGGCACCTTCTGTGCTGCCGCACATCCCTACTCTTTAAGCAGATGGTGGGGAGAACTGCTGCCTGGGCCGGGGTGGCCCGCAGAGGTGTGTGCACTGGGGCCTGCAGGCTGCACCTTGGAACCGAGGGAGAGTCAGCACGGGCTCTGACTGACCGTCCCGCTCAGGCTAGGCAGCAGGAAGCAGCTGACCCCTTACAGAGCAGAGCACTGTGGTGAGGGCAGGGGTGTGGTGTGTGTGCTGTGTAACCCCAGCTGGATCACAGTCACAGATCTGTGCTGGGCCCGGGTCTCCTCAAGGTGCTTCAGCCTTCATGCGCCCGGCCGTGCGTGTGGCCGTGGCTCAAGCCCTGGCAGCCCCTGGCAGGTGTGGCACTGGGAAAAACCCCAGCTCCCCCCCCCCCGTCCCCTCCTCTCTCCGTCATTCTGTGCCTGAATGGGAAGGCGGCACCCAGCCGCACAGTGTTTGTCCGCTGCGGGCAGGGTCTGTCCAGTGTCTGTCTCAGAAAGAGGCCAGGCTCTTGGCCTCTGCTGGGAAGCTTGCTGAGCAGCCTGTACTGGCCTGGGAGAGGCATCCGTGCCCTTGACAGTGCCCAGCTGGCAGGCGGCTCTCACTGGCTGAAAGGAACGGTGAGCGTGGAAGGGGAAGCCCAGCAACCTAAGCCCCAAGTCCCACCTTGGTTTCCCTGCACAGCCCTGTGTGCCCAGCTGTGCCTAGCTTCAGCTGATCCTGAGGTGGGCCTGGGAGAGCACACCCCTGCCGGGCAGGATGGGGCCTCAGGGCTTGCTGAGTGAGGAGGCTGGGGGAGGAGTTGGGGAGCTCCTGGAAGTGACTGAGATCTGAATGTCTGGGGCAGTGAGCCAGGGGCAAGCGAGAAACACCTTCCAATACCCGCAGCCGCTCTGCGAACTGGTGTGTGTGTGTGTGTGTGTGTGTGTGTGTGTGTGTGTGTGTGTGTGTGTGAGAGAGAGAGAGAGAGAGAGAGATTTAACATCTGAGAGAGAGATTTAACGTCTCTGAGTCAAAGAACCACAGAGCAGCAGGCTGGATGTAGAGTGCCCCTAACTTCTTGCTTAAGCCTCTCCCCTCCCAATGGCAGAAACCCAGTGATGTGCTTAGCACATCACATCACTTAGCACTGGCCCCTGGAGCTCCCACACACACAGTACTCAAGCCACGGAAGCCTGGCCCTTCAGAACTGCCATCAGGGATTGGGTGGTGGCACAGCGGGCTAAGTGCACATGGTGCTCGAAGCACAAGGATCCCGGTTCGAGCCCCCGGCTCCCCACCTGCAGGGGAGTCCCTTCACAAGGGGTGAGGCAGGTCTGCAGGTGACTGTCTTTCTCTCCCTCTCTGTCTTCCCCTCCTCTCTCCATTTCTCTCTGTCCTATCCAACAACAGCATCAATGGCAACAACAATAGCAATAATGATAACAGCAAGGGCAACAACAAGGGCAACGGATAGAAAAATGGCCTCCAGGAGCAGTGGATTCACAACGCAGGCACAGAGCCCCGGCAATAACCCTGGAGGGGGAAGGAAAGAAAGAAAGACCTGCCACCACAGAGCTGCCTGTGGGCGGAGAATCCGCTGTGTGACTCCCCAGGAGCTCTAAACCCAGGAGGACAGTCCCTGAATGTGAAGGGAATTCCAGGCAGGTGAGGAGGAATTTCCGCCTCCCCAAGAGGTGACACACCTGCTCTGGTGGACTGGGGCTGCTGAGAGGAGCACTCAGGGCCACTGGGCTCGTGGACAGCGGTGAACTGTGAGTGCAGTGGGGTGCAGGGGCCTGTGCTGAGGTGCTGAGCCCCCGTCTGTGGGCCGCCTGGGAGCTGAGCTCAGTGTCCCATCCCCCCCTTCCCCCCCCCCCGCGCAGGCCACACAGGGCACGACGCAGATGCCCACTGAGCCACCTGGGGGTGGGGGATGCAGTTCTGAATCAGCACCTCTCACGGGGCCTGTTAGTGTTTCTAGAGACAGGGATGCTGGATGGCATCACAGTGCTGGGCACTCTAGGTTGTCAGTGCACAGCCATGTACTCCAGAGAGACTGCTCCCCAGTTTCTGTCACATTTGTATTTCCTTCTCTCTCTTTCTCTTTCCTCCTTCCCCTTCCTTTCCTTCTTCCCCCTCCCTCCCTCCCTCCCTCCCTTCCTTCCACCAGGGCTTCACTACTCCAGGCTGACTTTTTCAGCTCGAGACACAGAAAGCAAGAGATGGGATAGAGCCCACAGCAGCAGAGCTTCCCCCAGTGCAGCGGGGGCAGGCTGAAAGCGGGTCACAGGCACAGCAAAGCAGCCACACTGCAAAGGTGAGCGACTGCTAGCCAACAGGAGTTCACAGGCCTCCTTCTGCTTCCTGAGAGCAAAGGCCTGCTGACTCCATCCCCATCTTGCCCCCGCAGGAGGACTCCAGCTGCTCTGCAGCTAATCCTGTGCTGAGCAGAGGACCCAGAACCCACCCTGTGGCTGTCTTCCCCACAGTTATCCTCCTGCGGTTCCTCCGCAGACGGGCCAGCCATCGGGAGCTGCCCGTGTCCCTGCACAGCAGCAAGGCCACGCTGCTGACCCACAAGGAAGCTCTGGCCCCCTGTCCCCACCATGTCCGTCACACAAGCCTCTCCCCCGGAGCTCTTTTCCACAACCTCTTAGATGCACACGTTCAGGGCGCTTGGTGGACATCCGTCCGACAGCAAATCTGCCGGCTGCCCTCGCTCTCCACGAACAGCAGTTTCTCCCAGGTCACCCGCCACCATGATCAAGTGGGACCTTCTCCGTCTCCCCTTCCTCTTCACAACACGACTCTACTTTCTAAACAGTGATAACTGCCCAGTCTTCCTCCACTGAGCTGGGCTGCTGGGGCCTATCACATAGCACACCAGGCCGGGCTAGCTTTGCTTCCTACGGATGCTTTGCACCAACCACCCTTTATCTCATTCCTTGGTCACCAGCACAGCTGGTGAGTTAACCAGTCTTCTTATCGCAACTTTACAGGTGAGGAATCACAGCCAGGAGACTCGCCCAAAGAGATACCATCAGGATCCAAACCAGGTCCTCTGGCTCCAAATACCAAATCCTCCAGTGTCTCCCCTTTCTGCATTCCATTTACAAAAGCTCAGGACCCTCTGCTCAAAGCCACGTCTGCCTGTGGGTCCTGCCTTCAGCCCAGCATAAAAGGAGGACAAAGGGGCTGAGGCATCGGGGGAGGGACAGCAGCGCTGTCAGCAAAAGCTGTAGTGTGAGCCGGGGACTGTCCCTGGGGGCGGATGGGACAGATGGGAGCTGGGGTCCTCTGCAGGTTCTCAGAGCCAGGCCGCAGGGCGGCACTGGGGCCATGCTCACCTCCCCCCTGCTCTGACTCTGGAGAGAGGTGCCAGGGCCTGCCTCCTAGATCCTCAACTGCACCCAGAGGCAGGCCCAGGGGTGTTCCGAGAACTGCCAAGGCAGGGTGGCCAAGGCCGGGTGGCCCCGACAGGGCTCAGAGCAGAGTCACCGGTCATCCTGATTCTCTGCAGAGGCACAGCTCACAGGAAGCGACCAGATTCTTCAGAGATGGAAGCTTCCCTCTTTCCACACAGCTGGAAGTGTCTACAGAGGACCCTTTGATCTCCAGACTGCATGGGAGGAAGGGAGGGGAGAGGCACCCCGGCTGAGTCAGGGACCTTGTCCTAGCGGGTGGTCCCTGCCAGGAGTGAACGCTCCAGCCTGTCCCTGGACCTCTCTTCTGGGGCAGGTGAGCAGCCAGGAGCACCCTCCCGCAGAGTGGTGCGGGGGGCCAGCGACGTCAGCACCGGGTGGGCCGGGCTGGGTGAAGGCCAAGTAGAGGCTGGAGGCCAGCAGGGGCGTGGGTGAGTCTTGGAGCGTCTGGGGCTACTTGCTCTATGGGGGAAGGGGCACTCCTCTCTTCGGGGTCAGCACTTCTGACTGAGCCTTGCAGTGCAGGGCTCCAGGGCCGGGCCAGGCCACTGAGACCCCCACCACCCCCCAGCTCCTGTCTGTCCTCCGGGCAGGAGGGGTGAGGGCGAGCGTCCTCCCGTCTGGAGACCGTTTCTGAAAGTGCCTGGTGGGTGTGAGGAGAGGTTTCAGTTGCTGTTGGTCTCTTCACTTACTATGACCTAAAGGAAAAAGCCCCAGTCTAAAATTAGCACTTGTTTTCTCCACTTGCAGCTAAACACATCGTGGCAGTGCTGGTGTGCGTGCTCCCGGGGGCGGCACTGCAGTTCCCTGATATAGTTGGTGAGCTTTCAAGGTTCCTCGAGGGAGAGGGGGAGAGAGAGAGAGAGAGGAGAAAAAAGGAAAAGTGCTTGGCTTCCAGCTTGTGCTTCCCCGCGTGTTTTCAGCTGTGGGTTCAGAAGCAGCAGGCCGCCTCGCCCCGCGGCCAGTGACAGCAGTCAGAGCCAGAAGGCATGTCCCATCCTCACGTTCAGGTCAGGTCTTGGAAGGAGGCGTCGGCCCAGGGGTCTTCTAGGGTCTTCTAGGCCTCACCCGGCGGTGCCCGAGTCTTCTGAAGCCCACAGCCCAGCTTCGAGCCCTCTCTCTCTCTCTCTGACACAGAGCAAAGGGCAGGAGAAATTAAACTGGGGAGGGGTGAACACGTGTTCACTCAGAGTAAGAAGGAAGGAAAGAGTGAAGGGAGAAAGAGCACATTGAGGCCCTTCTTTGAGGCCCCTGTGGTCTCCCCAGCTGAGGGAGGTGGCCTGAGCTTTCTTGCTGATGTCACTTAGACACTGAGCAGTGTTCAGCTCCGAGGCCTGCAAGTGGCAGGTTCTGGCTGCCCCCCACCCGTCCCCAGGAAGCCCACTTCACTCCCCCACGGAGACACTAGGAGCCTTCTCGGGAGGAGGACTGTCCGTGGGTGCGGAGACTCAGATTAGGTTCTTTTTTTTTTTTTCCCTCCAGGGTTATTGCTGGGCTCGGTGCCCGCACCATGAATCCACCGCTCCTGGAGGCCATTTTTTCCCCCTTTTTGTTGCCCTTGTTGTTGTAGCCTGCTGTGGTCATTATTATTGCCATTGTTGATGTTGTTCGTTGTTGGATAGGACAGAGACAAATGGAGAGAGGAGAGGAAGACAGAGAGGGAGAGAGAAAGACAGACACCTGCAGACCTGCTTCACTGCCTGTGAAGCGACTCCCCTGCAGGTGGGGAGTCGGGGGCTCGAACCGGGATCCTTACGCCTGTCCCTGCGCTTTGCGCCACGTGCGCTTAACCCGCCCCCTATGATTAGGTTCTAATGCAGCGTTCCTTCAATTTGAAAAATGAACAAAGGGCCGTGGAGATAGCTCAGCACTGGGGCCCAGGACTTGCCAGCATCTCACAGCTGGCGCTGAGGACAGACACGGTCACGCACTGCACGCGGTTGTCCCCTGAGGCTACAGGAGGTGAGTGGCGGGAGGGATGCTTAAGAGGACCCCTCAGCCCCAGTGCCTGTGTCTGCCCTGCCTGGTGGCTTCTCCTTCCTCAGGGAGATGTGAAGCAGACCCTCAGCTGGTGGTGAGGCCGGGTGGGAGGGAGTAGTAGGGACAGGGAGCAGGGGCCAGTGGCAGCCCAGGACCCCCGAGTTCATATTCCTGATGCTGCAGGGAAACCCCTCCACAAGCCAAGTCTGTGGCTCCCTTGCTTCCTGCTTCTGCCCGTGTATCCCACCCCCACCCCCGACGGACTTGGCAGCAGCACTCAGCTCTGGCTCGCGGTGGTGCTGGGGAGCAAACCTGGATCTCAGGCATGCAGAGAAGCATGGAGCAGGTCTGCAGGGGTCTGTCTTTCTCTCTCCTTCTCTGTCTTCCCCTCCTCTCTCCATTTCTCTCTGTCCTGACAGCAACGAGATCAATAACAACAATAATAGCTACAAGAATAAACCAACAAGGGTAACAAAAGGGAATAAATAAATATTTAAAAAAGAAAGTATAAAAAAAGAAATAATGTATGCATTATTGGCTTACTAGAGGAAGAAAGAGAGAGGGGAAGAAATCATTCTTCATGACGTAATAGCCGAGAACTTCTCTAGTCTAGAAAACATAAAAGACATAAAGGCTCAAGAAGCCCTGAGGGTCCCAAAAAGAATTAACCCAGACTTAAAGACACCAAGACACATCATCTTTAGAATGGAAAGGAATAAGGACAAAGAAAGGATCGTGAAGACTGCAAGAAAAAAACAGAGTCCAGTGCTGAGCTATCTCCGTGGCCCTTTGTTCACTTTTCAAATTGAAGGAACGCTGCATTAGAGCGTCATCTGAGTCTCCACACCTGTGGACAGCTTATTTTTGACAAACAGACCCAAAGTATTAGAGAGAAGAGGGTCTCATCAACACAGTGGCACTGGGAAAATCAGGCTAAAATGTGCAGAAGGGGTAGGGGTAGATAGCACAATGGTTCTGCAAAGAGACTCTCATGCCTGAGAGTCCAAAGTCCCGTGTTCAGTCCCCCACACCATCAGCCAGAGCTAAGCAATGCTCTGCTAAGAAAAAAGAAAAAAAAGTCATGCAGAAACAAAAAATGAAATAGGGGCATGTCATCATGCTCAAAAGTCAACTCCAAATGGATCAAAGACTTGAATGTTAGGCCAGAAACCATCAAACACAGAGAAGAAAGCTCTGGCAGAGCTCTCCACAGTGTCTGCTTTGGGAACACAGCTGAAGACTCGAGTCCGACAGCAAGGAAAGCAAACACAAAACCAAACCAATGGGATGCCATCAAACTGCAAAGCTTGCCCCGGCAAGAAGGGAACCACGTTCAGGTGAGACGCTGAGCCGAGAGCCGCACACCTCACAACGGGCCCCTTGGCCTGGGCGCCTCTCTCTCCACTGTGTCCTGAAGACCCAAAGGGCTGGGGTCTTTGTGGCAGGCAGCCAGGCTGGGGGCTGAGTGCCGGCCCTTTCAAAGCAGCTATGAGGTGACACCTTCCTTGTGGCCAAGCCCCAGGCAGAAACTCCTTCCAGCTCCCCATGACTTCTCCTCCTCCCTCCCTCCCTCCCTCCCTCCCTCCCTCCCTCCCTCCCTCCCTCCTCCCTTCCTTCCTCCCACAACGGTGAGTGCTCTCACCTCCTCTCCTCTTTGCCCCAGTGTCTGGACACCCCTCCGCCACTACTGTCACTTCAGTGGGGTCTGAGGGAAGGAAAGGGACAGACAGCCTCGAGCACTACGTTCTAACCAGAGCCTGCCATTCTCCCCCCCCACACACACACACACTTCTGTGCTCACCACCAGGCCCCACTCTTGGGATGGAGCAAGTTTCTCTCCCAGTCAGCTTGCAGTGGCCCGCTCACGTCTGGGTGGCATCCTCTCAGCCAGATGCTCCCAGCAGAGGGCTTGCACCATGTCAGCAATCCTGGCTCAGCCCCCAGCCCCCTGGAGCAGGCGGTCAGGCACCGGTATCCCAGGGAGAGAGCCACCCTGGCGTCTCTCAGGCAAAGCTCAAGAGGTGGTGGCTGAGTGGCTGCGCTGTCAGGCCACAGGCGCTGCGGCACAGAGACGGGCCTGGCTCTGCTTCTAGATGCCGCTCCCGCTCTGGCCCCATCTCCAGCCCTCCCAGGCCCCCCAGGGAAGGAAGGGCAGCTCACTCGCAGCTCTCCATGCCCTGCTGTGGGCCCCTTTCTTCCTGGACACAGAGCCCCAGAGAACATTGTATTTACAAAGGCTTAACTACTGTTCACTAGCAGTGCACTGAAGGAGACGATTTTGCCCAAGACCTGACTTGCTTGAAGTAGGAAATGCCAACACGGAAAAGGCTCTCCACTGTCCTTGGCTCCCCGCCTTCCCAGACGGTCTGTGCGGTGATGGGGCCGGTGGCCAGGCCCAGGAAGGACACAGCTAGAGGGAAGGCCTGGCCTGGCTTTGCTCTGGCCCAGCTTCCAACTTGTTTGCTGTTCCCTGGCCTGGAGACTGCAGGGAAGGGGTCACCGGATGGCCTCTGCTTGTCCCAGATGCCGACCCCCAGCCACGCTGTCCCCCAGGAAAGCGAGGCCCTGCCCCCGCAGACCTCTGGGTGGACAGGGCAGTGGGAGGGAGTCACAGGGGCTTGTCTTCCCAGGGGTCTCAGTCCCTCACTTTCCTGTCCAGTGCTGTCTGGGCATTTTCTGCCACAAAAATGAAAAGCAAGATAGTTGAGTCCACGGTGGCCAGGAAGTCAATCTTGGGGCTCTGGATCCCCGAGTTGGGTCACCCTTTTGAATGTGGGTGTTAAATGGGGAGAGGGCCCTGAGCCCCCCAGGGCCACCTTGCTACAAGTGCTACCCAGAGGGCAGAGCCAGGGAGGCCACCGCAGGAGCTGGCTGGGCGGCCTCATTCTCTGGCATCTGGGGCCGGGTCCAGCCCACCTGGGATTCCACCAGCCCTGCCTTTCGGAGCCTGGGCAGAGGCACAGGGGCCTGAGGGGCAGGTGGGCTTTCTCTGGCGGAGGAGCGGGCGAAGCAGGAAGGCCCAGGGTCAAGCCCCAAACTGTCGAGGGATCCAGCAGCTGGAGGGGCAGGTTGCCACCCCAGAACGAGTCTGAGCAGAGCCGTTTTCCACCCTGGAAGCCCTGGCCCCGAGAGCTAGCCGTGACATGGATGGGTTTACTTGGGGGTTGGCTCCACATTACGCTTGACTTTTCAAAGGTTCCCAGAGAGGCAAAACTCAAAACATGTTTCTGCACAGTAATTAACTGCTGTGGCTGTGTGTGTGTGGGGGGGGGGGGGGCCGGGGGGCTAGGCCTGGGTCTGCTTCTTGTTTCAGCAGGTGCCCCTCACATGGACACGCCAGGACAGACCAGCCCTGGACAAGTCAGGGATCTGCCCTCCCCAGAGGCCTCACTGGAGAGGGCCCCTCCTGCGGTGTCTCCTCACGGGCAGGAGGGGTCTCATCCCATCAGGCACCCAGCTCTCTGCCGTCAGGATGAAGCCACAGAACTGCCGGGCCCTCCAAGTGGAGACCAGCCCAAACTCCTCCAGCAGGAGCTGGTCAGACCTGCGTGTGGAACCGGTGCAGTGGAAAGTGGCTGCGGACACGGGGAGTCTCCACGGACCGAGACTTGTGGCAGACCCGCAAGCAGGGACCGGCAGCTCCAAAGCAAGGATCACATCACAGTCACAGAGCCCTTGCAGACAGGTGAAGTGGTTACTTCAGAAGCGCTGGGTCCCTGACACTGAACCGTCCCTTGTGAGAGACATTTCAGAAAAGAGTCAAACGCCCCAGGGATAACTAGGCTGGGCGTACAGGAAACCCCCCTCCCCAAGCCACAGCCCACTGCCCGCTGTGCTGAATTCGCAGTCATCACACCACTATGCCCAGCGCCGTCAGACCACCTCCACAGCCCCCAAGGTCCGCTGCCACGGTCACCAGTGAAGGGGACACCAGCACTGGATGCCGTGGTCTCCGTGGAGACGGCCATGGGGCAGAGTCCAGAGAGCTCCACGGTGCTCTAGGGAGATGTCGGTGGGGATGACAGCTGGGTCGCAGCGCTGAGTCATCTGCAGCTGAAGTCTCATGTCTCTTTTTGTTTCTTAATTTAATTTTTATTTTTTTTAGGTTTCTTTTAATTATCTTTATTTATTAGATAAAGACAGCCAGAAATCGAGAGGGAGCAGGAGACAGACAGGGAGAGAAATACCTACAGCCCTGCTTCGCCACTCGTGAAGCTTTCCCCCTGCAGGTGGGGACTGGGGGCTCGAACCTGGGTCCTTGTGCACTGTAATGTGTGTCCTTTTGTTCTGATGTGGCAGGGAGGAGCAGTGAGCACCCGGGAGAAAGTCTGCCCTTGGTCCAGGTGGGACCTGTGCAAACCCACAGGGAACAGACTGTGCTGGGCCTTCAGCAAGCCCAGTGGGTCAAAGGGTTCAGTTCCTACCACACTGGCTGGAACGCCCCTCAGCCTTCCAGCTGGAACTAGACCTAACCACACAGCTGCCGGGCCAGCGAGCAGCCCTGCACGCCGAGCCAACAGCCATGGATTTGGAATGTTGCTTGTAACAAAATATTTCCCAAGCCTGTGCTTTGGCTTCTGGCACAGATGTTTCTACAGCAAAGTGACGGTCAGCACTCTGTCCCACTAAGCGGGCATGACCGGCGCCCATGGTGAGCTGGTGGGAAGGGCCCCCGCCCACACACGAGTAGCTGTGACAGAAGGGGTCTGGGCACTTGCTGCCCGAGGGCATACAGAGGACCCTGTGGCGTTGGGTCAGCTAGGCGCCCGGTTTCGGGGTGACAGGCAGAGGCTCAGTGTCTTTCATGCTGCCGCCCCGTGATGTCACACAGACTCTGACAGGGCTATCTGTGCAGGCAGGGGTCGAGCATGGTGTCAGCTGCACCCCACCAGCTCCGTCTGCACCCTCAGCACGCGGGCACAGCGGCTTCAAGCCCAGTGACACGTGCACTCTACTGGCCACGGCACTCAAATGCACAGCAGCTGCCAGGCTGCAGAAGGCCAGGTGGAGACAGCTCTAGGCGGCAGGCGGCATCTGAGGCCAAAGCGCACAGAGACAGAGGTTCAAAACCCGGCAGAGAACTGCATGCATGCACTCGTGTAACATCCTCCAGGTCAGCGGACTAAGGCCACCAGAGCAAGTCATATGCACACACATATGCAGCCACACTGCCTCTCTCCTGAACAAGCACACAGGCCAGAGTCTACTAGCCAGCACCGTGTCTCAGCCGGTGGAAAGCTGCGAGCAGCTCAGGAGAAAGCTGAGTGGGGCTGGAAAGGGGGAGCCCACTGGTGTTACCCTTGCTCCACAGCTCCCTGCCTGCTCAGGGGCGAGGAGGGGGCGTAAGCACCTCCTCTAGAGGCAGAAAGCAGCCCGCCAGCCGCTGCAGGGGAAGCGGAGTCCAGACGCAGCCCGGCTTAGCCTGAGCAAAGTCTTGGGAAGCACTTCTACAAGTGGCTGGTACATGCAAGACTTAAGTATGTGCACAACTGCTCATTTAAGATCTCTGATTCTATGAAATGAGAGTTTTGTGGGGGGCAGAGTAGCAGTGTGGCGCACGGGGCATCCACCAGAGAGGAAGCCTGCAGCCTCAGGCACGTAAGCCCTGTACCCTCGTCTGCACCACCCTCCTGCCTGCCTCTTACATCAGAGCGTGTGCTGTTGTGAGAGGTGCCGAGGATGGACCCCAGGGCCTCACACAGGACGGTACCCTCACTAGCTTTTGTTCCCGGTGTCCTTCCTGTACTTGGGATGAGGGCTTTGTCTCTGTGGCCCGACGGTCTATGCCTCACTTCTCCAAGTCCCGAGCTGGCTCTCCAGTGGGCCCACCCCGGTGTCTGATGTCGTTTGGGTTTTCACCTGGCGGCAGGGCAGAGCCCCCTCAGGCTGAGCGGGTCGCCGGACTCCACTGTCCTGGGGCCGGGTCTTGTGGGCAGCGTGAAAGAGAGGCAGCACAGGCCCTCTGGGAGCCAGCATGGCCTCTGCAGAGACAGGGCGTGGGCTGGGGACACGAGACCAGGGCCTCCAGGTCACACTCCCCATGAGAAAGGAGGAGAGCGGGCTGGGGTCTGAGAGACCCTGTAACTCTTAACTCTGGCGCTGTGTCCCGGCCGCAGAAGCCCACCCCTCCCTCGCCCGGCCTCAGAACAGTCCCCACCTTGCTGTTAACTGTGTTTGGCACAGCTTCCTGAAAGCAGCAGGTCAGAAGAGGGTCAGTCCTGGAGCAGGCTGGACGGTCAGAGGCCAGGACGTCTCCGCAAGGACCCCCCTCGTCCGTCCCTCCCTGGCCCTGGAGGCTGGCCTGGCGGGCACACACAGCACTGCAGGAGCGTGGGCGGGGCTGCACCGTCAGCACGCGGCTCAAAGAAGCACACAGGCTCTGCCAAGGCGAGGCCCCCAGACGAGGGGTGGGCTCTGGCTCTGTCACATGCTGAGGATTTTCTCTCCCACCCACCCCCCCGCCCCCTCACTGTGACTAGAAACCAGCCCTGGCCTCTTTCTTTGGATAATAGCTTAATAAGTTCTTCAGCACATGAATAGGCTTTATTTCCACTGAACAAAGACTCACCCTGACTCTTGTTTTTCCCAAGGGCAAGGCCAAAGGCAGGTCGGGCCTGTGGGCAGACACTCGCGCCAGCAGAGAGGCCCGGCTTTGTGGGTTAATTCGCAGGCTTTCTGCTGACCGGCCCCCCGGCAGACCTCATGGAGAAGGGGACGCACAGCCATCAGAGTAGCGGGCTACTGCGTGCTGACACGGTGTGTGGTCCTCGCTTGTCTTCATCTCAGCGGTATCTTACGAGGTCCGTGCGATTTGCGTTTCCAAGATGATGAGGCAGACTTGCAAGTGCTCTTTACTTGCTTGCTGGCCAATGAGAGTAAGCAGCGGAGGAGAGCTGAAGCTACTTTTCTTTAACACCAGTGAATGTCTAAACAGGGTTCTACACACACACACTTATCCAGTGGGCATATACACCCGCGTTCACAGCTGCTCTCTTTACAGTAGCCAAGGAGTAGAAGCAGCCTGAACGTCCATGCACAGCTGTCTGGTTGAAGAAGTTATAGGCTGTATATTCTATGGGATACTACTCTGAAATCTTTGGGACAGGACGGGTGGAACTGGAGGTGATGATGCTCAGCGAAATAGGAGCTGAAGGACAGCTACCAGATGGTTTCACTCATAGGTGGGATCTAGACAGCTGATACACAGGAACTTACAAAAGTAGAAACAAAAACAAAGCAAGTGGGAGTCGGGCGGCAGGACAGCGGGTTAAGCGCAGGTGGCGCAAAGCGCAAGGACTGGTGTAAGGATCCCAGTTCGAGTCCCCGGCTCCCCGCCTGCAGGGGAGTCGCTTCACAGGCCACCGCAGGTCTGCTGCAGGTCTGCAGGTGTCTGTCTTTCTCTCTCCCCTCTCTGTCTTCCCCTCCTCTCTCCATTTCTCTCTGTCCTATCCAACAACAACAACAATAAAACAACAAGGCCAACAAAAGGGAATAAAAAATTATTTAAAAAAAAATCTTTAAAAAGCAAAGCAAGCAAACCGTTTCTAAGACCTGAGAAAAGGCTGGTGGTGGGTGTGATGTGGAACTAGGCCCTCTAATCCCTCGTGGCCCACTCTGATCACAAACAGTATTTCCTTCAGAATCATGACTCATGCTTTATTTCACACAGTCCGGCTGCAGGTTTGATGAGCGACTAAAAATAAGAATGAGGGAGGAGAAAAGGATGACAGAGGACCTAGTGGGCATTGTATTGTTATGTGGAAAACTGAGAAACGTCGCCATGCTCCCGCTTCCTGTGGGAGGAGGCTGCTCTAGCTTCCTGGCCGGGCTGCAGGCCGGGAGCCGAGATGCCGACACCACCCTGCACCTGTGACGGGCAGCGTGCAGCCTGAGGCCTCAGCACTGGCCTCGGCGAGTCCCCGTCTCCTCACTGAGAAAGGGGCTTAGAGCTGGTCCCTGCAGGAGCCAGGCCGTGGAGAGAGTGCTGGGCCTGCGAGCCTGGGGTCCTGAGTCTGGTCCCCAGCACTGTATATATCAGAGGGAGGCTCTGATTCTTCCTCTCTCAGCAATGAGTGAATGAATGAATCAAGAAAGAAGAGAGTGGGGGGGAGGGAGGAAGGGAGAGGAGGGGGTTGGCACATTTTTATTGTTTTAGGTGGCGGCAGCACTCTGCCCTCCTGTCCCAGCTCTTCTCTCCCTCCTGCCCCGTGGCAGGAAAGGTTAAGGACTCGGAAGGTGGAAGCCAGCCCTCTCCTTCCACTTCTCCTTCCCTGGGAAGCTGGAATATGCTCACTGTCTGATTCCCAGAGCCTCGGAGACTCCGACTCACGTTGTGCAGGGCTCTGCTCAGGGAGGGCCTGGTCTCCTGCCACTCCGCGATGGCTGTCTCCACCACCGGCCCCGTGGCTCCCAGAGAGCCAGTCACAACCTGTGGGCAGCACATGAGCACGGTGAGGGCTGCCAAAGTGCACCTGGAGCCTGCCCGCCCGCTACACCCAGCTCCACCTGGGCTGGGAGACTGCACGCTGCTGGGTGTCGACTTCACGAGGGCAGAGGAGGCGGCGTGTGTGAGCGAGTGTGTGTTGGTGAGTTTGTGTGTGACTGAGTGTGCGTGTGTGACTGTGTGTGTGTGACTGTGTGAATGTGTGACTGAGTGTGTGTGAGACTGTGTGTGTATCTGTGTGTGTACATGTGTGTATGTGACTGTGTGTGTATGTGACTGTGTGTGAGACTGTGTGTGTGTGTATGTGTGTGTGTGTATGTGACTGAGTGTGTGTGACTGTGTGTGTATATGTGACTGTGTATATGTGACTCAGTGTGACCGACTGTGTGACTGTGTGAATGTGTGACTCAGTGTATGTGACTGTGTGTATGTGACTGTGTGAATGTGTGACTGAGTGTATGTGACTGTGTGTATGTGACTGTGTGTGTGTATGTGACTGAGTGTGTGTGTGACTGTGTGAATGTGTGACTGAGTGTGTGTGTGACTGTGTGACTGAGTGTATGTGACTGTGTGTGTGTATGTGACTGTGTGTATGTGACTGTGTGTATACGACTGTGTGTGTGTATGTGACTGAGTGTGTGTGTGACTGTGTCAATGTGTGACTGAGTGTGTGTGTGTATACGAGTATGTGACTGAGTGTATGTGTGACTGTGATTGTGTGTGTGACTGAACGTATGTGTGTGGCTCAGCCTTAGCCCAGCCTTCAGCATCCGGCCCCACACACAAACCTCCTCATAGTTTTGCTGAGTTGCCACATCGCTAATGAGATAAATAGGTCTTCGTATGCTCTTAAATGCAGAAGACTTGTGCTCAGACAAGACTAGCAGCGATGCCTGCCGACTCCCACCTATGATAGTCACACCCAGTTTCTGGTGAGCCTGGTCCCTGTGAGGCTGGGTGAACCGAGACCCCAGGCAGAGGAGGGAGGCGGGACCCACCTGCACAGGGGAGAGGCCCCAGCAGCAGGCTGCTCTGAGTGTAGGAGCATGCCCCCACGCCCGCCCGCAGGGGCTGGGCAAGAAGAGAGGCCCCGGGAAGCAAGGAGGTGGGAGGGAGCTCAGAAGGGAGAGGGCTGCTGGAGGCGAGCAGGTCTGCTCTTCAAGGGGAACGGACAGCAGCCGAGTGCTCTGAAGCACAGGGGCCAGGCCTCCGGAGCCACAGTCTCCCAGACAAGGCGCAGAGCAGAGCTCACACTCCACACCCCGGGCTCCCATGGCTTTGGGGCAGAGGGGCAGGCGTCCAGCGGCACTGTTCTCTCACTCCGCGGCTCCAGAGTGTGGGAGCCGCCGCCACCACTTCCCCTTTGTCCTGGGTGGCTGGGTTTCGAGATTCTCGTTTTCCTGCTTCTGTCTCTGACAGAATAATCAGGCAGCATTTGACTTGGTCTCTGAATCTCATTTATTTTCCTGGCACCAGGCCCGGGGATCGTCTCAAGGACACGAGACCTGTTGCGAGAGAAACGTCTGCTGGGCTGCCTGGCCCACCCCCACCCCGTTCATCAGCCCCCATGAGCCCTGGCACCCGTCCCACACGGCTCAGGGCACAGCATGGGTGCCGCCCACCACCGCATGACCCTGGCCGCACCTCAGCACCAGGCGGGCTCAGCGGCCAAGCCAGCAGACCCACTGCTCAAACACGCAGCTCACACCCACTGCAGGCCAGGCTCCCTAGCTGGTGCTGTGGGCGGACGCGGCTTCCAGAGGTCCAGCAGCTGCAGGCCCTCCTTCCTCCCTCCTCCTTTCCTTCTATTTCTCCCTCCCTTCCTCACCACCCAAGTCTCACAGATGCACAATTCCACCACGCACACACGCACGCACGCACGCACGCACGCACGCACGCAAGCATGCACACACAGTCACGGAGGAGAGGTCTGCCCGTGCTGCGCTCCCATGTGGGGCCGGGTCGTGTGCAGGGCAAGGCAGGCGCCCTCCCAGGTGAGCCATGTCACCAGCTCACTGCTATTCCTCTTTCCCCCAACTTCAGCTCCACAAGTACTGCCTCCTTCACGACCAGGCTGCTGTTAGTTATCAGGTGAGAGCGAGTGGTGTGACAACAGACAGGCCCATGCACCCGGGGCTCTGAGCCCCATGGGGCCCTCGCCAAACCGCCCTCCTCTCTGAGCCGTCACTAGAGGCCTGGCCTCCGCAGCGTGAGGTCGTGGCTCCCCACGGTGACCGCCTTGCTGACCCTTCACGCGTGCTTCAGGGGCTCCTGCCTTCTCGCGGGTTAATGGCCCCCTTCTTTTTAGAGACGAATAGTATTCCAGCATTTGGGTACACACAGGCACACGTTCACAGACGCACACCAGAGAGGAAGCGCTGAAGCTGTCCCCGCTGGGGGTGGAGGGCGGGGCAGCTGGACTGTCCAGGCTTCTGGGTCTATGCTCCTCACCCCTGCGCTGGGCTGTGCCTGAGGAGAGCACGTCTGCTGAAGGACAAGCCCCACGCCGCCTCCAAGGCAGCTGCCCCACTTCTCCAGCGTGGCGGAGGGCTCTGCTCTCGTGTCCTGGCTCGATGCTGCCAGAGCTCCGGACGCTGGGTGCTCTGAGGGGGCTGAGAGCATCGTACCACGCTCTGATCTCACCCCATTCAGGCAGCAGGCCTCTGTCAGCAGTGTCTTCTGCCGATACTCTTCCCCAGACTGGATTCTCCTCCTTACACTATCTTTCACAGAGAATTTTTTAATCTGACCAAGTCCAGTTTACAGGGTTTTTTTTTCTTTTAAACTTTTTTTACTGGGGCCGGGTGGTGGCGCACCTGGTTGAGCACACGTGTTACAGTGTGCAAGGGCCCAGGTTCAAGCCCCCGGTCTCCACCTGCTGGGGGAAAGCTTCACAAGTGGTGGAGCAGGGCTGCAGGTGTCTCTCTGTCTCCCTATCTCCCCCTTCCTCTCAATTTCTGGCTGTCTCTATCCAAAAAAATAAAGATTAAATCTTTTTAAAATAATAAAATAAAAATATTTTACTGAGAGAAAGAGAGACTGACTGGCCAGAGCCCTGCTCAGCTTTGGCTGGTGATGCTGTCTCCCTGGCTCACTTACCACCATTTCTTGTTTTAAAAGTTTGCTTATTTTCTGAGAGGCAGAGAGCAAGCGAGACACACACACACACACAGAGAGAGAGAGAGAGAGAGAGGAAGCAGAGTACTGCTCAGCCCCAGGTTGCAGTGGTGCTTGGGACCGTGGGCAGGAAGCCCAGTGCTGCGGCACTGGCCCCACCCCAGCAGTCCCTTCACACAGTGGGCCTGTGCTGCGGTGACCAGACAAGGCCTGGCATAGCCAAGGCCATCTTTGTTTTCTTCTGTGTGGTTTCTTTTTTTTTTAACTTTTTAAAAAAAATTTATCAATGAGAGGGATAGGAGGAGAGAGATAAAGAGCAAGACATCACTCTGGTACATATGCTGCCGGGGATCAAACTCAGGACCTCATGCTTGAGAGTCTAACACTCTTATCTACTGCACCACCTCCCGGACCACTATGTGATTTTCTATGCATGTCACAGTTTTATGTTTTTCGTCGAGGCCTGTGGCCGAGCTGGCATTGACTCTCCGCACTTGGCCTGTGACCGCCCAGTGTTTGAGCATTTGCTGAAAGACCCTCTTTCCTCCACTGCATTGCTGCTGCTCTCTGGCAGACACCAGCCGGGCACACCCATGTGGACTATTTTGGGTCTTCTATTCTGTCCTGTTCACCGACTTGTGTATTCTTCCATCAATACCACGCTCTTCCTTTTTAAGAGGCTTTATTATTTAAGTCCTGTGAGAGTGGGACGAAGAGTGCTTCACAGGAGAGAGAGAAGCCAGGGCACCATACCACTGGTCCGTGCGGCACTGGGGACAGAACCAGGAGCCTCAGGCACGCAAAGCCTGAACCCTGCCCGATCAGCTACCGTCTCCCTAGCACTCAGACCAAACCCTCCGACACAGAAACTACAGTGCCTGCAAAGGACACTACTGTGACTAAAGTCAGCAGCCGGTCAGACATCGCAGAAGGGACAGCCAGCGAGCCTAGAGGCAGAGTGATAGGAAGCAGACAGAATTCAACAGTCCATAGGGCAAAGGAAAGCCATCAGTGGAATGAAAAGAAGAGGAGCTTTGGGCCTCCTTGCCTTTCTTGTTCCTGTCAGGTCTTCACTGTGATGCATTCACCAAAAGCAAAGAGTTTAAAAAGCAGCAAGAAGTAGGTGGTCTGTGACACAGAGAAGAGCCCCTATAAGCCTAGCAACCAAGCCAGAGGATACAGCATAGTGCCTATACAAAAAGACTTGAATGCTGGAGGTTCTGACATCCTAGGTCAAAGAAAAAACAGAAAGCAAGAAAGCAAGAGGGGGTCGGGCAGTAGCACAGTGGGTTAAGTGCACATGGCGCAAAGTGCAAGGACCGGCGTAAGGATCCCGGTTTGAGGGTTTGAGCCCCCGGCTCCCCACCTGCAGGGGAGTCACTTCACAGGCAGTGAAGCAGGTCTGCAGGTGTCTGTCTTTCCCTTCCCTTCTTCCCCTCCTCTCTCCATTTCTCTCTGTCCTATCCAACAACGACGGCATCAATAACAACGATAATAACCACAACAAGGGTACAACAACCAGGGTAACAAAAGGGAAAAAAATGGCCTCCAGGAGCAGTGGATTCATGGTGCAGGCACCAAGCCCAGCAATAACCCTGGAGGCAGAGAGAGAGAGAGAGAGAGAGAGAGAGAGAGGGAGGGAAGGAAAAGGGAAGAAGACTATCAGCCACCAAGTTCTGCAGTAGAAACCATAAAGACAGTTCAAGCTGCCAAGGTACAAACAACAACATTTGCAACATGAATACTATATTCAGTAAAGCTATCCTGTAGAACAGGAAGGAAGGGGGGCCGGGTGGTGGCGCACCTGGTTGAGTGCACATGTGACAGCGCACAAGGACCCAGGTTCAAGTCCCTGGTCCCCACCTGCAGGGGGAAAGCTTCACAAGTGGTGTCTTGTCGGGCTGAGCTTCACTGATGGGAGACAGACGACCCGGGACTCATGGCTGGGTTGTACGCAGTATCTCTTTATTCATGCAGGATGCAGCACAATCTAAGCCGAGCTAAGCTAAACTACAACTACTATACTTGCCAAGTAGGGTGTAAACAGGATGTGACGTAGAGAGGGTGGAGAGAAAAGTGACTGGTGCAAATCAGGGTGTGACAAAGAGAGGGGGCGGAGCAGGCGAGAATTCTACCACTGAACCACCAATGCCCTGGAGGGAGGGTGGTGCTTTATGTAAATATAAAAGTGATTTATGTAAATAGACCGCAGCTTTGAATGGGATCAAACCAATCCCTATACAGGCATACCGGTGCTTGGTGAAGCAGAAGCCAGGGGGAGCTGGCATACTACCCAACAGTGTCTCTCCCTCTCTACCTCCCCCTTCCCTCTCAATTTCTGGCTGTCTCTAGTCAATAATAAATAGATAATAATAAAAAAAAGAAAGAAAGGAGAGGAAGGGAGGGGGTCGGTGGTAGCCCAGTGGGTTAAGCACACATGTAAGGTACGTAAGAACTAACACAAGGATCCCGGTTCGAGCTCCCAGCTCCCCACTGCAGAGGGGTCACTTCACAAGCGGTGAGACAGGGCTGCAGGTGTCTGTCTTTCTTTCTCCTTCTCTATTTCTCTCTGTCCTATCCAATAAAATGGGGAAAATGGCCTCCAGGAGCAGTTGACTCATAGTGCCGGTACCTAGCCTTAGCAATAACCTTGGGAGAAAAAAAAAAAAAAGAAAAAAAAGCCACCCTATCAGCTGGGGCTCTAGTCGAGAGTTCTGAGATTCCCAAACAAACATGATGGACCTAGATCTCAAATAAATCCCTCTCTCCATTGTTATCAGTCATCTCTATCAGGAACAACACAATAGACTCCTTTGTGGCCCCCATAGGACCTTGCCCTCAACTTGGATCAACAATGGTAGAGAATGTTCCATCCTCTGAAGGGAGGCTGGACAATATAGTCTATACTACACCTGAGGAAGATGGGTCCTGATATTGGGGCAGCTTGGAACATTCCTACTCATGACCACAGAATGTGAGCTCAGATCTACAGGGATGCAGAGGTCACATAGGCTCCTAAGCTGAATATGGGCCCCAGATCACATCAAATCGATGGGGTTTACAGTCAACAATATTTATACACCTTTCCCATACTTGGGAGCTACTCTCTTCCCTGATCCAGCTTTCTGGTCCTTTTCCAGCCATGACATCATCTCCTCAGACAGTAACTTGGATCCACCTGCATATCAGATTTCAGGCTCAGGGGGAAAAAGAAAAACTAGTATAGCCACAGGCCCTTTGGAATATAACTAAAATATGCCTACTAGCTATCTACAAAATGGAGGGCCCCCAACTCTTCATCTGCACTATTCCAGCCTTTAAGTCCATGATTAGTCAACAATCTGTTTGGCTTTGTATGTTAACTCTCTTTTCAACCACCAGGTTCCAGATGCTACCATGATGCCAATCAGACTTCCCTGGACAGACAACCCCACCAATGTGTCCTGGAGCCCTGCTTCCCCAGAGCCCCACCCCACTAGGGAAAGAGAGAGGCAGGCTAGGAGTGTGGATCCACCTGCCAACACCCATGTTCAGTGGGAAAGCAATTACAGAAGCCAGACCTTCCACCTTCTGCTCCCACAATGACCCTGGGTCCATACTCCCAGAGGGATAAAGAATAGGAAAGCTGTCAGGGGAGGGGATGGGATACGGAGTTCTGGTGGTGGAAATTTTGTGGAGTTGTACCCCTCTTATCCTGTGGTTTTGTCAATGTTTCCTTTTTATAAATAAAGTAAAAAAAAAAAAAAGGAAAAAAAGGAAGGATACAGACTTTTCCAGGCCAGTGGAAAGTGTCTGAGAAGTTCATGTGTAATAATTCAGAAAATGTGCTTTGCCATCTTTGAACTCATAAACCCTCTGCTTTTTTTTGTCTGTGCTTGGAGAGGCCTCTCCCCTGATTAGAGGTGCAGGAGCAGGAAGAGGGCATGACCCCGCTGCCCGCTGGAAGGCTGGGCTGGGCTTGGCAAGCTCCAGGTTTAGGAGGCAAAGCCAGATCTACCTAATGCCCATGCTGAGTCTTGCTGGAAATGCACTATGGGAGCAAACAGAAACACGAAGCCCGCACACTGAGTAGGTCAGAATGGGCTGTGCTTAGAAGAGCTTTCTGTGCCTCAGAACACGGGCCATGCTTTTCTCAACATCAGATGTTGGACGCTGTTCCCTGGGCTTCAGCTACCAGGGTCTCCCACACCCTTATTCCCTCCACCCAAGCCATTTGCTGGCTCACCATCGGACTATCGGAGGCCCGCTCCCCTCCAGTCAGTCTGACCACAGCGTTCCAGAGAACAGAACCTCCCCACAGCCCTAACAGAAGAAGGACTGGACAGACAAAAGGAAACTGAAGCCAAATCAGTAGGGGTGATGGAACAGAAGCTGCTGGCTGGATCACTGAAATACTGTCAGAAATGAGAGAGAGAGAGAGAGAGAGAGATGACCCCAGGAAGTAGCGTGAGGTCAGGCTGGTTCTGAGCGTGTCCCCTGGTACTGCATATGCTAACGTGATGTCCTCTCCCTCCCTCCCTTGCTCCTTCTCGTATAAACACATTTGAGCTCCAGGAATTGCACTGGGCAAGGACTTCACAGCGTGTGGAATTCCGGGCTGGGAGGCAGCACAGCTAGAGAAGCACGCAATGCTTCATGGGAGAGGCTTCGTGGTCACTTGCTTTTTCTTTTTCTCTTCTTTCTTTCTTCCTTTCTTTCTTCCTAACTTTGATGACAACCTATTTATGTATTTTTGGAAGCTGTTGGTGTCATATCCAAGAATGCACTCTCAAACCCAAATTCATGAAGTTGAACACCTCTGTCTTCATCTAAGAGAGTAACAGTCCTCTGCTTCTTTTACTAATCTTGCCCACTGTTAAAACCCAGCTAGCGCAGTCTCTGACAGCAGCAATGTCTCTTTCTCCCTTCAATCCTCTCAATCTTTGTTCTGTATCTCTGGGACTCTGAGCCCCAGACAACTGCATGTATGTTTATGTGTGTTAGAGCCACAGAGCATGCTTTCACACGCTCGAGCCCCCAGCCGCCACCCAGAGAACCACAAGCAAGGGAAGCTCCACTAGCTGCCAAGGCTGCAGGGCCCCTTCCTTCTCCCCGTCTCTCCCCTCTACCTCGCCCTCCACCTGAGACAACAGTCTTCTGAGAGTAGTGGGATCCTGAAGCATGAAACCCAACTGAAGTCCTGGCGGTGAAGTAAAATAAGAAAGGCAGGTAAGGGAGTTGGGCAGTAGCGCAGCGGGTTAAGGGCACGTGGCTCTAAGCGCAAGGACCGGCATAAGGATCCCAGTTTGAGCCCCCGGCTCCCCAGCTGCAGGGGAGTCGCTTCACAGGCGGTGAAGCAGGTCTGCAGGTGTCTCTCTTTCTCTCCCCCCCCTCTGTCTTCTTCTCCTCTCTCCATTTCTCTCTGTCCTATCCAACAACAACAACATCAATAACTACAACAATAAATCAACAAGGACAACAAAAGGGAATAAATAAATAAATATAAAAAAATTTTTAAAAGAAAAATGCAGGTAAAAGGCTGGGGAGATAGTATAATGGTTGTATGAGACGATTTCCACATCTGAGTCACTAAAGGTCCCACATTCACTGAACCGTAGGACAGAACTGAGCAATGTCCCAGAAAATCCAACCCTCCTTACTTTTTAAAAAGAAAGGTGTGAAAGACGGCCACAAGGCAGCACAAGCCATAAACGCCAGAGGCGCACAGCAGGCCCTGGTGGGAACAGGAGACGGGAAACAGCGCGCAGGGGCCTGTCAGAGACAGTCTGGCGTCTGGTGTGCCGTGAGAGGTGTGCGGCCAGGATGGCAGCCGGAGGTACACAGCCAACAGAGCCCTGGCTGCGCATCGGGCTCCACCTGTGTGGATCAGAAGTTGGGCTGGCAACGGGTTAGGGCAGACGACAGACTCGAGGCTTTGCCGAGACTTCCGGCACCGAGACCTTTCCACGCCCCTGCTGACCCTGCTGCTGGGCAGAGGGCCCACACCACACCCGTCAGAAGTGGGCCGCCCTCGGCCAGAACTGCTCAGAGGATGGCTGGGAGAGGGAGTCCATCTTCTGTCTGGCTAAAGGGCTCGCTGAATGTGGGTCTGAGCAGCAGGACGAGCACAGCCCAGAAGCAAAAATAGCAGCAAGAAAGGGGCCCTGGTCACAGCCCCGCAAGGCGGAGCCTCCGTCCCCGTGCTTGTTTTATGAGACAGGACCGTCCTGTTTCCGTTTTCTGCCGAGGGCGCTCACGTCGTCCATGCTCACTCGCAGCTCAAAGTCCTCCCCAGCGGAGGCCCTTGTGAGTGTGCAGAGAAAGGGGAGGGGAGCCGGTTCCTGCAGGGGCAGACAGTATTTGGTGCCCCTTGGCAGAGCACACAGCAGACGGCCCAGAGGCCGGTGAGCCCACGCTGCCGGTGTGTACGCTGCTCTGGAGGGCACTTTCTCCAGAGAGCTGAAACTTAACTCCTGCCAGACCAGTTCAAAACCATCTCTGTTCAAACACCCGGAGACAAAGATCCTCTTGGCAGCACCCAGACGTGCCAGCCCTCTTCCCCTCCTTTCCGGCTAGATGTCGGGTTTCAGTTTGCTCGGGAAACTGAGAGGTGGGGCCGGGAGCTCGGCTCTGCCAGGCTCTGGGACCTGGTGGCCCCGCATCAGAGGAGAGCTCTCGCACACGCCTGGGGAAGCCCCGTGAAGAGGGAGCAGTGCTGTAGTGGCTTTCCTCTCTGTGACATTTTCTAAATGGAAAAGCACCATGCAGGTGCAAAGTCACAGTCTAAGAAAGTCTCGGCAGAGGGGGTCGGGCAGTAGTGCAGCGGGTTAAGAGCATGTGGTGCAAAGCGCAAGGACCAACAGAAGTATCCCGGTTCAAGGCCCCAGCTCCCCACCTGCAGGGGAGTCGCTTCACAGGCGGTGAAGCAGGTCTGCAGGTGTCTGTCTTTCTCTCCCCCTCTGTGTCTTCCCCTCCTCCGTCCATTTCTCTCTGTCCTATCCAACAATGACAACAACAACAACAACAATAATAACCACAAGGCTACAACAACAAGGGCAACAAAAGGGGGAAAAATGGCCTCCAGGAGCGGTGGATTCATGGTGCAGGCACCGAGCCCAGCAATAACCCTGGAGGGAAAGAAGAAGAAGAAATTCTCAGCAGAGTGGCTCTGGAGCATTCCATGAGAAGGGGGAGGGGAAGGGCTGACTGGTTCCCTCTCCCACTTCCACACACACACACACACACACACACACACACACACACACACACACACACACGCCTCAACCCGATAGGAGGGCGAGGTCGCCTGAACTCAGGCCACTTCCACACCGTAGGGTCCTGATGCTGTTATTAAAGCTGTCTCCTCACTGGACTGTGAGGTCACAGATGCCAGAGAAGCACAAGTGACAGCTAAGTACCGGCAGCCAGCGAGGGAGGCTGGGAACCTGGGCCCCCACACTCCTCCCCGTGGCTTTCTGTTACTCTGCCTCCGCCCCAGAGAGCTGAGCTGGGAGGCTGGGCAGAAGAGAGAGGAGTGGAGGGGCCTCTGCTGTCCTTGATCTCTGGGGGTCACTGGCACAGGGCGAGGGGGCGGTGCGGCTTGGAACGGTTTCCTGCAGACTCATGCGTTTTCCACAGGAACATCTTGATGAGCACCAGCTGTGTGACCCTGGGCTGCGGAGGCTGCCCCCCCTCCGCCCCCACTACCACACACCCAGCCTGCAGCCGACAAGGAGGCATTGTGCTCCACCGCACAGGAGCTGAAGGCAGAGAGAGGGATCTGGTCCAGATGCGGAGTGTGGGCGGAACCCTTGGGCGGCTAGAGCCTGGAGCTAAGCAAACACCAGGCCACAGCCGCCTTCCCTGCCACCAGCTGCTCCCTGGACCCCCTCTGGGAAGGCAGAGGTGTGGGGCCTTGCATGAGGGCGGTCGAGCATGGTGTGGCCATGCAGGGGAGACCCCTGGATGCCTGGGAGGCACAGGCCTTCCGTCAGTCTCTCCAGGGGCTTTCTTCCTCTATGGGTTGAGCAAGAGGGAACCTGCCTAACAGGTCCCAGTACCCCTGCGAGTCTCCATTGTGCAGGGACCCACATCCCCTCTGTGCTAGCTGGTGGGTTTCACTTCCTCATTCCCCAAACCAGCTTGACCACTTACCCAAGGGTTACTGGAGAGACCCTCATCACTTCTCTACCCCCTGCTGTCTTGACCATATAAGGTATCCCTTAACAGACCTCTCCTCGCCCCTACCACCCTTTAAAAGCTCTGCTCTGCTGCACAATAAATATACTATCTCGGCAACGGTGTCCTGGGTGATCTCTGGTCTCTTGCCATGGGCCGCAGAGAGAGATGCCAGCGTACTCATCCCTGCTGCCTCGAATATGATTCTCGCCGGCGCCCGTCTCTGGTGGCCAACAGAACGGTCATGCTGGGGGATCCAGACCTGAGACAGGCCCCCTAAAGGAAAGTCCCAGCACAGGAGGAGTCAGAGCCGGGGTCCCCGCTATGCCAGCGACCAGGCGTCGGGCAGGACAAGTCACCCATGCAGAGCCCCCGAGCGAGCTTCGCTTTTGCAGCCGTAAAAGGAAAAACGTAACGCACAACACAAACACACATCCTGAGGACTTCTAAAAGCAGCACGTGGGGCGGGGTAGAGAGCGTAATGGTGATGCAAAGAGGTTCTCACACCCAAGGCTCCAAAGTCCCAGGTTCAATCCCCTGCACCACCAAGAGCCAGAGCTGAGCAGGGCTCTGGTTAAGAAAAAACATTAAGACCAAATAAAAGCAGCACTAGGGAGACAGACAGCATAACAGTCATGCAAAGTACTCTCAGGCCTGAGGCTCTGAGGTCCCAGGTACCTCAACCCCTGGCCCCGCCATAGCCAGACTGAGCACTGCTCTGATATAAAGCACAATGAAATAAGGGTAGCACGTCCCCCTCAGAATAAGCCCCCTCCAGGTGTGCCCCCACCTTCCTGAGGCTCTCGGCTGGCTCTGGAAGCCAGTCCCCCCCCAGGAGACACCCCCACCCTGGCTCTGCTGCTTCGGATCCTTGTGACATCACGCTGACCTCACACTGCCGGCTCTCCAGAGCAGCAATCCACCCACCTGGGCATGGGCTGGTCCTCCCATGGTCACAGCCTACGGCGGTGCAAACAGGAAGGGTGACAGTGTTCACTCAGGATGAAATGGGCAGAACTGGAGGGGATGATGCTACGTGGAAAAAGTAACGAGGTGACAGAGAAGTCTCAGGTAATCTTGCTCACATCTGGAATATAGATAACCAAAGTAGACAGCTCTGAGAAAAGAAAAGAAAGAAAAAAAAGAAAATAAACAGTAGTCAGACTGTCTCACAGACTCTGAAAACTAAAGTGATTGTCAGAGGGGTGGGGACACAGGAACCCTGGTGGTCCCCACGTATGTAGGTGTGAGACTGTATGCTTACAACCGTATGTCATCTAAACCAATGTTACCTTTATATTTAAGAAATGAAAAAGAGGGGGCCAGGTGGTGGCGCAGTGAATTAAGCACACATGGCACGAAGCGCAAAGTACGGATCCAGGTTCGAGCCCCCGGCTGCCCACCTGCAGGGGAGTCGCTTCACAAGGAGGTGAAGCAGGTCTGCGGGTGTCTGTCTTTCTCTCCCACTATGTCTTCCCCTCCTCTCTCCATTTCTCTCTGTCCTATCTAACAACAACAACATCAGCAACAACTACAGTAATAACAACTACAACAAGTGCAACAACAAGGGCAAATGGAAATTTGGAAAAATAGCCTCCAGGAGCAGTGGATTCCTAGTGCAGGCACTGAGCCCCAGCAATAACCCTGGAGCCAAAAAAAAGAAAAGAAAGAACGAAATGAAAATGAAGTGAGGTGTTCTTGTAAGCCATGAGAGCAGGAAGGGCCCAGGAGTGGTGGCAGGAGCCCCTGCCCTCAGCCCAGCTGCTGCCCTTTGTTCCCACTGAGTCACTTTCCCTTCTTCTGTTTGATCCCCACTGTCTGCTTCCTAAGGAAAGGCTAATCTGGGACCTCCTGCACCCAAGGGTGTCAAGGGCAGGCTGCACTTCCCTGAATGTGCTGCGGGTGGCTCCTAGCTGGGCGCAGCCAGACCCTCCCTGGACATGGCTGTGTGCCTGGCTCTTGGGCTCGGGATCCCAGCAGGGACATCTCTACACTCTGTGCGCTGAGAGGCCCTGAAGGCACATCTTCCCCACAGCACCTGCCCCGCTGCTGCCTCACTGCAGACCCAGTGTGGGTCCTCCTCCTGGAAGCCCGTTTCTGCCCCCCACGCCAAGGGGTGGGTGAGCGCCCAGCCAGCCACCTGCCACCCACTCTTCAGTAAGGAACACTGGTTTCTTTCTCTGAGCACTTGCCATCTATCTCCAGCTTATCCTCATTCAATTTTTTTTTTAAGATTTTGTTTTTAATGAGAAAGACAGAAGGAGAGAGAGCAAGAACATGTGCTGCCAGGGATTGAACTGGGGACCTCATGCTTGAATGTCCAGTGCTTTATCCATTGAGCCACCTCCCGGACCACCATTCGATTTTTTTTTTTTTAACATTTTTGTTTTTCTTTCTTGGCCATCTCGGGGGCTTCAGTGCTCCAGACTAGTGTTCTTAGACAGAGACAGAGAGATAGAAAGAGAGGGTTGTCACCGCACCCAAGCCTCCTCCCGTGAAACAGGGACCCAGCTCAACCCTGGACCTCATACACCACAATTGAGCTGTTTTGCCAGTCCTGTCCTGTTTTTAATCCGAATGCTAACCCCTATCTACAGTGTCTGCAACTGCAGACATCCTACTGAATAATCTTCAAGTACTATGTACTGGATGATACCGAAAGACCGTCAGTAAGTATGTGACCTTTCCCTGTTTTTCGTCTCCCTGTTCTGCTTCTCTTCCAAAGCCGACCAAGTTAACATCTGCCTTCATCCCTGCAGTCTGCTGCTCTGCTAAATGGTCTTCCTCCTCCCGGTTTTGGAGAGGGCATCTGTTTCTACCTCCCTCAAAACACAATACTGTGATTCCGGGGGAGATGTCAACGACAGTTCCCTCACACCAGCACGCGCAAACACACACACACACACACACACACACACACACACACACACACACTCTGTAGGGCTGGGAAAAGGTCAGGGTCGAAGGCCAGCCCAGTGACAGTGTCTGAGCCAAGCAGGAACTCTGAGTCACTTTCCCTTCAGCTCATCTGAATCCCACCATCTGCTTCCCAGAAAGGACTAATCTGGGACTCTTTGCAGCTGAGGGTGCCAGGGTGACCCACGCCGCTGGAGGGCAGGAGGCCTGGAGAGCACGCTGTTTGTCCCTCCTCGGGGTCACTGGTTTGCACTGCAAGATGTGTTCTTTGAAAACCACTTGTTTCCAGTGACTCATTCTGAAATCACCAATTTCACCTTCCTGGGCTTTGCATTGTTCCCACCTTCAAACACACTCTCCCGGAGACAGGAAGAATCCAGAACTGTTATTGTTCACGTCTTGAATAATACGCTCTGACTTCACCTCATGAGAACATAAAACCCAGTCTGGAAACAGGTGGCCCTGCCGGCTGGCTGCTTCACCCAGGAGTGAGCTCTACTCAGCATTCCTGGGAGAGGCTCTCTTGCAGTCGGCACCCCACAGTCAGCATCAGTCCAGTGCAGCCGGGCAGACTGGCCTGGTCTCCTCAGGGCTGAAAGCGGTCCCTCAGATGCTGAGCAGGGACCCACAGGAGGGAGGTGGAGAGGCCTGGGACCCTACAGAGGGGCTGGGTGGCGCCTTCTGGAGCTTCAGACCTTCTTTCTGCACTGAGACCAGTGACAGCAGGCCGGATGTGAAGAAATGGGTTCCCAGTGGGAAGGCCTGAAGTGAGACACAACCTGGGGGTTTGAGTTTGCAAGGCCCAGAGGCAAGGCAGACATTTTGGGTGAATCTTCTACAAGGGCAGTGACAGGTGTGAAGGGAGCTGACGGATGCCTGCTCTCAGCTGGCAAAGGCACATGGGCAGGAAGAAAGGCCTGCAGGGCTGAGGGCTGCGGCTCGGGTGAGGAATGGTCATGCGGGGTGAGGGGGAAATGCAGTCTGTCGGGAGGCTGCCTGGGGCAGTGGGAAGGGTCCTGGGATCTGGCCTGAACGTCCAGTCGGGTTGGCTGCTCCTGGGCCATTTTCTGTGCTGGGGAAGACCGAGGACACACAGGTTCTGGGGGGAGGGAAGTGGAGAGCGCAGCACTGGGTGTGTTTATTCAGTGCCCCCCCCAATATGGCCACTCCCAGCTCTCCAGGAACAACCAGTCTGCTCTGAGAAATACCTCCAAGAGGTACCAGCTTTCCATCTGATTTTCCCCTCTCGGGGGCCATCCTGGTCCTCCTCCTAAGACCCATGTCCTCTCTGGACAGACAGACAGTTTACAGCCCTCCCACTCCATGGGCTCCTGTCAGCAGCCCTCTGCAGCCCTCTGGCTCTCTCCATTTACCTGTAGATTTCACAGGCGTGATACCAGCTGCGCCACCCACCGCCCAGCCCAGCCCCCAGGAGATGCATTTTTATAACAGGGCTTTAGAAGCATTGCGGCGTCCTTCCCCCAAACAACAGAGCCTCTCGGGAAGTGCTCTCGACACCCTTCTGACCCGAGTCCCCTCAGGCCTTCTGAGAACCCGGAGACTAAGGCTTCTTGACCGTCAGCCCTGCCCAGCCAGCACCCTGGCACCGCTGCCACAGGCTGTCACTGCCACCTGCCACCCAGCTTAGTCCACCACGGTGACTGCCAGGCGGGGAAAGAAAGCAGGAGTCATGCCAAGGCCTCAAGAGCTGGGAGAGTGGCATGAACACAAACACACACACACACACACACACACACACTTTCATATTAACTGGAATCAAGGCTGTCCCTAAACAGTAGTGTTCAAATGCGCTCAACAGCTCAACAGAAGCTAAGAACTGATGACGGGGGGGGGGGGGGGGAGTGGCGCAGCGGGTTAAGCGCACGTGGTGCAAAGCGTAAGGACCGGCAGAAGGATCCTGGTTTGAGTCCCCGGTTCCCCACCTGCAGGGGAGTCACTTCACAAGCGGTGAAGCAGGTCTGCAGGTATCTTTCTTTCTCTCCCCCTCTGTCTTCCCCTCCTCTCTCCATTTCTCTCTGTCCTATCCAATAACAAACATCAAGAACAATAATAACCACAATAAGGCTACCACAACAAGGGCAACAAAAGGGGGGAAAAATGGCCTCCAGGAGCAGGCACTGAGCACCAGCAATAACCCTGGAGGCAAAAAGAAAAAGAAAAAAAGAACTGATGATGCCATGGTCCAGGAGGTGGCACAGTGATAAGGCACTGGACTCTCAAGCATGAGGTCCTGAGTTCAATCCCTGGCAGCACATGTACCAGAGTGATGTCTGGCTCTTTCTCTCATTTCTCATGAGTCAATAAATAAAAAAAAAATAAACTACGACGCCAGGCAGGAAACAGCAGTGGGTGGAGGACGTGCCTCCTGTACCCTGGGCTTGATCCCCGGGACAGCCTGAAGCCCTGTGGCTGGCAGTGGAGGAGCTCCGTGGATGGGGGACCCATGCCATGGTGCCCCTGCCTGCCCTCCCTCTGTGTGTGGCTCTCCCTCTCCCCCCTCTAATTCACAGAATTTAAAAATGGGGGCAGGGACGCTGCTTGGGGAAAACATCCCTGCCTGAGACCCTGGATTCACTCCTTGGAGTCACATCGGAAATGAAAAGTGGACAGGGAAAGCAGGGCTACACTCTGCAGGCACGAGCCAAGCAGAGAGGGGTGCTGGGGGCCTGGGTCCCTCTCTGCGCCAGGCCTGGGCCAGTGCTCCCTCTCAGGGTGGAGGCCAGGCACTGAGGAGACGCCAGGGGACGGCTCGGCACAAAGGGCTGCCCTGCTCATGGAGCTCAGCACCGCCAGGCAAAGAGCAGGTGTTGGCGGGACAGCAGACAGGCTCCAGGCAGGCGCCCTCTTTTGTGTCCTAGGCCCCAGCGTGGATGCTGAGCTCCAGGGCCTCCCTCCACAACCCTCTACTCTCGGCCCCAAGGGCTCTGACGGTGCTCTCAGGGGACGCGTGTCCCGGTGTCAGCGCACCAGGGGAGCACCAGAGCTCGGAGTGCTCGCAATGCCCGCAGGCTCTCAAGGAGGCCATCTGGATGCACCAGGACCTCAGCATGTGTGGCTTTGCCACTCTCGCTTTTTCAGAGAGAAGGCACAGCACCAGAGCTGCCCGAGTGCTGGGTGCTCCTGGGTGACACGCACGGCAGGGTGCTCACCCTACAGTCCACCCCGTTGCGTGTGCGTGAGCTGCAGCCCCATGCTCCTGGGCTGCCTGTCCATTCAGACAGAGAAGCAGAGATGGGGTAAGCACAGAGGACCAGAGCCGCCCCAGTGCCGGGTGCTCCCATGGGTGCCGTGGCTGCAGGCGTGCTGTGTGAGGAGCTGCTCCCAACCCCGGAGGCCCGCTGGGGGGGGGGGGGAGCTCTCAGCCGCCTGCCACCTGCTCAGGTCCAGAGACTCGGGGTCCTCCGCACCCCTCGGCCCCCAGGCAAGGGCTGACAGGGAAGCTGAGTGCTGTGCAGAGCCTGGGTCGGACGGGGAGGAATCCGGCCCACCTCGGGCTGCCTCTGGGACAGAGGGGAAGTGAGACTGTGATCGGCGCCCTCCTCAGCACCACGATGTTCTCAGGGTCCCCACCAAGGGGATCCGGGGCCCCGCTGTGCAGCAGGCGCCGTCCCTGCTTCGGCAGTCCTGAGGACAGGATATCCTGGTCAAGAGAAAAGCAGCAGCTAGCCTGAGGTCGGCAGCTCTAATCAGCCTTCCTCCCACGTTCCATCTCTGCTTTTTGAAAGCATACACGATCACAGATTCTGGCTCTAGGCCCAGAAAACGGCCTTTGAAGCTGTGACTTCATGTCTGGCACGTTCTAGTGGCCATCAGAAAGGATGTCCAGGCCCCAGCTTTGCTGACCGGTCTGGCTCCCGGTGGCCCACAGTATTGGTAGGAAAAGTAATGGCTTCCACCCCAGAGGTTAAGCCTGAGGAGCCTGTGCTCTGTGAGGTCTGAGTTGGCCACAGAGTGTGAGAGAGCCTGGGATCACCAGCCCAGAGGGAAAACAGGAAACCCAGTCAGGCTGGATGTCAAGCTACATGAGTCCACCTGGGATCTCCAGTCAGGCTTCAGTGACTGACCACGGGTGTGGGACACTGTAGGCTTTGGGTAGTACAGCACCACATCACAGCATACCACAGCACACCACAGCAACACACCACACCATCACACAACACAGCACACACAGCACCACACACCACAGCACACCACAGCACACCACAGCACCACACCACACCATCACACACCACAGCACACCACACCATCACACACCACACACACCACACACACCACAGCACCACACACCACCACATACCACAGCACCACACACCACAGCACCACAACACACCACCACACACACCACACACCACAGCACCACACACACCACAGCACTACACACCACAGCACACCACCACACACCACAGCACAGCACTACACACCACACCACAGCAGCACAGCACAGGACCACAGCACCACACTACACCACACCACAGCACCACACCACACAGCACACACACCATAGAACCACACCACACCACACAGCACACCACAGCACCACACACACCATAGAACCACACCACAGCACCCACTAGCCAAGTTTCCTGGTCCTCTCACAACTCAAAAGAGCCTGCTCCCTTGCTCTCCCACCCCCACGTGTTTTCCAGTAGCCACCTGAGTTCTCACGAAGCCCAAGAGCCATTTTTGCCGTGTTTTGCCAGTTCATTTGCTCTAGTTATTTTTCTCCATTCTTCCTTCCTTCCTTCCTTCCTTTCTTTTTCTTTTGCTTCCAGGGTTATCTCTTGAGCTTGGTGCTGGCAACTACGAATCCGCAGCTCCCAGAAGCCTTTCTTTCCCATTATATTGGACAGAGACAGAGACACACTGGGGGGGGGGAGAGCGGGAGAGACACCTATAGCCCTGCTTCACCACTCGTGAAGGGCCCCCCTGCAGGTGGGGACCGGGGGCTTGAGCCCAGATCCTTGTGCAGTCCTCACGCTTAGTGCTCTGTGCACTAAAAGGGTGCACCACCGCCCGGGCACCGTTTCGGCTACTAGTACCCCGACTCCGAGTGAAGCCACGGTCCTTCCTTCCTGGTTCCTGTTCCCAGCAGAGTCACCTCACTCCCTCCCCGTCCACCCAATAGCACACCTTCCTCTTCTCCACAGACCAGGACTTTCCCGTGTGCAAACCCTACCAACTTCTTCATCTGCTGTAGCCGTTCTTGCATTTCTTCTGTGTGGCTGCCTTTCAACACCATTCTGTGGCCTTCCCCTGGGTCTACCTTGCCTTAGTACTTGGTGTCACTACCTCACGTGTATGGTGTAGACTCAGCCGACTCAGTACTCCCCAGAGAGCTCAGAGCACCCAGCATGGATGCCGCGTCACCCCCAAGGCCGAGGCTCACCCACGCCTGCTGCTGGCAGGAAGAACAAGCGAGACCTCGCAGGAGGCTGTGAGGGAAGACACAGCAGTTGGCAGGGCGCACAGCAGAGCGTGCGGGGGAGACACAGGGGCACTGCAGGGCAGGGGGCTGGAAATGAGCTCAAGGGGCCAGCAGGCAGGGGAGGGGAGGCCGTGACTCTGAGCCTGGGCAGAGAGGAAGGGCCAGCAAGCAGGGGAGGGGAGGCCGTGACTCTGAGCCTGGACGGCAGACTGCGCTCAGACTCAGTGCTTCCCAGCACACTCAGCCCTCAGAAGCCAAGTCAGAGACCCACGGGGGAGAACTGGCAAGATATGACAGAGAGATCCCAGTCATATGTGACACAGAGTCACGGAGTCACCTCAGAACCGGTGTTGCATCCAAATTCGACCTCGGTATAGCTTTGCACTAAGAGTCCCCTGTTCCATCTGCTCTAAAGTTTCCCCCTGGGAGAAAGAAACCAGCTAACGCAGAGTGACACTGTGAGACAAGTGCTTGGTAGCTGAGAGTGTGTGTGTGGGGCAATCAAACAGAGAGATATTAAGTGGCAGGCAAGCTGGAAGAAGTCCCACTCTACAGCCAACCCAGAACAACAGCTGCAGCGGAGCGCGCTGGTCGGGTGGGCGGCAGGAAGCAGAAGCGCCTCAGGCACCTCTCTGCCCACACCTTGACTCTGGCCCCACTCTCTCCCCGCCCCGTCAGGCCGTAGGAATCCTGAGGCATGCGGAGAGGAGGGGTGAGACCATCAGCAGAGCGAGTAAGATCGGGTGGGATGAGGACTGGATGAGGCGCCTCCACCCACCACGTATTTGTCTTGATTGTTACACGTCTCGCTGCAGCCATCTTGGTTTTCATGAGGGTGAGAGGTAGTGACGTCTGCCCGGCAGGCTTGACGTGGACATCCGTAAGCTCACCTGTGTGCAGTGCTATTAAATAAAGGCTAGTGGGCCTTTACTTATGATGAGCCATTTATAACTATCCATGATTTTTTTTAAGCAAATAAAAACGTCCAACTAGGGGCCGGGTGGTGGCACACCTGGTTGAGCGACATGTTACAGTGCGAAAGGACCCGGGTTCCAGCCCCTGGCCCCCACCTGCAGGGGGAAAGTTTTGCAAATGGTGAAGCAAGGCTTCAGGTGTCTGTCTTCTCCTTCCCTCTCAATTTCTGTCTGTTTCTATCCAATAAAAAAAAGTTAACTAAAAAATTTTAAAGAGTCCAACTTTCCCCACTGTTTTCACTGTACCTTGTTTTTTGTTTTTTGGTTTTTTTGCCTCCAGGGATATTTCTGGGGCTCAGTGCCTGCACCATGAATCCACTGCTCCTGGAGGCCATTCCCCCCCCCCACTTTGTTGCCCTTGTTGTTGTAGCCTTATTGTAGTTATTATTGTTGTTATTAAAGTTGTTCACTGTTGGATAGGACAGAGAAAAATGGAGAGAGGAGGGGAAGACAGAGAGGGGGAGAGAAAGACAGACACCTGCAGACCTGCTTCACCACCTGTGAAGTGACTCCCCTGCAGGTGGGGAGCCAGGGGCTCAAACAGGATCCTTACGCCTGTCCCTGTGCTTTGCACCACATGCGCTTAACCCGCTGCGTTACCACCCGACCCCCCCTTGTTTTCATTTGTACCAATTTGCCCTGGTCTGCACTGAAAGGATGTTCTGGGTTGTGCATTTGCCATCAGTTTGTGGGAAAGGAAGTTCTCAGAGGGAAGCTGTGTGTCTGGTGGTGTCACTGGCAGAGGATCTAGAAAGTCAAGCACAAACAACCTGCCTGAGTTACTTGCTTCCACATGGAAATTTCCAGGCGGTTTGGGCTTCTGTGACTCCACGGCAGCAGCACAGGGACGAAGGAGATGGACTTGCTGCGGGGCTGGGCTCCTTCCCTCCTCCCCTCACCTCCAGCTTCACCTTGGAGACCAGACTGAGTGCTGGCCCACCCTGTCCAGGGAGTCACGGCAGAGGGAATGGCTGTGCCACTCCATCTTCACGTGACGGCGTCTCTAGTCGCTCTCCTCAAAGGTGTTTTTAGCGTGACTGAAGACACTGAGAGCTTTTAGGTAATCCGACTGCTAGCCAGAAAGCCCTTGAGGCTAAATATATACCAGGGTTATCACTGGGGCTTGGTGTTGGCATTACGAATCCACCGCTCCCCAGCGGCCATTTTTCCTTTTTCTTTTTCTTTCTTTCTTTCTTTCTTTCTTTCTTTCTTTCTTTCTTTCTTTCTTTCTTCATTCTTTTCTTTCTTTCTTCCTTGCTTTCTTTTTTCCCCTATTTTTCATTTTGATAGCACAGAGAGGAATTGAGAGAGAAGTGACAATAAAGAGAGAAAAACATAAACACCTGCAGACCTGCTTCACCACTTGTGAAGCTTCCCCCCGCAGGTGGGGAGCAGGGACTCGAACCTGGGTCTTTGTCCATGATATGTGTGCTTAACTGGGTGTGCCACCTCCCAGGCCCCTTTCTCTTTCTCTCTCCCTCTCTCTCTCTCTCTCTTTTCCCCAAAGGCATGTTTTATTCCTGTTTAATGAGCCAGTGAGAAACCAGAGCATGGCTCAGCCCTGGCATATACTTGCCGGTTCCGGGGACTGAATCTGGGACCTGTGAGGCCACCGACATGCAAGTCCTGTGTTTAACACTGAGCTATCTCTCCAGTCAGAAGATCACACTCTTCCTCAGTTTACACATGGGGAAACTAAGACAAGAAAGACTCAGTCACTGGCCTGGGGTTACCTGGTTCTCCCAGAGCAGAGGCCACGTTTGAACCCACACCTGCCTGACGGCAAGCCCTTGGCACTGAGTCACCTCCTCCGCCAGGCTGCAGTGGGGACCAACCTGCATGGGGCCGCAGGTGCTTCTAAAGGAGCTTTTGAAAACAAGGCATAAACATGGGATCCAGTTCACCCTCCCCCCTCAGGTGGGCTGAAAATGAGGGGATACTGAGTCAGAGGCTTCGTGTCAGAGTGCACTGCCTGACTGCCTCTCAGGAAACGAAACCAAAGATGTCTCTGTGTTGCCTCCTTCCTGTGACTCAGAGAGAAAGCAGTAATAACCCAAACCCCAAATCATCTGTTGTGGACTCCCTCTCCCTCTGCTCTCCCGGCATCTAAAGGAGCTGAACAGTAATGAACACATTGCAAAGATAGAGCAGTGGTCCGGGGCAAGTGTGCAGGGCCCCCGGCCGTGTGTGGCTCCCAGCCTTGGCACCCTCTTTCTGGGAAGCCTGGCACTGCAGTCTGGGCGGAAGTGTTTGCATGTGGGTGGCAGACACTGCAGACAGCTGCAGAAGGCTCGAACGCTCAGGGCCTGGGGGCTGGCTGGCGTCCTAAGAGAAAGACAGATGTTTCCTCAAAAGACAAATTTTAGAGCAAGTCACCTGCCATCCCACGCGCACTTGCTTCCTCAGCCGCATCTTAGACCACTCGTGCCGACCCCCGGCCTCTGTGACAACGTCACGTCTCCCCGTCTAGCCCAGTTTCGGTAGAGACCCAGGAAGGCCTGTACGAGTGGTGCCTGTCCTTGGGTTTGTTTGGCTGTTTGTTTCCAAGATACCTCCATGTTCTAGGAGCGTGACCTTTGCTCACATGCCGTGGTCCCTGTGGGGAAACCCTTTGCTCTGAACCTTCTACCCGAGATCAGTCTGCTAGCAATCACTTTGAATACAGCGTCTCTGCTCTTGGCTTGACGGTGAGGACAAGTACAGTGCGGCAGGTCCCATATGGTAGACCCTAACCATGGATTTTGCACAAAAACAAGCTCCAGACCAACTTGGTTATAATAATGATCACCCACTGCCTTTTCAAACTCTGAGGCCACATGGAATCTCCCTTAATCTCTTTAAAAATCCGTGTTTCTCCCAGTCCCGGAACCTCTGGGACTTGGCTTGTATTTCTGATGTTTCTCCTCTCGATCCCCTTACCCTGTGACCCCCCCCAAAATCAATGCAACCAGTGCCACCAGGCCGCCTTAGGCTGCCACTGCCTTTTGGCTTCAGATTGTATCCAGAGACACCAAGCCAGAGGTGTCAACATTCCAGCTCCAATAATCTGACGAGACCTTTCCTAACACCTGTGGCTGCCTAGATCTATGTTCAATGACGCACTCTCTGGCAGAGCTACAGACCCTAGATAAAGCCCGGCCTAGCGGACTGGGCACTTGTGTACACACATCCATAGCTGGGGGCAACTATCTGCCTCAAGGTCAGCGTGCTTAACAGTCTGTGTGCTCAGACTTGCACAGGATAAGCTCGGCAAGACGGAGAAAGGCCTAAGGAAGGCACTGTGCAACTCCTCCCCCTTTCCTCTGGCTGCTTCTATCCGATAAATAAATAAATAAACAAGCATAATAAAAAATTTTTTAAAAGTGTCCACCCTACAGGCCTGTCCATGTACAGCTGTAGATGTATCAGGGGTCTGTTCCTCTCCTCACTCACGTATACACGTCTGTACACGCGGCACAAGGGAAGACACAGTCTACGGCCATACCACCCGGAAAGGCCCGACCTCGTCTGATCTGGGAAGCTAAATAGGGTCGGGCCCGGTTAGTACGTGGATGGGAGACCGCCTGGGAATACCGGGTGCTGTAGGCTTAAACAAAAACTGAAAAAGATATGAGTGAAAATGTCTGTATCACACATGTATGTTTACCTATACTACAACTATGGTACCCGTGGCTCTTTATTTCCAAAGAAAAACAGCATTTCTAGAATTTTTTGTTTTGCCTCCAGGGTTATCGCTGGGGCTCGGTGCCTGCACTATGAATCCACTGCTCCCTTTTTTTCCCCTCTTTTGTTGCCCTTCTTTATCATTGTTGTTATTATTGTTGCTTTTGGATAGGACAGAGAGGACAGGAAGACAGAGAGGGGGAAAGACAAGACACCTGCAGACCTGCTTCACCACTTATAAAGTGACCCCCTGCAGGTGGGAAGCTGGAGGCTCGAACTGGGATGCTAATTTGTGCATCGCGCCATGTGCGCTTAGCCTGCTGCGCTATCACCCGGCCCCCATAGAATTTTTAAACTGCAAATGCAAAACTAAAAGCTAAAAACACCATGCAGCCCAGGCAAAGCTTTCTAACTGCTCGTTATACGGGATAGCAAGTGACTAAACGCACACGTCTGAGCCATTTGGAAATGTCACCAAAGTTAGCACCACGGTCTACTCTTTCATTCCTTCTTAGAGCAGGTGACAGCTGCTGCTAGCCAGACAGCGATCAAGGATGAGGCGGTGCACCACGTCTAGTCACCATCCCTCCACCTCTCTGACAGCCCACTGCCCGGGCCAGCACCCACAGGGCTCAGGACCCTACTCAGCAAACCAGAGGATGCGTCTTTCAATTAATTAACTTATTTATGACCAAGGTTATCGCTGGGGTTCGGTGCTAGCACTATAGATCCACCGCTCCTGGTGGCCATTTTCCCTTCCCTTTTTTTTGCTTTATGTGGTAAGATAGAAACTGAGAGGAGAGGTGACACAAGTACGGGCACCTAGGGTCTGTCTTTCTCTTTGTCCATCTCCCACCCTTTCTCAATTTCTCTTTGTCCTAGCCAATTAAAGAAAAAAAAAGGAGTGGGGGATGGCAGCCTAGAGTGGTGGATTTGCAGTACTGGCACCGAGCCCCAATGACCACCCTGGTGGCATTAAAAAGAAGAAGAAGAAGATAAAGAAGAGGGGTCAGGCGATGATGATTATTTGGGGGAAAAACAGCAAAATAAAGACTGTGCTATATGTAATAGCCAAAATGTGAGAGTGACACAAGTGTCCAACAACAGATGAGTGACAAAGGAAGTTGTGGTTGTAGTGCATATACCGGTGGGATGGGGGACAGGGAGATAGTATAATGGTTATGCAAACAGACTGAGATGCCTAAGGCTCTAGGGTCCCACGTTCAGTTCCCCACATCACCATGAACCAGACCTGAGTAGTGCTTTGGTAGGAAAGGCAGGAAGGCAGGAAGGCAGGAAGGCAGGAAGGCAGGAAGGCAGGCAGGCAGGCAGGCAGGAAGGCAGGAAGGCAGGAAGGCAGGAAGGCAGGAAGGAAGGAAGGAAGGGAGGAAGGAAGGAAAGAGAGTTGGTGGTGCACTTGGTTAAGCATACATGTTACAATGTGAAGGACCTGGCTTGGAGCCCCCTGCCGGGGGAAGGCTCTGCAAGTGGTGGGACGGTGCTGCAGGTGTCTCTCTCTTCCTATCACTCCCTTCCCTCTAGATTTCTGGCTATCAAATAAATAAAGATAATAAAAAAGTAAAGAATTTTAAAAAAGAAATTGAGAGGAGTGGGGAAGGTAGAGGGGCAGAGAAAGAGAGACACCTGCAGACCTGCTTCACTGCTCCAGTGACGTGTACCCCCTACAGGTAGAGAGCCGGGTTTGAACCCGGGTCCTTGTGCATGGTAGACTGTGTGTTCAACCAGGTGTGCCACTGCCCGGCCCCCAAAGAACATCTTATTTCATACTTTTTGTGCTTGGGATGATATACCCAGATTGCTAAGAATAGATTGTTTTAAAGATTTATTGATTTTATTACGAATGCCAAAGGGACAGAGAGGGGACCAGAGCACAGCTCAGTTCCAGCATAAGGTGGTGTCACACACTGAATTTGCTGCCTCTGGGGCCGCAGGCATGCAAACTGGTGCTCTCGCAGGCCGATCTACTTCCTTGGCTCCGTCTAGGAGACTTAAAAGAAAAAAAAATATTATTTTTATTTACTGGACAGAGGCAGCCAGAAATGAAGAGGGAGGTAGAGATAGAGCGGGAGAGAGGCAGAGAGACACCTACAGGCCAGCTTCACCACTGACAAAGCTTCCCCCTGCAGGTGGGGGCTGGGGACTTGAACCCGGGTCCTTGCACATTGTAACATGTGTGCTCAATCAGGTGCACCACCAGCTGGCCCCAAGTCAATTTTTTAAAACCATTTCATTTATCCTTTAAATTTTAGGGAAAATGTTCATATACAGTAACAATGAATTCTAAGAGCCACTTCCAAATGACCTGTTATCACACAGAGTCTCATAGATGTTTATGGTTGTTGTGGAAGGTTCAGTGTTTGCAGATCTGTTGCAAAATGAGTCTCAGATACCCGGAAAACCAATGCATCTCAACTGCAGGATTTTTGCAAAAAGGGAAATTAGGATAAAAGTTGCCTGGTGAAATCACTGACCTAAATTCTGCATCCCCGGCTGATGTCTACACCAGTGTGGAAGCATTACAGGGCAGCACATACACCACTGCGCCTGCTAGAAGATGACGTCGGAGGGCCTTTGAGGCCAAATCCAGAGCTGGACGCGAGGCTCCTCCTGTCGGGAGCTCCGGGTCACATCCCTGCCAGTGTGTTTACTTCACACGGTCCTTAATTTTAGATTCTCTTTAAGCCCGATCCAGCAGCTGTCTGCATACACTCAGCTGCTTTCTCTGCACATGCAGATAGAAATCACATCTCTCCTTGTGAGCAGTCACACTCGCCTTGGAAATTCAGAAAGCAGAATCTTAAAAGTATTGTAACAACTGGACGTAAAAGTCTCTTTCATTTCACTGAAATCCCAGATGGTCAAAATTCTATTACCACAAATATGGTCTCAATGGGGGAAAAAAAATCACTCTTTAGCAAAACACTGGCTTAGCCACAGCCAGCGAGCCACCACCAACACCACCACATTCTTCCAGCCCGGTGACAGTCTGGGGTGCAGAGCCGAACTCACAGAGATAACCGCCTTACCCATCAATACTTTCTATAGGGACACTCGGCTACAGCACCAAGCTGGCTTCCGGCGCCCAACATGCTGACACGGTACGCATGGGTGCCGTGAAGGGGTCGCCACGATCCTAGTTAACACGGATCCCACCAGGCTAACAACACCGCTGGTCCTGACGTGACAGTCGGGGCAGCTGGGGCCAGGATGCAGCCGGGAACCGGGGCTCACTGAGAGCACCGGAAGCAGTGTGCACCCAGGCCGGAGGTCGGCCACACAAAGTGATAGAGGAGCAGAGAGGTCAGACGGAGACCGGAGAGGGGCTGCGGAAAGGGCAGCACCGGGACCTCTGTCCCCAGGCTGAGAGGAAGCAAGCCGTCTCCTCCGCCCGGTGCCAGCCCCGTGAAGGCAGTCCTGTCCAGAGTCACAGAGAACATGCAGCAACAGAGACACAGACAGACCCAGACAACGACTGCGGCATGTCCGTTTCTCTCACCTTCCCATCTCCTGCAGGACAAGGGAGCCGGACGCCACTCGGAGCTGGAAGCAGCCTGCGGGCTCACCTGCCAAGGCAGGAGGGTGGGAGGGCAGGAGGGTGGGAGGGCGGGAGGGCAGGGGCATCTGACGGCAGCACACGGCGGGAGCAAAGCTAGAAGCACACGCGGAGCCTGTTAGTGCTCAGCGTCTTTCCTCTGCATCTGCACAGAGAGAGGACCTGTAAATCATCCAACAGCTGCTTTTTTTTTTTTTTTAACACTTCAAAAACAATTCGAGGTTGGGGGCTGGGTGGTGGTATACCTGGTTAAGCACATCTCTTAGCAAGCTCAAGGACCCGGGTTCAAGCCCCCGGCCTCCTTCCATGTGCATGGCAGGTGTCTCTGTTTGTCTCTCAACCTCCATCTCCTTTTCCCCTCTCTTTCTCCCTCTTCCTGTCTCTAGCCACTAAAATTAGAATGACGTATTTTTTAAAATGCATTGTTTTTTACGGAGAGGAACACAGACCAGAGCACTGCTTGGCCAGGCATGATGCTGAAGGTGAAGTCTGGAGACTCTAGATGCAAAGTCTGCACTGAGCTGTCCTTCCCCCCACCCCCAGCACCTGGGTGGCCCGAGCACATGACTCTGGTGCCATGTCACGGCATCTTAGACGGCACCTACTGATGTTGGCAAAGGCAGAATGGCTTAAGCTCTCTTAGCTTCAAGGGGAAAAAGAACAGACAGGTGCACCACCTAATGGTAAAACATTACTAGAACAGATTCAGAGCTTGGGGGGGGGAGCGAGCAGGAGTCCTGTTGTTTCTATCACAAAACACCAACATCCATGTGGTTCCTTACAACAGACTGGTGGGAGTGAGGTGAAAACAGGTGAGAACAAATGACCATGTTATTTCAGACTGCCCCAGTTGCAACACATTAAAAAAAAAAAAAAGGCAGTCATGGTGCAGCTTTTTTCTTGGCTTCAATCTCAAAGTGTATATTTTTAAGTAAGTTACATGTAAATAGATTTTGCACAGTAGTTTCTTTTTCATTTTCATTCCATAAAATTATTGCAATTATAAAGGACTTAGGTGGTTGGTCCGGGAGGTGGCACAATGGCTAAGGCACTGGACTCTCAAGCATGAGGTCTCGAGATTGATCCCCGTCAGCACATGTACCAGAGTTATGGCTGGTTCTTTCTCTTCACCTGTCTTTCTCATGAATAAATAAACTCTTAAAAAAAAAAAAAAGGACTTAGTCTGAAAAAAAAAGACTGTGTCTCTAAAGGTCAGAGACTCTAGTGCCACTCAGATCTATGACTCCCTATGCAGAACTAGGAGGGAACCTAGTAAGTGAGGCCTTTTCTGGGCCTGTGAAGACCTGTAAGCGGGGCCAGGTGGTGGCATACCAGGTGAATATATGCACCCTCATGCACAAGGATCCAGGTTCAAGTCCCTGGTCTTCACCTGCAGGGGAGAAGCTTCAGTGCTGCATATGCCTCTCTTTCTCTCTCATTCCCCTTTCAATTTCTGTGTGTCTTATGAAATAAAAGGGAAAAAATGGCTGTCAGGAGTGGTGGACTTGATGTGCAGGCACTGAGCCCCTGTGATAACCTGGTGGCATAATAATGATAATTAACAAAAAGACTCATGAGCGAGTATGACAATCTTTCAGGTCCCTGTTCAGGCGCCAGATGCCGGGCTAGCTTCGCAGGTGGGAGAGAGACGACCAGGGACTCATGGCTGAGCTGGGAACGCAGTTCATCTTTATTGATGAGCGGGGATGCAGTGCAATCTATCTAATCTCTATTCATTAGAAAATCCTGTCCTTTATATCTCCTGAGGTGGAAGTCTCAGGTCGGAAGAGGAAATACGTAGGATAGGGGGTGGGGAGCAGGAAAAAAGCTCGCTCTCGGAAGTATCAAGCTCGCGTCTAACCAGTGGGATTAAACCAATGCCCTGTAGGCAGGGCAGGTCTCAGGTAGAGCAGTGATTATGTAAATAGACCACAGCGTTAAGCAATGCAAGGGAACCTAACGTGATGATCAAAGCAGAAGGTCTTAGAAGCAGAATTAGAAGCAGACCCACAAGGACTGTGAGTGCAAGCACGGTCTGGGTGCCACCTGCAGCATTTTCTGAGCTGTGTGTCTCTGGGCCAGCAACTGCACAGCTCTGAGCCTCTGATCATCCAAACCCAAACAGCCACAGTCTTGGCACCGTCGCACAGGGTCACTGACGGAAGTCCAGTTGTGACTACTCCTACACTGATGTTACCTGTCATTTCATTTCAATTTTTAATTACAGGGTCACAAGAAAGGGCCTTCCTTTCATGGGATGAAAACCTCGCCAAATGCAGACGTGCTGGAGTCAGAAGCCACTGTGACAGCTACTCTATAATCAGCCCGTCTCGGCAGGGGATGCCGTGACAAGGCCTGTGCAGGAGACGTGGACAGAGGAGTCGGGCCTGGGACTCAGCTTCAACTTTCCAGCTGCAGAGCACTCACCTGGGGCTGGGGAGGGCAGCTCCCACAGAGCCCTGTGGGTCACCCTCACATCTGGTGCTGAAGCCACTGACAAGCAGCAGTGAGGAGACTGTGGCCTCGGACATCCCAGTTTCCTGCAGCACTGTTCTGCTCTAGACTCCCCGCGTGGGAGGCCACTGGTGCAGCCCTGCTGAAGACGGCCAGAGGACGAGGCTGGTGAGAAGGCACCCGTGGCAGGCACCTGGGGCAGAGGGGAGAGGTCAGCGACATGCTCTTGTCCTAGCCAGGAAGGCCCTGGACACCCAAGCCCTGGTGGGTGCATGGAGGGGTGGAAGCCTGCCCTGGACACCCCGGGCCTTGGGTGCATGGAGTGGGGGCTTTCCTGGAAACCCGGGGCCCTTGGTTCACAGACGGGGCAGTCTGCCCTGGACACTCCAGGCCCTGGGTGCAAGGAGGGGATGGAGACCCCAGGCCCTGGGTGCAAGGAGGAGGATGCACGCCCCACCCAGGTGCAAGGAGGGGATGGACACCCCAGGCCCTGGGTGCACGGAGAGGGATGTATGCCTGGCCCGGGTGCAAGGAGGGGAAGTACGCCCGGCCCCGAGTGCAAGGAGGGGATGGACACCCCAGGCCCTGGGTGCAAGGAGGGGATGGACACCCCAGGCCCTGGGTGCACGGAGAGGGATGCACGCCCGGCCCGGGTGCACGGAGGGTGTGGGGTGTGGGGCCCCTCGCGCCCTCATTCGCGGGCTCCGCCGCCTCCCGCCACGTCCTTCCCCTCAGTCCTCTCTCCACAGCCGGTGGTCCGGGCGGCCCAGCGGGCGACTGACCCCGAAGCGCAGAGTGGACAGTGGGCAGCAGCCAGAGCACAGCGCCTCCTCGCGGCCGGGCTGCATCCTGCCCCTGTGGGGAACCTTCTGGAAGCCGCCATGGCGGGGCGCGAGGCGCAGGTGCGCGCGCAGTCAGGCTGGGCTGGGGCCGCACTGCGCAGGCGCGGAGGGAGCCGGACTGTCGTAAAGCGCCGTAAAGCGGCGCAAACCGCCGCCCAGCCCGCCGCGTGCTCGGCGCGCCTGAAGGCAGAGAGCCCAGCGAGTACGTGTCCCTGTGTCTGTCCCTGCTCGCTCAGGACGGTGCAGGTGACGCAGGTGTCTGTCTGTCCTCCGCCTCCTCCCAATTTCTCCCTGTCCTGTCGAAGAAAAGAAATAGAAATATATATACATGGCCCCCGGGGCGGGGTTCATGGAGCCGGCACCCTGTCCGTCTGTCCAGGTGCGGCCCAGGGCGTCAGGGGACCCTCGGGTGGACACTGTCCGTGTGGGGGCCGCCGTCCGTCTGTCCAGGTGCGGCCCAGGGCGTCAGGGGACCCTCGGGTGGACACTGTCCGTGTGGGGGCCGCCGTCCGTCTGTCCAGGTGCGGCCCAGGGCGTCAGGGGACCCTCGGGTGGACACTGTCCGTGTGGGGGCCGCCGTCCGTCCGTCTGTCCAGGTGCGGCCCAGGGCGTCAGGGGACCCTCGGGTGGACACTGTCCGTGTGGGGGCCGCCGTCCGTCTGTCCAGGTGCGGCCCAGGGCGTCAGGGGACCCTCGGGTGGACACTGTCCGTGTGGGGGCCGCCGTCCGTCCGTCTGTCCAGGTGCGGCTCAGGGCGTCAGGGGACCCTCGGGTGGACACTGTCCGTGTGGGGGCCGCCGTCCGTCCGTCTGTCCAGGTGCGGCCCAGGGCGTCAGGGGACCCTCGGGTGGACACTGTCCGTGTGGGGGCCGCCGTCCGTCCGTCTGTCCAGGTGCGGCCCAGCGCCCCGAGAGACACTCTGGAGGCCTCCTGTCCTGGGTGCCGTGCAGTCTGTCCTTCCCTGCCTGCTGGCGGCACTCCTCCCTCCCGCTGGTGCCCGCGGCCGCGCCGCGTCTCCCTCCCTCCCGCACTGCCGTGCTGTGCCCGCTGCGGCTGCGGCTGCGGCTGCGGGGTGAGTGCGGGAGGCCCTGTGGGCTCGCACCGTGAAAGGTGACCCTGCCCCCGGGACCCTCCTCTCAGGGAGGCTGCTGGGACGCTGCCTGGGCAAGAGCCTCTGCCAAGATGATGAAGGAAGGGCCGGGCGGTGGCGGTGGCGCAGCGGGTGAAGCGCACGTGGCGCAAAGCGCAAGGACCGCCGTCAGGATCCCGGATCGAGCCCCCGGCTCCCCACCTGCAGGGGAGTCGCTTCACGGGCGGTGAAGCAGGTCTGCAGGTGTCTGTCTGTCTCTGTCCCTCCCTCAATTTCATTTTGTCTCTATCCAATGATAGATGAATAAAAGTTTTATTGATGGGATCAGGCAGTAGCGCAGGTAAAGTGCACGGAGTGCGAAGCGCAAGGACCGCAAGGATCCCGGTTCAAGTCCCCGGCTCCCCACCTGCGGGGGGGGGGGGGGGGGGGGTGCGCTTCACAGGCGGTGAAGCAGGTCTGCAGGTGTCTGTCTTTCTCTCCTCATTTCCCCTCCTCTCTCCATTTCTCTCTGTCCTATCCAACAATGACAACAATAACTACAACAACAACTACTACGACAATAACTACAACAACAATAACTACGACAACAATAACTATGACAACAATAACTACAGCAATAACTACAACAACAATAACTACGCCAACAATAACTACAACAACAACTACAACAATAACTACAACAATAACTAAAACAATAACTACAACAATAACTAAAACAACAACTACAACAACAATAACTACAACAATAACTACAATAACTACAACAATAACTATGACAACAATAACTATGACAACAATAACTACAGCAATAACTACAACAACAATAACTACGCCAACAATAACTACTACAACAATAACTACAACAATAACTAAAACAATAACTACAACAATAACTAAAACAACAACTACAACAACAATAACTACAACAATAACTACAACAACTACGACAACAATAACTACAACAATAACTACAACAACTAACTACAACAATAACTACAACAACAATAACTACGACAACAATAACTACGACAAGAAGGGCAACAAAATGGGGAAAATGGCCACCAGGAGCAGTGGATTTGTAGTGTAGGCACCGAGCAACAAAAAATTGCCGCGACAGAGCAGTGTAGCCCAGAGGGAGAGGGGTTCTGCAGCCCGTGAGAGGAGAGGGGAGACTTGGCTCCGAGGCAGCCCTGCTTGGCTTGGGCCTCTTCTGCCGTCCCAAGTGGAGTCCTCTCTTCAGGCTTGGGGCTGTCGTCCCTGCTGCGGAGATGTGAGCCCACTGGCCTCAAAGGTGCCTGACTCCCTCTCCCTGCAGCCCTGCAGGATGCCCCCCACCCCGCCCCCAGTCTTCCCGCAGGTGCTTCCTCTGCTCTGCTGGGAGGTCAGCACCGGTCCCTCCACCCCTGCCCTGTGCCCACAACATCACACCCTGCACCTGCTCGTGGCTGCGTGTTGTTCAGGGGCTGTACCTTTTCTTTCTTTCTTTTTTGATGATTTGCTTCATTTACTTATTGAAGTTTATTTTTTTATTTACCACTAGAGTTAATTGCTGGGGGTCTATGCCTGTGTGGTAAATCCACCATTCTTGGTAGCTATTTTCACCTTTTTATTCCTATTTCTCCCTTTTAGTTGACAACAGAGAAACAGAGGAGTGGGGAGACAAGGGGAGAGAAGAGAAGACACCTGCAGACCTGCTTCACCGCTCCTGAAGTGTCCCTCCTGCAGGGGGGGCCGGGGGTATCTTGAACCAGGGTCCTTGTGCCTGGTGCCATGTGCACTTAGCCAGGTGTGCCACCACAAGGCTCACCTTTATTTATTATGAGAAAGGGGAGCGAGAGATCAGAGCACTGCTCAGCTCTGGCGACGTCGGGGATTAAACCTGTGGCCTCTGTGGTCTCAGATGTCCACACCAGGGGCTCAAAGGGAGAGCTCTCTCTGGTCCCAGGGGCTCTACTTTTAAACATCTTTCATTTAAAAAAATGTCTTCATAGGAAGGCAACTAGACAAACTTGTGTGTCGCCAATGTCCCTTAGAAAGTCACTGGTGGGGCAGAGGGTAGACAGCATAATGGTTCTGCAAAGTGACTCTCATGCCTGAGGCTCCAAAGCCCCGGGTTCAATACCCCCTGCACCACCATAAGCCAGAGCTGAACAGTGCTCTGGTAAAGAAAAAAAAAAGTCACTGGTGGCTTTTAGCACCAGCGCCCGAGCTGGCAGGAGCCATGGTCGCTGCACACAGGGTGCCATCACCCCCGGTGTCTGGTTGGCTTCTTCACGTGTGTCTCGTTGCAGGTTCTCGCGAAACTTTGGATTCATGGGACATGGTTTTGGCAGACGGGCCGGTGGCCTCATACTCATGACTGGCCCAGAACATGGAGGGAAGGGGCAGCCGTCTCACAAGAGCCGGGCGTGGCGAGGGGTTGGGCACGTTGTGCAGGAGAGCGGCATGTCTCACATCTGGACGCCAGGCGTGCGCGCTCGGGGACAGAGCAGCCGAGTTCGGCTCCTGGCCCGTCTGGATGGCGGCTGAGGGTGCAGGCTCCGTGGTGAGGCAGACCCAGAGCACCTGCTGCCCGCCGGCCTTCCCAGCTCCCACGGCGGCCCGGTCCTGTGCCCTTGACCCCCAGACCGTGGCAGAATGCCCCACGGTTCTCAGCCCAGAGACCCCGGCGCCTGCCTGCACTGCCCTGCCCCGCCGCCGTCTTCACAGTTGGTGTGTGAAATTCAAAGCTCGAGGCCTGTCCCTGCTGCGAGGTGTCTGCTCTCGCAAGCTGGCTAATGGCAAAGAAAGGCTGCATTCTAACTTAGCTTACTCCCACCTGCCGGGGCAGGCTTCAGGAGCGTTTGCCCGCCCAGAGCCCCGCTCAGCTCTGGCGTCACGCGGCCTTTGCATGAGCACGTACCTCGCGTTGTAGAGACCCTTGATATCCTCACAGCCTCTGCCCAGAGGAGAGAGTAAATACTGACCAAGTTCCTTCCTCAGGGACTCCGGCGGCCACGCGGCTAAGGGAAGCCCAGTGTGGCGTCAGTGAGCTGCGAGACGCCCCTCCTGGTGGACGCCGGCAGGATTTCAGCCCTAGAGGTGAAGCGGGCCCTGGACACCACAGGATGGAGGCTGGGTGGCTGCCAGCGGCGCTGCATGGTGAGAAGGCCTGGTGAAAGTCGGGGTGTCCGGGGGGTCTGCAGTGGAGCGGAGCGGGCCTTCTGCCCGACTGACACTGCTGTTTGGGGTGACAGCCTCTGGCCGTCCTGTCCTGTGCACGGGGGATGCTGGCAGCACCTCTGGCTCCTGCTGAAGCCAGCAGGACAAGTCCTGGGCCCTACCAGCAGAACTGTTGCGTTGTTGGAAAAGTCATGATGCATTTTTGGATGGGAAAACGGGGAAAAAAATGTCCTGGCTTTCCTGACCACCTTTTCAAAGAACAAGTACTTAGTATTGACCTACCCCGAGGAATGGTGGTCTGAGTACTTACCTGAAAATTACTTTGCTTACGAATTTTCATTTTTTCTTTTACCAGAGCTCTGCTCACCTCTGGTTTATGGTGGTGCAGGGGATTGAACCTGGGACTTTGGAGCCGCAGGCATGAGTCTCTTTGCATAACCATTATGCTATCTACCCACCCCTGCCCATGAATTTTCATTTTTGATAGTTATTTAGTTGCCACCAGGGTGATCGCTGGAGCTCATTGCCTGCATGTGGAAGCCACTGCTCTGGGTGGTCATTTTCCCCTTTTATCTCTTTCTGATAGGACAGAGGGAAACTGAGAGTGGAGGGGGATAGAGAGGGAGAGACACCTGCAGATCTGCTTCGTTGTGAAGCTTTTCTCATGCAGGTGAGTTCAAAATATTCATTGTGTAACTATATGAAAATTCAGCAATCCTACACTGTTAGCGGTTACTTTCTGATTTCTGCTGTTATAATTTTGCAAGGCTGGGGAGACAGCATATGGTTATGCAAAGAGCCTTCTGTGCCTGAGGCTCCAAAGGTCTCAGGTTCAATCCCCAGCACCACCAAAAGCCAGAGATAAGCAGTGGTCTGGTAAGGAGGGAGGGGAAATATGTATTTCAGTAGTGTGATACATATGCCTTTGTATTTTTGTGTCTGAAAGATTCCTGGAAGTGGCTTGCTTTGTCAAGGCACAGATGTATTTGTGACTTAGCCTGTTGCTAAGAAAATGTATGGCCCAAGGAAAGCCATGTGGCATCAGGAATGTCTGTCTGTCTCCCCACAACCCTGACACCAAGTATGCTTTCAGACTTGGTAGGCAAGAAATGCTAACTCGGTTTTCATTTCTCTCTCAGTGAGGTTGAGCATGCCCTCACATAGTTAAGAGCATTTTCCTATGAACTGTGTATTCATTTTCCTGGTCCAGTTTTCTGCAAATTGTATTTTCTGGTTCCCTAAACTGCAAGAATTCAGCTGTGCTGTTAATTTCTCTCTCACACATACATATTTCCATTTTATTATTTATTCCTTTTTGACTTTTGTTGTTTTATTGTTATTATTGTCCTTCTTGTTAATGTCATTGTTGTTAGGACAGAGAGAAATGGAGAGAGGAGGGGAAGACAGAGGGGGAGAGAAAGACAGACACCTGCAGACCTGCTTCACTGCCTGTGAAGCGACTCCCCTGCAGGTGGGGAGCCGGGGGCTCGAACCAGGATCCTTATGCTGGTCCTTGCGCTTTGCGCCACGTGCACTTAACCCCCACTGCGCTACCTCCCGACTACCCTTTTTATTATTTTTAAAGAGAGGAACAGAGAGAGACCAGGGCACTGCTCAGCTCTGGCTCATGGTGCTGTAGGGGCTATCTCCCGAGTTGATTTATTATAGCAGACATAGGAAACCTTATTACCAACCTTTTGACAAGATTTTATTGTGAAATATTTGCTTTAGAAAAAAGTACAAAAAAATCAAGTCAGATGTGTACAAGTACAGTATTTCAAGTCTATACATGTTCAGTGTAGAATGCATGTTTAGACCAATACAATCTAAAAAGGTCTGCGATATTCACAGGCTATTAATACATAAATAACTTGAGCCAAAATGACTCTCCACTGGTAGATGCTAGTTAAGAGCTGAGACAGGCTAGAAAGCACAGCACAGCACACCGGAGTATCCACTTACAGGTCCACATCAAGAGAGTATCAGCTCATTATGTCAATACACTACAGACCGGGAATGGGGCTCAGTTACTTGTTTATACAGCGGCAGAAAAGGTTCCGTTATAAAATAAGGTCATGGAGTAAAAAGAGGAGGATATTCAATTAGGACTAAACACTGTGTGAAGCCCGTAAACCGTCTCAGCCTTCAAACTTAGAAAGTTATATATCCTGTCACTCTTTAATTTACCTACTAAGAGAGAAGGGTCATCTTTCTTTTGTAGCAGCTCCAACGAGGTGTAAGGACAGTTAAAACCAGAAGGATTGCTGTAGATGACAAATGGTCATGAAATTTGAATATAAATTTATATAATTTTTTTTTTTTTGCCTCCAGGGTCATTGCTGGGGCTCAGCACCTGCACTATGAATCCACTGCTCCTGGAGGCCACCCCCAGCCCCCTTTTGTTGTCCTTGTTGTTGTAGCCTTGTTGTGGTTATTATTGTTATTGTTGATGTAGTTTGTTGTTGGATAGGACAGAGAGAAATGGAAAGAGGAGGCGAAGACAGACGGGCAGAGAAAGACAGACACCTGCAGACCTGCTTCACTGTCTGTGAAGCGACTCCCCTGCAGGTGGGGATCCAGGGGCTTGAACTGGAATCCTTATGCCGATCCTTGCGCTTGGCACCATGTGTGCTTAACCCATTGCACTACCGCCTGGCCCCCTAAATGTTATGAGTTTTAAAGAAAGCTAACAATTTTATGAATTTAGAAAATCCTGTAAACATTAAAAAAATCTGTGTTAAGAAGGCATCATCTCAATATCACTATTGGGAGTATTAAATTTAATTTTCCCAAGTCTGGCTGATTCAGTGAGCCTCTGATAACATTTAAAAACTGTCCTAGGCTGTATGACTTCAAATTGGGCAAGGAATTACCTGATGCCACTTTATACTTAGTGACTATAGGAACTGTTTCCTGAAATGGTAGTCATGCCAGAAACAACTGCAGTCACCCTGTTTCTGAGGGAAGCCAGTCTTTGATCCGACATTCATAATCATGCTTGCTTAAGCAACATTTTCAAAGCCACAAATCCAGTTAACTGTTTACTTGAAACCAAGTTATGTGTGCCCATAAACTCCTAGCTCTTTAGGGTAAAGCCTCTGTGCTGGTGCATCCAAGTCTAAACTGGAATAGAAAAAGAAATCCACTGAGCTGAAAACCACTGGCCCAGAATACAGACTAACTTCACGTGATTTATCTCGATCCTACCTTAACTTTCCACACACAGTTTTAAAAGACTGGCACAATATTCTTATACAATACGTAAGGCCTGAATCTTACAGTAGATTCCAGTTTATTCAAAGATCAAGTTATTTAATTTTATCCAGACCTGCTTTAAAGTTAATCAATTATGGTGCATATAAATATTAGATAACCACATATTATAGGAAAAGCATATATACTGATCATGGCAGGAAAAAAACACAAAATTTCTTACAGAAGGAAAAATGTTACTAACAAAAAATGAACATGAAGCCAGATGACATAAAAAATAAAATTACTCTATCAAGAGTGATTTAAAATTAAGTCTTTGGGGAAGTATTTTGACATAATTCCATGAGTTTCTATGACCACCATCTGCCCGTGTCACATGGAAACAGTCCACAAAGGTCTTCTAAAAAGTCTATATGCATTATTGGTTTCCAATGCAACCTCAGACGTTTTTCGAGTAACTCTGACTTCATTCTGAAATAGGCTTCTGTACATATGCATTTATATACAAACACTTATAAACATGACTTTAAAACAAACCGTATGTACAAAAGATCAGCATTCCTATAAATAAAAAACATTAGGTGGCAAAAAGGCACTTGTAAGTAAAAATCTACAGTCGTTTTTACAAAACAAAACACGTATTTTACTTTGGAGACTGTACAATAAACATTGGTCCCTACACTGATAATGAACACACTACTGATTTAATGATGGAACTTTAAAAACATATTTACAGACTCTAAAGGTCATGTAACAAAAGCACCATGATTCCCTCCCAAATCAATGTGGATGCAAAGTAAAAACACAATTACCAAAAGCCAGTGTTTACCATGTCCCTTGTTGAAAAGCTTTGTTTTTCTGAGTTGAAAAGCACATTGAAATGACCACACTGCAGAATGCAAGGTTGCGTGGGCCACGCCTGCTGCCGCTTCCCCGCCAGCCGAGTTCTTACTGCGTGTCCTGTCCTGTCATGTCGTGCTCCCTGAAGACCACTGTCCACACCCCCCTCACAACTGTGTAACACTAGTGCTGGCAAGAGCGTTCCTGGGTATCGAATGAAAAAGGTGCTTCAAACCAGCTGAAGTTTCATCTGCATGTTTTACAACTTAAAAAATGCTGCGTATCAGTTACAAAAGTGAATAGGAAACACGCCAATTCATTTGGTGTGCAAAAATATTTTTCCACTACGCAGAATGTAAGGGCTTCACAGACCCCCCCCCCCCCCATTTACATTTTTAGCAGGAATACTAAGCTTCTGAGTAACTACTTTCTCAAGGGGATGTTAGTATGCTTCCACTTTTGTCAAACTTCTTCCCCTTGGACAGTGCTGCAACCTGTTTGAGTAGCTCTCTGTTTTTGGCCTGTAGGAGACAAAAACATTTACGATTAAAATCATTTGAAGCATTTTAAAGTCGTGTTGAAAAAGTATGACTTATTTTATCTTGTTCCTTCTAGTTTTCTAAGATTTCAGTGACTAGATTGAAAGCCGGTAGGCTTAGCACACATAGCTCTCTGATGCTGGATACACATGGGAAATCCCACTGACTGGCCAGTCTTCTTTGAAGAAGTCAGTATTAATATAACTATTGCCTAAAAACACTGCCAGTTACAAAAAGGCAACTTTTTAAAGTCCCACTTTAAAGAGGCCCATTTTTAAATAAGTTAGCGTTTTGCTTTAAGAACATGAAAAGTTTTATAGATCAAATGACTTACACTATTTGAGGAGGAATATTTCTGATCTGTCTCACTGTACAAAGTTTCTCAATTGATATTCACTGGCTTACAGGACAAGCTTAGGATGTCTTTTCCACACACAAATTCCAGTCATCATTCTGAGGCACCTCTGAGACACCCTTCCTGACCTTTTGTTCTTAGTTGCTGTACAGCTCACTGGCCCTGGGTTTGTTATGATTTTGATTTTTTAAAAAAATTATTTATTCCCTTTTGCTGCCCTAGTTGGTTTTTATTGTTATAGTTATTGCTACTGATGTTGTCATTGTTGGATAGGACAGAGAAATGGAGAGAGGAGGGGAAGACAGAGAGGGGGAGAGAAAGACAGACACCTGCAGACCTGCTTCACCGCCTGTGAAGTGACTTCCCTGCAGGTGGGGAGCCGGGGGCTCGAACTGGGATCCTTAAAACCAGTCCTTGTGCTTTGCGCCACCTGTGCTACTGCCCAACTCCCTATTTGGACTTTTTTTAAGCTCAAAGCCTTTCAGTATTCAGTGTTCAAGCACATGAATGGTCGAACACCGAGACTGAGTCAAAATAGGGTGGTGGACTGACAATGTTGGAATCTGAGAGTTGACCTAGAAACAGAAAAGTGTGTATTTTTAAAGGATTCCTTCCACTGCTTTATGTCTGAAAACCCTTTTCCTTTACAGGCATCACCAGGTGCCCTTTCTGTACTTCAGCCCTGCCCCTCCTTGATTTAGACGGATGGCCTCCAAAATGCAAGCACTTTTAGGGAAGGGCGATCAGTCCTTTGCCAAGGAAGCCAGCTGCATGTTCACCGGCACGCCCAGCCACTCCTCTCTACTCAGTGGCCATTAAATAAAGGGGAGACAAAGCGTCTCAGTTTCAAAGGAGAAAACCATCAACAGATTTACAGGGTTTTTATTTTCCTCCAGCAACTGAGAAGTTTAAGAAATGGGAATCAACCAGCGTGACTGGCAGTCAGACCATCAAGTGAACACCCTCCACCAGCTCACTTATCTCCTGCTGGCCGTCCCAGGCAGTGCAGGGCTTTCATTGTTTTCTTTTTTCACTCCCGAAATCATTCAGTTCCATACTATCTAATGTGTAACTATAGTAGAACTGATGGGTTCAATCAGCAGTGTGAACAAGTTTTTCCAATGCGAATGAATAGAGGGCATAAGAGAAAGGATCTGTGGATGGGCTTCAGGTCGTCCCCGCAGAGCTGCTAGAGGCTCCAGACCAGGACCAAGATGACCCTCAAATGATCTGCACCAAGAAATTAAAAAGTGGATATTCCTTTTATTTCTTTCTTTCTTTTTTAATATTTATTCCCTTTTGTTGCCCTTGTCGTTTTATTGTTGTAGTTATTATTGTTGTTGTCGTCGTTGTTGGATAGGACAGAGAGAAATGGAAAGAGGAGGGGAAGACAGAGAGGAGGACAGAAAGATAGACACCTGCAGACCCGCTTCACCGCCTGCAGGTGGAGAGCCGGGGTTCGAACCGGGATCCTTATGCCGGTCCTTGTGCTTTGCGCCACCTGTGCTTATTAACCCGCTGCGCTACAGCCTGACTCCCTCCTTTTATTTCTTTATCTGTATTTATATGTTCAGTCTCCTCATTATATCACTGATAGATTTGCTGGTAAAATATGTAAAAAACAAACAGAATAATCAACAGTTATCTGTTAAATGATGGTAAGTCCAAATATAACTCAGGTACATTAAAAATAAATTTTACAATGCAGTATCAGTTAATTATGCAACCTGTAAAATTATTATTTTTTTATTTTTCAGAGCACTACTCAGCTCTGGCTAATGGTGGTGCTGGGGTTTGAATCTGGGACCTTGGAGCCTCAGGTATTAAAGTCTTTTGCAGAAAGAACCATTATGCTGTCTTTCCAGCCCAGCCTGCAAAAGAAATTATTTAACAACTTAAAAAAAAAAGTTAAGGTCCTGATTTAAGAAAAAAAATCTTTTATTTACTTTATTTTAATGAGGGAAATACAGATAGAAAGATCAGAACACTGTTCAGCTCTGGCTTATGGTGGTACCAGGGACTGAACCCAGAACCCTGGAGGCTCAGGTGTGAAGGTCTTTTGCAGAACCATCATGCCATCTCCCCAGCCTTACTTAAAACTCTGAATCAAAATGTCCATAAATGCAGGCTTTGAAGAGAGGCTACTTGGGTCAGGACTGAGACCGAGCTGGCTCTTCACTGGTCTGCTGAGGGACCTGCAGCGCATCTTCTCAAATTCAGGAGAGAAACACACCACCCACCTCAACAGGAGCAGAAAGAACTAATCAGACAAATACAGCACTTGGCCTGACAGTGGCCGGCACACAGTGGACACTCAAGTGTTCTCTCTCCTCCTCCATCCACTTACCTCCTATATGAAAGGTAGAATGTTTATTCTTGATTGTCTAGATGTATTATTTTTGTATTTGCATAACTTTCACTAGTGACATTTGGTGCTTTTTCTAGATTTGTTACTTACAAATACGTAACTACTCTGCCACAGGGATCAATTCCATGCCATAGAGAGGTAAGACAGACAGTTAACTGTATTCATTCATCTAGGCAGAGAACTCTGGTGCTGGACAGCTGCTGCTGGGGCTGGGGTAAAGAGGAGGCCGTCATGAAGACAAAGCGTCACCAATACCAAGATCCTATGGGGAAGGGGGCCGGAGCCCCTGGAGAGCAGGGAAAGCGTGGCTCAGCCCTCACTAGTCGCACTAACTGGGGGCCACAAACTCACAGTGGTTACCTGGAACAAAGACAACCATCCCTGCAAAATGTGTCCAAGATGTCAGACCACTACCAGTTCTCAACCAGGAAGAGGGTTTAAGATACTCACCGATATGCTAAAATGTCAAAGAAGGGGTCTGGAGTTGACAACTACAAGAGAAAACAATCTGCTTTTTTGGAACAGTGGGACGTAGGCTTTTATCACTCAGTCACTGCTTAGTTGTCCTGCTGCTCCCCCTGCAGAACGGGGGTCTCAAGAACAGCATGAATCTAGTCCATGCTGGTGGGTGGCAGCTGCCGCAAGCAAAAAGCCAGCCTCTCGGGACAGAGGGCAGACAGCACTCCCCCACGGCTCAGCCAACGCCTCAGTGCCTACTATGTGCCAGGCTTCTCTGCACAATTCTAAGAGTAAGACTAGGAAGCTCACACTTCTAATTTTAGCTGGCTCCTAAATCCACTTTACAGCTTATTCAACTTAAACTACTTGCAAAGAAGTATGATGAGGACAACCCCCAAACAGGAGTAGATAACACCAAGCAAACAAGACAGAGCAGGCTTGTTCTTTTTTTAACTATTATTTATTATCTTTTTTTATTGGATAGGGACAGCCAGAAATCAAGAGGGATGGGGGTGACAGGAAGAGAGACACCTGCAGCCCTGCTTCACCACTCATGAAGCTTTCCCCCTGCAGGTGGGGATCGGGGGCTTGAACCCGGGCCCTTGCGTACTGTAATACGTGTGCTCAACCAGGCGTGCCACCACCCGGGCCTGAGCAGGCTTGTTCTAATGTCTGTCTCCCCCATCCCTGAACAGGACACATTCTAGGGCTTGCGGCCCAACGTTTGTTTTGAACCCTCACCTCTCTTTCCGTCAGCTTCCTCCACACAGTCCTGACAATGTATTATATGCATTATGTTCACAGATCTAACTTTGATTTTTCGCTTTTCACCCAAGGTTCAAAGGAATATACTCCAATGTTATCTTCCTCTGGAAATCCGTTTAACCAAACAATTCCAGAATTAAAATAGATTGAGTCTCCATTCAAGTTATTTTAAAGAAATCAAGATGAAAGACTGTTGTAAAACTGAAGAACATGCACCAGCTATGCCTAAAATAGGGACACTAACACCAGGCTGAGCCAAGCTGAGCTAAGTGTACAAGAGGTCATTTACCTGGAGTTGTTCTACGGTTTCCTTGTGAGCTTTTTCCATGCTGTTCATCTTTGTTCTCAAGTTTGACTCTTGGTACTGAAAGTCTGCCTTTAGTTCAGTCAGCTGAAAGATCACAGGAACACAGCCATGTGTATGTGTATATACAGACACACACAGACATATTCTAGACAGCCTTCACAACAAACCCCTGATTCATTAGACAAGTGGAAGATGTTATCAGTAGTTTACTGAGTTTTATAACTTGTCCAGAATTTGTTTTGTGAAATGGTGAACTCTATCAACCTTATTATAGCAGAACTTTCATGTCAGTAGGGTTGGCAAGACAGCTCACTTGGCAGCAGGCTGTCTTTGTCAAGCACATGGTTCGGGTTTGAGCCCACTTATCACAGTGGAGGCAGCTGTGGTATTTTTTTTTCCTCCTGCTCCTCTCTCACTTCTCACCTTGTCCCCACCAAGGCAGCCAGAGCAGTGAAGGCCCAGTGATGACCAACAAAAGAATGTCAAAGTAATACTTAAGCATCAGTAACACTTCTGAAGAGCTGCCTTTTCTGCTGCTTTTCAAAGGTGATTTTATCAGACCAGAGCCGGCAGCTGGTCTGCTAATAGAAAACTTACTAGGTAACACCTTGGAAAACGCTGCAATTTATATGCCCTTCATACTAGGCAGAAATAATATAAGCACAAAGAACAATCTTTAAAAAAATAAGAGCTTTAAAATTGATGGCCACAATTGTGTATCCAATAGCACTTTCAATTGGAGGTATGAATGGAGAACCAAGTAGGGAAATACAGTTAGCATGGAAGGAGAAAGAAGAGTGGGTTACTTGACACAAAGGTAAGGAAAGTCTCTTTGGGAAGCAAGATTACGTGAGGATTTTTCTACAAATACCAATGATATACATACAACTAAGAAATCTTATGACTTCACACTAAAAGTAAGCTAAGACTATATAATTACCACCAGAGTCACACAGAAAGAAGTTGCTGATATTTTCCCCCAGCGCATAAGCTTTAAACACTTAGGATTCTTTTATGATCACCCAGCAGCTACCAAACAGAGTTGGACAACAGCAAAGAGAGAAAAGGGAGTCATGCATGGTCTCCTATATCCAGATCTTTAGAGTAAGTGCTATTGCTTTTGTCAAATTCAAAGGATGATTTAATTGTGTTCCCCATACTGCAAAACAATCTTGTTCTGAAATGGCAATTCACAATAGGAACAGAAAAGATACTCTCTTCACTACCCAGTGGCTTGCTGTGGGATTATGAATTTCTGGAAGATAAGGATCATGCTTTATTTCTTTATTCTTCTTTGTATATTCAAGATCAAGTACTTAACCAGTTGTAGAAGTCACTGACTAAAAGTGAAAGAGACTCTAGGAACCAACTTAGCTGAATCTAAGTCATTTTAATATAACAGTTGTTATTTCTCTTACAACAGAGCTGATTTCCATAGCACCCATATTTCAGGAAATGGTATTAACAATGACAGAAAACTTTTCTTCTTTCTTTCTTTCTTTCTTTTTTTTTTTTGCCTCCAGGGCTATTGCTGGGGGTTGCCTGCACCACAAGTCCACTGCTCCTGGAGGCTATTTTTCCCTTTTTTGCTCATTCTATCGTTGTGGTTATTGTTGTTGCTACTGCTGTCGTTGTTGATAGGACAGAGAGAAATGGAGAGGGGAAGACAGAGAAGGGGGAGAGAAAGACAGACACCTGCAGACCTGCTTCACCGCCTGTGAAGCGACTCCCCTGCAGGTGGGGAGCCAGGGGGCTCGAACCGGAATCCTTCTGCCGGTCCTAGCGCTTTGCACCATGTGCGCTTAGCCCGCTGTGCTACCACCCAAGCCCTGGCAGAAAACTTTTAATTAACTGCAAGGATATCAGGCTAGGAAAGGGAAAAAGACCACAATTCACTATGTCTGCAATTGCTGCTTTTTTCCAGAACTCTTAGCATTTTATTCAACTCTGACCTATGCTAATAAAAGATATAACCTGTATTTGTCTCTAAAATTCTTTGCCTAAAATCTTCATAGCTCTTTAGTTTAAAATAATTTGTAGGAATTTAAGTTTTCAGGAAAAAACAATCCTGACAATCAAAAAGAACATGGTATTTCATTGGCTCCTAACAAGCACACTTGGTGCTATCTTGAAAACGAGAACAGGGTGACCCAAGAGGTGAGTGAAAGCACTGAGCTCCAGTTCAGAGTGCCACAGCCAGTTAACCTCAGCACGGCCTAACCCACGGCTCCAAGGCCGCCTCCTGCCCTACATGGGACCACCAGCATGCCGCTGCTCTCCCTCGGGATTCACAGCCCGAGGAAAGCTTCACTAGCCTAAAAGTGTTGTAACGCTCCTTTCTACTGAACAGACGGTACAGCTCATCTCCCCTATTGATCTAATTGATATACAAGCCCTCAGTAAGTGATTTACTTCTGACAAAATAATTTTAGACATATCCTGCTAGCCACTGATCACACAGGAAACTGACAGGGCATTATTTTATTAGTTATATCTGTATTAAAACAATCACAAGAGAGTCGGGCGGTAGTGTAGTGGGTTAAGTGCATGTGGAACAAAGCACAAGAACCACGTAAGGATCCTGGTTCAAGCCCCCGGCTCCCCACCTGCAGGGGAGTCGCTTTACAGGTGGTGAAGCAGGTCTGCAGGTGTCTGTCTTTCTCTCCCTGTCTCCCCCTCCTCTCTCCATTTCTCTGTCCTATCCAACAACGACGGCATCAATAACTACAACAATAAGACAAGGGCAACAAAAGGGAATAAATAAATGCATCTAAAAAAAAAAAAATCACATGACTGGTACATCAGAGGTTGTACTTTCTCAAATAGCAAGAATTTACCTAACATTCCATTTACATCTCATTTTCCAATCAAGATGTAAGACTTATTTTTAAATTATAAGACTACAGAAAACACTAATTCAAACCAGCTGTCAATTCACAAGTAAGACACTGAAAGACTGTGTCCATCTTCAGTAGATGGCTTAGGGTCCCATTTGGCTAGTGTTACGCTGCTTAAAGAACGTCATGTGCTAATAAGCACAGTGAGTCATAGCAAATGATTAAAGTCTAATGAAATGAGCAGTTTTATTTATTTGCAGTCAAACAAGAGAGCTAAGTGCCAAGGATCCTGTGAAGCATGTCTTACCTTTTTATCTTTCTCTAAGATGGCCTGGTCTCTCTGCTGTAAGAGACGCTTAAGTGATGTCACTTCTTCCTTCAGTTGACTTATGAGGACAAAATTGTCTGTTCCCCCACTATCTGCTGACTGATTTATAGAGCTACTAAAACGAAAAAAAAAAAAAAAAAGACAGTTAAATGAAGTAGAAGAGAAAGTAGCAGGTGTTCAAAATGCATAAATTAGACAATGCCACAAACATCCTTAAGGCTAATGCAAAAAAATATGTACCTGACAGAAATGGCTGCAACTGGCAAATTACCTTACTAGTGGCACACATTACATACACCTGCAGAAATATAATTCAGTATTAGCTTTTAGGGGGCAATGCTTCTAGGGTCAAGCAATAGGCAGCCAATCTGTACAGTATCATCAGCAAACTTTTGGCTAGTGAACTAAAACAAAGTCACTCTCATAATCGTTTAAATCTAAAACACTATCCAACAAGCAGGTTAAGTTTAAGTATCACACTTAAATTTGTGTTCCTTTGAGAATAAGAGAAATGTTCTGATTTCAGACTTGTTTTTCTTTTCCTTAAAACCCAAAGTTAATTCCCCAAATAAAGCATAGGGCAGTGCCACTTTCTTATTGCCAAAATTAAGCTAAAAAAACTCAAATGTGTTTATTTTTCTAGGTGACTTAAAGAAGCCAAGGTAGAAGACACACGTTTCTAAGCTTTGCCTACTAACTGGTAATCAACCATAAATGTTCATCTGAGTTGACTTTTCACAGCACTTAAAGAATTCGTTTTTACCTATCTCCATTAGATGGCTTAGATTCCAATTTGGGCTTTTTCTTTGGAGTTTCATTCTGAATTGTTGCAGAGGATTTATGGCTGAAACCAAACATTAACAAGAATAATTAGACAAAACAGGGCAGAGGCACCAAATGACAAGCTATTCCTTCCCTAAGGTACTGAACATCGTTTAAAACGCTATGTAAGAAAGCTAAGGGGACATCACATTTCAAAACACAGTGGGAAAATGGTGCAATATTTACCTCTGTTTCCACAGTCCCTGCTCTTGTTCTGGACTCAGGTTGCTAATTCTGAAAAACACAACAATGACTCTGGTGACATTTATCTACTACATTCACACTTACCAATATTCTTCCCAGGGTGATCAGTCGGTGTGTTTCTGACTTATCTGTAGAGATAAAGGCAGACCCCAGACTGCACACTAGGCTGGCGTCTCTGTGATGAGCTGTCCACTCTAAGAGGAAAGACTCCTGATCCCATCACTACTTGCCATTGTGAATCATTTAGGATGCAATGGCAGGGACTGAATCTTCATTTACACCAGGATCTTCATGATTCATCTAATGCTATCATGCCAAGAATCAGGGCATACAAACATAAAAACTACCAGAACAAGTTCTAGAATTCAAAGGCTAAGAATCGTGGTGTGTGGAGCATCCTTGTTATTAAGACAGAGAAGCTCTCCTTAGAGTAAAGGTCTTCCCAGCAACAAGCCTGCATGCACAGTCTCCTTGGCGGGACCCCCGTTGGTCAGTGGGAACAAGATCTATGCAGTTTGCTGCCTGGGTTTCCCAAGAAGCCTCTCCGAAGTGTCTTTGTATTTTGTGCTGTGAAGCCCTGCTGATAGCAGCAACGACTGACTATACTTTTGCCGGTACTGTCATGGAGAGTCACAGAGGCAGCTCCAGGGGTAGGCTGCAGGTCAACAAGTGCATGGTCCAGGATGTAGGCCCTGTCCCATACCTGGAGGCTCTGGTCTCTCCGAAAGAAGTCCTTTCTTCAGTAAAATGGCTACAATGCATACCCAGGAGGCTACGAGGATTACACGAATCCCATAAAGGAAACCTTGTAGCATAGTACAGGCTTATAGAAATAAGCAGAAATATGTCCATCTGCCTTTGTGTGTCTGACAGTTATTTCTAGGGCTGGGGAGATAGCATGCTGACTACACAAGACTTCAGTGCCTGAGGTAGCAATGGTCCCAGGTTTCATTCCAGCACAACCATCAGCCAGAGCTGATCAGTGTTCTGGTGAAAGAAAGAAAAGGAAAGAAAGAAAAAAGAAAAAGTAAAAGTAAAATGTACTTGTCCTTTACCTATAGAAGTTTTAAGGCAGAAACAATCGCGCCCCATTCTTAAGAACAAGTACAAGCAAAGGGCAGGCTGGGAGAACAGCAGCTCTGACTCCATCAGGCCAGTTAGCTCCTTGTGCTGACACACGCTGAGGCCCCCGAAGAGCCCCGCTGTGTTGTTGTTTCTATTACAAAGTTCATCTAAGTCCTAGTAAGTCAAGTAGTTGCACGTGGATTAATAGCACTATCAATGTTTCAGTGTGAGTAAGCATATTAGTGACTGCACAGAAATCACAGAGCTTGAGATTTTAATGAAAACTCTAGAACTCTCACCCCAGCTTTCCAATGCCTGATGCGAGATGCAGGTGGCCCTGTTTCCCCACAGCCCGTGCTCCCTCACTCTGCGCCTTGATGCTCACTCCTCAAAGCATGCTAAGATACCAGCCTGGCTGCCTACCGGGCTAAGTCTCTCTGGTGAAGCTTCCCCTCTGCAGGTGGGGAGTGGGGGCCTGAACCTGGGGCCCTGCATATGTGCGCTAACCAGATGAGCCACCACCCGGGCCCCGAGGAGTATTCTTGGTTTTTCACGAGAATTAATTAAAATCACCTTAAAGATCCTTTTTTTTTTTTTTTTGCTTCCTGGGTTATCGCTGGGACTTGGTACCTGCACTACGAATTCTCTGCTCCCGGAGGCCATTTTTTCCCATGTTGCTGCCCTTGTTATTATCGTTAGATAGGAGAGAAAAACTGAGAGAGGAAGGGAAGACAGAGAGGGGGAGAGAAAGGCACCTGCAGACCTGCTTCACCGCTTATGAAGTGACCCCCCTGCAGGTGGGGAGCCAGGGACTCGAACCGGGGTCCTTAAGCCAGTCCTTGTGTTTTGTGCCACGTGCGCTTAACCCAGTGAGCCACTGTCCGCCCCTCTTAAAGATCCTTTATACTGCACACATCAAAAATTAAGATGTCATTATCATGTTTTTCTTCCTTATACACTTAAAGAATCTCCTAGCTACTTATTTTTATATTGGGTCCTGCCTATATATTTCAGGAAAAAGTAGAGATAGTTAAAAATACATGGCTTCTCATCAAAGCAGATGCTATTGTGTCCTTTGGGACAAAATGGATGGAACTAAAGATGATACTTATCGAAATCAGTAAAGAGCCAAAAGACAACTACCAGAGGGTTTCACTCACATGTGGGATGTGGTGGTCTGACACACGAGATTGCAAAAAGAAAGCAGTAAGACATCACACAAGCAAACAAACTGCTTCTAAGACTTTGTGAAGACTCTGTGGTGGGTGATCGCTGGGAGGTGGCAGGTGCTGTGTGAAAAGCACCCTGTAATCTTACGATCCTGCAGCCCACTACTGACCACAAGTAATGGCAGAGTGACCCAAAATAAGACAGAGTGCACTGGCTCTTACAGTTTGGGGGCCCCAGGACCCAGATTGCTTCTATCACCAGTCACACAGGACAGTGCTACAATCTGTTTTGCAAATTAAAAAACAAAACAAAGACCTGAACATTCACTTCACGGTCATTGCTTTAAATTTACTTTTATTAGAACAAAGTAATGATGGCCAAAGTGTGTGTGTGTGTGTGTGTGTAACAGTGGGCTGGGGAGACACTATAATGGTGAATCCAAAAGATATTCACGCCTGAGGCTCTAAAAGTCCCAGTTTTAATCCCAGCACCACCATAAGCCAGAACTGAAGAATGTTCTGGTGTCTCTTTTTAAATTAAGTTATTTATTTTTAATGATACAGAAATGCAGAAAGATGCATACAGAGAGCTACTAGAGCACTGCTCAGCTCTGGCTTATCATGGTGGTGCTGGGGATTGAACCTGGGATTCTGGAGTCTTAGGCAGGAGAGTCTCTTTGCAGAAACCATTATGCTTTCTAGTCCTGCTCTGATGTTTATCTCCTTAAAATAACTTTAAATAATCAAATAAATTCCTAACAGTCAATGAAGTCTGGTGTTTTGCACTTTGACCTCACGATAGGATTATAAATGACACAATAATTTCCTCAATGTTCTGTCTTTTGACCGGCATAATGATCCCAGTTCGAGCCCCCGGCTCCCCACCTGCAGGGGAGTCACTTTACAGGCAGTGAAGCAGGTCTGCAGGTGTCTGTCTTTCTCTCCCCGTCTTCCCCTCCTCTCTCCATTTCTCTCTGTCCTATCCAACAATGATGACAACAGCAATAACAACAACTACAGCAACAATGAAAAAAACAAAGGCAACAAAAGGGAAAATAAATATTAATTTTAAAAAATTATGGAAAAAAAAAAAATTCTTAAAATTATCTTTATTTATTCAATAGAGACACTCAGAAATTGAGAGGGAAAGGGGTGTTAGAGAAAGAGAGAGACCTACCTACCATATTGCTTCACCACTCGCAAGGCTTTCCTCCTGCAGGTGGGGACTGGAGGCTCGAACTCAGGTCCTTGTGCACTGAACCTGGTACACCACCACCCGCCCTATGGTAAGTTGTTAAAATACTCTGTGTACAACTATAAACACTGAGTAAATCAGGGAAACAGTCCTACTCACACTAGCCACACACAGCACAAAGCATTACCAATGTGTGACAGAAGTCGGACTCTGATATATGGCATTAAAACGTCAGGGAGGAAGGGCCGGGTGTCGGTGGTGCATCTGGTAGGGCGTTCACATCACTGTGAGCAAAGACCCGCTCCCCACCTGCAAGGGGAAAGCTTCATGAGTAGTAAAACAGTGCTGTGTCTCTTTCTCTTATCTCTGCTTTCCCTCTCAATTTCTTTTAGTTTCTATCCTATAAATAGTTTTTGTTTGTTTGTTTGTTTAATGGCAGAGAGGATTTAAAAACCATCATTTCAAAGTACTTACTTGTGATGGCTACTGCTGTGACGGTGGTGATGGTGGTGGTGGTGGTGATGGTGCTTTGAGTGATGCTGGTCTTTCTCGGTGAGGGATGAAGAAGAGGAATTTGAATGTGACGATCCCAGGCTCTTCCTCTGTTCTTTTGTCTTCTGTAAAACTCTCTTGTATGATAAAGTACAGAGCCAGCACAACAACTTCCCATCAACCTTTTTAAAGAATACATGTTAGATTAAAATCACCCATCAAATAAGATGCATGTGACTCCACTTCTTACTACACCCCAACCCCCTAACACACACACACGCACGCGCACACACGCACACGTGCACACACTCACACGCACACACACTCACATTCACGCACACGCACGCACACACACTCACGCACGCACACACACTCGCACAGTTCTTTTCTAGGAAGGAACTTGGGAAAACTCCTGTGTGAAGAGCAGTAATACTGATGACATGGTTTAGCCCCACACCCCATGTTTTTTTCAGTCACCAGGGTTATGTCGGGGTTTGGTGTCAGCAATTTACAGCTCCTGGAAGAGGCCCTTCTTTCTTCTATGCAGAGGGTGAGAGAAAGGAAGATAGAACAGGGGCTGAAACCCTGACCCCTGTGCTTGGCACAGTGTACTACCACCCACTCTAACTGGGAAGTCGCCTGCTAGCCCCAGTTTGGGGTCATTTTTAATTTGGACAGAGGAACTTCTCTTATTGGGAAGTAAGCAAACTGAGGCTATACTGTAAGACCTTTGCTCTAGGTATCAGCCTGGCTTCTTAAGAGCATAGTCTTTGATCAGAAACAAAGGCTGTCCCCACAGCCAGACCTGTCTGCATACCAGGAGAGCCAAAATGACCTAGCACAGAAACAGACACAGAAGAAAGCCCAAGGTTGAGTGCTCATCGGATCATGTTGTGACTGGAGACAGGAGCACCCTCAGGAGGAACAGGTGTTTGCTAGTTCTCAGGTTCAAGCCTGAGCCCCAGCAGGAACCAGTGCTGAGCAGTGCTCTGGTGTTCAGAGAAAAAGTAGCAAACAGTACAGAACATTCAACAGAGAACAGAGCCCAACGTGCAGTAGTCCTAACTGACCAGCTAAATCTACATGTCACACAAACCAGAAAAAGAAAAAGCCGGCGGTCTCTGCCCAGCTACCATTTCAGGGACCCAAGGACACAGCATGCCCCAGCAGTGTATGCACTTTAATTTTTGTCTCGTTCACTGTTCTGGCTTCAGAAGCTGACACAACACCTAGCATACCTTTCTTCTCCCTTCTTCTTTCCGATCGAAAGCACACTGCTGCTTGCACTGCTCGCAGGTCTGAGGCGGTCCGTACTTTTTCTCTGAATTTGTGCATCTCTGACACTTTGTGCCAATGAATGCTGCGATTATGTTACAGTACTGACAAGGCTTGGGCTGAAAAACAGACAAAAACCTTCTTTAGGGCATGACGAGCATTCAAAAGTCTGCGGCATAAAGCATCCAGGGTGCATACATCTGAGGGTGAGTTCAGGCTACGCTAAGCAAACTAGCAGATGGAAACGTTTCTGCCAAGTATGTCACCCCATCACAGTCAATGACATTTATCACGGCCTGATTCACGCAACCAATACTTATCTCTGGGATCACGGAGCTCACTGCTACCCTACTGAATAGTTCAAGATGATCACGAGAAGATCTTATTTTCTCACACAGAGAAATTCTGAGCAGTGAAACGGGAGGCACACAGTGGACAGTGTTGGGCTTGCAAGCGTGGGGTCCAGAGCTCAGTCCCCAGCAGCACCTGTAATACTCTGGTTCTCTCAGTAACAGATATAATATCTGCTAGAGTGAAAAGTAAAAATACACAGTGACAAAACCATTACATGGACCTAGTATTTGGGAGAATGAATCACTACTCTAGTATCACCTTTACGATTGCATCATTTGTTAAAAAAAAAAAAAATACCACAAAGCCTTATCATCTTCCAACATATGCAAATACAGATACCAGAACTGCAATTCTTAGCGTCAATGATTTTTCAACTAAACCAACTGGCACGACATATCCCATATAAAGCGTAAACAAACATGCCATGATTGTTCTCTATGTTCAAAAGAGCATTTGTGAATTTATACAGACTTGCGGCCGCCGCTTTGATCAACTGTGATGGTAGCATACCAGTGATGACTCGTCATGTACAGGTGAAAAAGTGATTTGTTGGATAATGCTGTGACTTGTTTGCCTAAATGCCTGACTAATTATGCTGCTATATAAAACCTGTTTGATTATAATCTCTACAACTAGCAGGAGCAATTTCAAGTCCCACATATATTCTAAAGACTCACACACAATCTGGCTGCATTTAGATGTCTTCATCCTTAGAAGAGAGGAAACTTCTCTGGGATTGGAGGGTCTAATGTGCCCTAGAGGCTTATAGACTTAAAAAAAAATGTTTTGTTTTTTTTTGTAACTAGCTACCAAAAAAAAAATTCTTTCGTGGAATTATTTTGATAGGTTTAACTGTTTATTTTCCCCCTTCAGATTTCTTCATTGGGGGATCAATGCTTTACAGTCAACAGTAAAATACAATAGTTTGTACAGGAGAGGTTAAACTGTTTTAACAGTATAACAATGCATGTGCTTAAAAAGGTTAATCTTTGTGAAAAACAATGACCAGTAAAAGATGAAATGAAAATATAAGACGTACCGTGCCAAACTGTTTCACATTTTGAGCACACTTCTTGCAAATTGTGTTAGTTTTGCTGAAAAAGAAATTATAGAGATGATCACATGTATTTTTTTTTTTCCAAGAGTTAGCACAAATATGAACTGAAGCAAAGCTATTATTCAAAATTGTGTGTGTGAAGGACTACAACTTTTTTCTGGATGTGCACATAACAGTCTTTTCAGAGTTGCACATTACTAATTTTCCTGCTATCAAGATGTCTTTACAAATTTTACTGTAGTTTTTGGTAGAGAGATAAAACGCAGTCTCTTGCCTAGTTCCTAAAAGTTCACAGTCGTGGAGGCCGGGAGACAGCTCACCCAGCAGAGCGCACACTTTGGTTCTGTCTCTTCATTCTGTTTTTAATAGATCTCCTGAGAGAAACAAAATATCTACCCATGACATTTGAGTGAATTACTCCTGATTCTCCTGGGTTGCTCCCGTGGGTGTGCGCGCTCCGTGGAAGCACCCCATCAAGACTTACCGCTGAGGAGGACACGCGCCCCGGGAGACGGCCTCTTAGTGCAGACTGGGGGGCCAGGGAAGCGGGAGTGAGTAAGACTGGGACGTTGCGGGGACAGGAGATCCTAGAGATTCTCACTACAGGCAGTGGGGGGGCGTCTGCGTGGTGCTAAGAGGCTCACTCCACCTATGGGTCTGCAGTGTAAACATCTGGAGTGGGGCGGATCTGGCTCTGAGCCCCTGGTCCCCACCTGCAGGGGAACCTCTACCAGTGTCTCTGTCTCTCTCCTCCTCTATTTCTCTCAGCCTTCCCTCTCTGTCTGTGCCTGTCTCTAGCCGGTAAAGATAATTTTTAAAAATTGGGATCATGAGGTCACGTGTCTGAATTAATGTTCTATGTCAGCTACACCTGTATTGTTAAAAATGACATGCCTTTTCCCAGTACAGCTAACAAATCACTTTTTACCCTTGGATACAGTTGTTAATATTAAGAATCTTTCTCTACATCCTTAGCAGCAGCAGCATTTTGCCATCCCCCCCCCTTTTTGCTGCCCTTGTTTATCGTTGTTATTGTTGTTACTGCTGTCACCGTCGTTGGACAGAGGACAGAGAGAAATGGAGAGAGGAGGGGAGGACAGAGAGGGGGAGAGACAGACAGACACCTGCAGACCTGCTTCACCGCCTGGGAAGCGACCCCCCTTGCAGGTGGGGAGCCGGGGGGGGGGGGGGGGGGCTCGAACCGGGATCCTCACGCTTCGCCCGCAGCGCCCGCAGCGCCCGCCCGCAGCCGCGAGCACACGCACCTCTCCTGCTGGAACTCCGACCTGCAGTAGGTGCACTTGACGATCGGGTGCGCGATCCGACATTCCTGGAAGCAGAGGGGCGTCAGCGCGGCCCCTCCCCGGGTCCCGCTTTCCCGGCGGCCGGGCCTCCTGGCGAGGGCGGGCGGGGGTCTTTGTCTCGGCCGTGGGGGGGTCCCCGGCCTGCAGGGCGCCCGCCAGGCCTCTGGGGGTCCCTGGCAGCGGGGCTCGGGCTGGCCGGGCGGAGGGGCTCCCGCTCCCTGACAGCACCCAAGGGCGCCCACCCCCGGGGCAAGGGGGCAGGGGGCCGCCGGCAGCCAGGAGGGGAGGGTCCGCAGGCCCCGGGACAGGAAGGAGGGCTGGTCCCCGGCCCGGCGGGCCCCGACACGGACCTTGCAGAGCTGCTGGCCCTGGGAGAGCTCCTCGAAGGGGTAGCGCTGGGTGCACTTGGTGCAGGCGTACAGGGCCGACGCCGCCATCGCGGCCTAGCCCGCCGCGGCCCTCCGCACTCCGCCGCCGCCCCGCCGCCGCCCCGCCCCGACCACCCCGCCCCGAGCCGCGCCGCGCCGCGCCGCCGTCTCCCTCCGCCAGCACTTCCGCCCCTGCCGCTCCGCTAGGCCCCGAGCGCGGCGGAGGGAGACGCGCCGAGCTGAGCTGCGATCTCGCGGCGCCCTGGCCGTTCCGCTTCCGCCTCGGAGGCCCGTTCCCGACGTCGATTGGCTGCCGGCGCGTTGCGTCAGCAGGCAGCCCCGCCCACCTCCGGACCCCGACGACGCGTGACGCTCCCACAAAGGGCTGCGGGCTGCAACCAATAAGAGCCCGACGCTCTGGGCGCGCGAAATCCGCGTTCAGGTGGCCCCGCCCACAGCTCCGAGGAGGCGCTTTGCAAGCTGTCGCGGGGGCGGGGCGGGATCAAGATTGACAGTACTCTCACCCAATCACACCAAAGAGCGCCAGAAGTCGCGCGTAGGCACCGCCTCTTAGCCTTAAACCTATAGGACCAGACCCGTCAGCCCCACCTCACTCGGCTGCTATTGGTCCAGAGATAAGCAACCTAGAGAGGCGTCCCTGAGCCCAGAAGAGGTGCTGGTATCTCAGAGCGGTCGCGCAGGCGTTCCTCGGGTTGTGTTTCAGTCCGTGGGTTCCATCGCTCTGGGAGACGACCCCCATCCCGCCGCGCTTCCTTGTGACGTCACTGGAGGGGCGGGTCCGCGCGGCGCGCGGAGGACGACCGGCGTCGTGATTGGCTGCCCGGCACGTCGGCGCGGACGCGCGCCCGGGAGCCGCGCTGGGCGTCCGTGGGCGTGAGGCAGGGGCTTCCCCGCGCGGCGCAGCACCTCGCCCGCCCCCAGCCTGGGTTCCGGGTCGCCCCCGGCGGGCGGCCCCCCGCGTCTGGGCGCCGGCCGAGGAGTCGGGCCGCGCGGCGCTGCGGAGCCCGCGGGCGGCGCGAACATGGCGGCGGCGGCGGCGGCGGCCTCTCCGCTCTCGGTGAGCGCCGGGGTCGTGGGGGTCGTGGGGGTCCCGGCGCACATACACCCCGCACCCCGTCGGCGCGGCTCGCGGACATGTGGCCCCGGGGCTGCGGGGCGGGTGCTCCCCGTTGCCGGCGCCGGACTGGGAGGCCTAACGGTCGCTCGGGGCTTCGGGGGCCTGGGGGTCGGGGCTCTGGGGTCGGGCTCTGGGGTCGGGGTCTGGGGTCGGGGTCTGGGGTCGGGGCTCTGGGGGTCGGGGTCTGGGGCTGGGGGTCGGGCTCTGGGGGTCGGGGTCTGGGGTCGGGACTCTGGGGGTCGGGCTCTGGGGTCGGGGGTCTGGGGTCGGGGCTGGGGGTCGGGCTCTGGGGGTCGGGCTCTGGGGTCGGGGGTCTGGGGTCGGGGCTGGGGGTCGGGGTCTGGGGTCGGGGCTCTGGGGGTCGGGGTCTGGGGCTGGGGGTCGGGCTCTGGGGTCGGGGGTCTGGGGTCGGGGCTGGGGGTCGGGCTCTGGGGTCGGGGCTCTGGGGTCGGGGGCTGGGGGTCGGGACTCTGGGGGTCGGGCTCTGGGGTCGGGGCTGGGGGTCGGGCTCTGGGGGTCGGGCTCTGGGGTCGGGGGTCTGGGGTCGGGGCTGGGGGTCGGGGTCGGGCTCTGGGGTCGGGCTCTGGGGGTCGGGCTCTGGGGTCGGGGCTCTGGGGGTCGGGGGCTGGGGGTCGGGGGCTGGGGGTCGGGCTCTGGGGTCGGGGCTCTGGGGGTCGGGGTCTGGGGCTGGGGGTCGGGCTCTGGGGTCGGGGGTCTGGGGTCGGGGCTCTGGGGGTCGGGGTCTGGGGCTGGGGGTCGGGCTCTGGGGTCGGGGCTCTGGGGTCGGGGGCTGGGGGTCGGGACTCTGGGGGTCGGGCTCTGGGGTCGGGGCTGGGGGTCGGGCTCTGGGGGTCGGGCTCTGGGGTCGGGGGTCTGGGGTCGGGGCTGGGGGTCGGGGTCGGGCTCTGGGGGTCGGGCTCTGGGGTCTGGGGTCGGGGTCTGGGGGTCGGGGCTCTGGGGGTCGGGGGCTGGGGTCGGGGCTGGGGGTCGGGGTCGGGCTCTGGGGGTCGGGCTCTGGGGGTCGGGCTCTGGGGTCGGGGCTCGGGGTCGGGGGCTGGGGGTCGGGCTCTGGGGTCGGGGCTGGGGGTCGGGCTCTGGGATTCGGGGGTCGGGGACTGGGCGTCAGGGGCCTGGCGGTCGGGGGCCTGGAGGGTCGGGGTCGGGGCCTGGGGAGCCGGGTGTCTAAGGGGTCGGGGTCGGCCACGTGGGTAGGTCCGGGGTCCCGGAGGCCTGTGGTTGGGGTCTGTTAGCCCGGTGGCCGCGGGCAGGGTGGCCGCAGGCCGGTTCCGTCTGCGCGCTTTGCTTGCAGCCCCTTATCTTTCTCTTTCTCTTTCTCTTTCTGACTGGCCTGCTGGGCCGGGAGGTGGCGGCGCCCCTGGTGGAGCGCACGTGTTGCCAGCCAGGCTCACGGACCCGGGTTCGAGCCCCCGGCCCCACCTGCAGGGGTGAAGCTTTGCGAGCCACCGTCTCCCTCGGCCTGTGTGTCCCTCCCTCTCTGTGTCTGAAGGAATCACACTTAGAATAGAGACCAGAAATGCGGGTCTGGCGGCTCGAAGGCCGCGTGTCCGGTGTCTGGAGATGAGTCTCCGTGTGCGCTGGCTCCAGCGTGTGAGCGCGGCGCGGGGCTGATGGCCAGGGAGCCGAGGACCCGGCCGAGATCTCGAACCCGGTCCGTGTGCGCCGAGCACCTGCCTGCCCTCTGCCCAGGTCCTGCCCTCGGAGCTGCAAGCAGCTCGCTTGCCTTCCCGGCGAGGGCAGGGGAGGGGAGGAGAGAGCAGGGGAGGGGAGGGGAGAGCAGGGCAGGGGAGGGGAGGAGAGAGCAGGGGAGGGGAGGGGAGAGCAGGGCAGGGGAGGAGAGGGGAGAGCTGGGGAGGAGAGGGGAGAGCAGGGCAGGGGAGGGGAGGGGAGAGCAGGGCAGGGGAGGAGAGGGGAGAGCAGGGGAGGGGAGGGGAGAGCAGGGCAGGGCAGGGGCCCACACCGGTGAGGAGGTGAGGAGGCCCCTGCTTGTCTTCTCAGGACTGTGCAGGCTGCGCGCCCCGCTTTTATTTGGGTTTCTGCTGACTGCTTTGTATTCGTTTGTATTCCTTCTTACTTCCCTCCAGGGTCATTGCTGGGCTCGCGCCTGCACCATGAATCCACCGCACCTGGAGGCCTTTTTCCCCCTTTTGTCGCCCTTGTTGTAGCCTCGCGGTGGTTGTTGGTGTTGTTCGTTGTTGGACAGGACAGAGAGAAATGGACAGAGGAGGGGAAGACAGAGGGGAGAGAAAGACAGACACCTGCAGACCTGCTTCGTGGGGAGCCGGGGCTCGAACCGGGATCCTTCCTCCGGTCCTTCCCTTAGCCCCCAGAGCTCTGTGTTCTCTGACAGTGCTGAGGCCCAGCTGTGAGCACGGGTTTGCCAGGTCCTCAGTCTTCCCGCCCGGGGTCTCGGGGAGCGAGTCTTTGGGATTGAGGAGTGAGGGGAATTGGAGGGAAGCCTGCGGTCGAGTTCAGTGGTGAATGAAGTGAGATGCGGACAAGGGGGGAGGTGTAAGGAGCCAAGGCTGGGAGTAGTGGGGAGGGGTAGCAAAGCTCAAGTAGCCTGGGGGCCGGGGCGGGGGCGACCTGGGTCCCCTCCCAGGGCCTGAAGCTGTGCGCACAGAGCCCCAGAGTGTAGATGAGTCAAGCACAGCCCACCCCACAGCATGGAAACGTGCAGCCAGGCCGCTGGGTCCTCCTGAGAGCTAGTCAGACAGTTGTGGACATGGAGTGCCGTTCTCGGGGCAGAGGGTTACTTAAGTTTTTTCAGTTGCCTTGTTACCCAGAATGCCACGTTCTTACTTACGCGTTACTGCGGGGCCAGGTAGTGGCACACCTGGCATAGTACCTGCACTCTGCGGCTCCACAGGCAGCGACCCAGGGGACAGAGCTTCATGAGCTTTAAGTTGTGGTAAACACACCAAAAATATCATCTTAACTGCTTTTGTTTTTGTTTTTATTGTTTTGTTTTCACCAGAGCACAGCTTTGGTTTATGGTAGTGCTGGGGATTGAACCTGGGATCTCAGAGCCTCAGTCATCAAAGTCTTTCTGCATAACCAGTATGCTATCACTCCAGCTCTTTTTATTTTAATTTTTAAATTTATAAAATAAAAAATAGAAAATATCCATAAAACCATAGACTACGAGGGGTGAAGTTCCACACATTTCCAACCACCAGAGTTCTGTAACCCATCCCCTCCGTTGGAAGCTTCCCTGTTCTTCATCCCTCTGGGAGTCTGGACCCAGGGTCATTATGAGGTGGGAGGTCTGGCTTCTGTAATTGCTTTCCCATTAAACATGGTGTTGGCAGGTGATCTACACCCCCAGCCTGTTTTGTGTCTGTTTTCCTAGTGGGCAGGGCTCTGGAGAGGTGGGCTTCCAGGGTACATTGGTGAGGTTGTCTGTCTGGGAGAGTCAGGTTGACATCATGGTAGCATCTGCAACTTGAGTTTGGAATGTGTATTCCTTTGCTTCCTCCTTTTTTGTGGGACTCAGTTCAGTCGTTCTTGTAAAGTGGGGTTGATGGTGGCCAATTCCTTTAGTTCTTGACCATTTGAGGAAACTGTTATTTCTCCCTCATTTGAAGGATGATTTTGCAGGATACAGAGTTTGTGGCTGGGGTTCCCTCCCCTTTACAACTTTGAATATGTCATTCCACTCTCTCCTGGCCTCTAGAGTTTGTGAAGAGAAGTCTGACGAAAGTCTTACAGCTCTGCCTTTGTATGTAACTTTCCTTTTGATAGTTTTACAGTGATGAGCCATGGCGTTGGTCTTCTTGTATTTATAAATCTGGGTGATCGTTCTGCTTCTTGGATGAGAATGAGCTGAGGATTTCCTAAGTTAGGGAATTTCTCAGCGAAAATCACTCTGAAAATGGCCTCTGTGCCTCTGGCCTTGTCCTCTTCAGATAGACCTATCACTTACATTTGATCTTTTGAGGGAGTCAAAATAGTGGAGTCACAGAGTTGCTTCAATTTGAGTTGAAAGAGCGGCCTGGCCATATCTTCTGGACTGGAGATTATTTCCTTTGGATGTGTGGGTCTCCCTCCTAAGCCTTCTACCTGGGCATGGGTTACAGTTAGTGTCTTTTACTCCCTGGAGTTCTGTTTAAATTTTTTCTTTCATGCTTCCTAACCGCATAGTGAGTTCTGACTGAAGTTCTTCTGAGATTTGGAGATTCTTAGTGATCTCTGTTACAAGATCCTCTCTCGTGTGTTTTAGTTCCATAGTAACATGCTTTTTTAATTGTTAATTTCTTGGAGAGTCCTCGTAATGAGCTCTGTGTAGTTTGTCTCTGACAGTCTCTCCAGATCAGTAATCCCTTGGTTTCCTCATTTCTGTCTGGTTCTGTTTCTCTGCTTGCACATTTTGTGCTGGTTATTGCTGGCCAGCAGGTGGTGCTATTGTGACCTCTAGGTTTTCCTTTGTTTGTATGATCTGCAGCAGGTGGGATGGGCTGTCTGGTGGTCACAGATGCCCTGTTTTATGTTGTGTCCTTGCCTTGAATGCAGAAGGCTAACCAACCCCCAACCCCAGTCAGAGACTGAGAGGTTTTAAGCCCTGTTTCTTCTTCCAACACTAGGAACAGTGCTCCTTGCTTGCTGCACTTAAAGTAAAATTGGCAAAATGGCGCAGCTCAGCCCAGAGCTCTGATCTGACTTTGCTGTTCTTAAACCCGCGCCCCTTTTCGAATGCGAGCCCCCACCTTCTTCTTCTAGCGTTTGCCCTTCTTCCGTAGCCAGTCAACAGGTCAGGTTGAAAGCTGTCAGGAGCTGCTTGTTGCTGGCTTTGAAAGTGACTGGGATCCATGTGGATTCAGTCGGCTAGGAAGGATCGTCAGTTTCCCCAATGAATGGGTACTCACGGGATGCACCACGGGAAGGTCGATCCAATGCATCCCGAGCCCCCACCTGAGGCAGCAGAACTTCGGCTGTAGATTATGACTACGGTTGGGTCTCTTGTGTTTGTTTACTTGTTGTTTTGGGAGGAGAGGTGAATCAGTCCCAGTTATTCCATGGCCATGGCTCCGGAAGTCTCTCCCTATCCCTGTCTTAAGTACCTGCAGTACAGTTCAGTGGGAGTATATTCTCAGATCTCCAGGACTTTTTCTTCTTGCAGAAGTGAAGCTATATTAAGTAGTAACTCCTCTCTCCCTCCTTCCTTGGACCTCTAGTAGCCACCATTCTGCTTTTAACTACTTCATGTAAGAGGAGTCCTAAAGCTTACTTATTTTTCTAAATTTTTAATTTAAAAAGATTTGGTATTTATTTATTGGATAGAGCCAGAAATGGAGGGGGGGAGAGAGACACTTGCAGCCCTGCTCCACCACTCATGAAGTTTTTCCCCTGCAGGTTGGGGCTTGAACCCAGGTCCTTGTGCACTTTGCCATGTGCACTCAACCGGGTGCGCCACCACCCGGCCCCTTAATGTTTGGTGGGGACCTGCCCGCGGCAGCAAGCACGTTAGCCAGGTGAATTAACTTGGCAGCTCAGCTGCTTCTGTCACTACCTAATGTCTCCTACTACGGCGTGGTTACGGCTCATCGTCAAGTGGCACATGTTGCTGGCACTGGGGTGCAGTCCCCCCTCCCCCCAGCTGCAGCTCTCCACATGGGGAGCCCACCTCAGGGCTTAGACCTGGTTAGTGGTCGACTGAGCCATCTCCTGGCCTCTCCTTCCCTTTCAGCTCTGCTAACCATGTGTATGTTTTCCATATTTAGTTTTTGGTGTCTTAGATTACTATTGTTATTATTATTTTACTCCTTGTTTATTTTTAAAAATAATTTTTATATTCATTTGTTCCCTTTTGTTGCCCTTGTTATTTTATTGTTGTAGTTATTATTGTTGTTACGGATGTCGTCATTGTTGGATAGGACAGAGAGAAGTGGAGAAAGGAGGGGAAGAAAGAAAGGGGAGAGAAAGACAGACACCTGCAGACCTGCTTCACTGCCTGTGAGGCGACCCTCCTGCAGGTGGGAAGCTGGGGGCTCGAACTGGAAGTTTATTTTCATTATTTTTAACCAGCACACTGCTCAGCTCCTGCTTATGCTTGTGAGGGCATTGAACCTGGGACTATGGAGTCTCAAGCATGAGAGTCTGGTTGCATAACCACTATCCTTCCACCCCCATCCTTATTATCATCATTATTATTTTGCTCTTTCCCTGCAAAGTGAATCCACTGTTCCCCCCAGTTTTCTTTTCTTGGACAGAACAGAAATTGAGGGGAGGGGCCCAGATGGTGGCGCACTTGATTGAGTGCATATGTTACAATACGCAATGGCCCAGGTTCAAGCCCCTGGTCCCCACCTATGGGGGGGGGTAGTTTCACAAGTGGTGAAGCAGGGCTGTAGGTGTCTGTCTCCTTTTTTTTTTTTTTTTTGCCCCCAGGGTTATTGCTAGGACTCGGTGCCTGCACCATGAGTCCACCGCTCCTGGAGGCCATTTACCCCCTTTTGTTGCCCTTGTTTGTTAAAATTTCGCGGGTCTGGCTGGCCGGGCTAGCTTCACGGGCGGGTAACAGAGACGCAGAGACAACGGCTGGGCAGGGAAGCTGTATTTCTTTATTCAGGAACAACAATTCATAAACTAAACCAAACTAATCACCAAACAGAACTCTGCTGTCTCTTTGCGGAGGCGCAAGCACTCTCTCTTACTCTGGAACTCAGGAACCCAGGAACTCTGTCCCTCTGGAACTCTGTCTGGCGGGTTTCCTTCGGGGCGGGGCCAAGCGGGCCGTGAAATTTAACTGGACTGATCCAATTCTCTTGGCGGGGGAGAACTAGAACCCAATGTAAAGCATACAACACTTGTTGTTGTAGCCTTGTTGTGGTTATTATTGTCATTGCTGCTGTTGTCGGATAGGACAGAGAGAAATGGAGAGAGGAGGGGAAGACAGAGGGGGAGAGAAAGACAGACACCTGCAGACCTGCTTCACCGCCTGTGAAGCGACTCCACTGCAGGTGGGGAGCCGGGGGCTCGAACCAGGATCTTTATGCCGGTCCTTGCACTTTGTACCATGTGTGCTTAACCCGCTGCACTACCACCCGACTCCCATCTCTCTCCCTTTCTATCCACCCCTTCCCTCTCAATTTCTGGCTCTCTATCCTATAAATAAAGGTAATTAAACATTTTTTAAAAATTGAAGGGAGGAGAGAGACACCCTTGTAACACTGCTTTACAGTGCCCTCAAGCAGCTGTGCCACAGCCCACACCATATGACTGAAGTCAGAGGTGTCTTAATCTGCAGGTGGTATGTTCATAAACATATGGGTGAGGGCTACTTCCTCATCAGCATTAAATGTCAGGATTCAAATAGCTGATACATAAATCTAAGAGCCGGGTGTTGGGCGGTAGCGCAGTGTATTAAGTGCAGGTGGCGCAAAGTGCAAGGAGCAGCTTAAGGATCCCAGTTTGAGCCCCCGGCTCCCCAGCTACAGGGGGGTCGCTTCACAGGCGGTGAAGCAGGTCTGCAGGAGTCTCTTTCCCCATCTTCCCCTCCTCTCGCCATTTCTCTGTCCTGTCTAACAATGACATCAATAACAGTAACTACAACAGTATAAAACAAGGGCAATATAAGAGAAAATAAATAAATATAAAAAATAGAAACTAAAAACTCCCTGTTTTCCTGCTGCCACCAGAACTGGAAGTCAGCTTGCTAGGAAACTTGGCTGCGTGCCGCCTGATGGCCGGGCTCTGTGTGGACCTCCTCCAGCACAGGAGGAGCTGAGGACTGTCCCTGCCTAGGGCTGCACCTTCTCTTTTAGTTCTTAGCACCCCTGCGGTGTGTCTGTACTTGGTGCCTTAAATCGACTGGAGAATCGTGGGTTTTAACCCAGTAAGAGCCTGCGTGTTGTGGCTGCTATGACAGCCTTGTTTATTCCAGGAAGTTGTTGACTGTCGTGCTGATGTGCACTTTGCTTTCTACTTTTCTGGACGTGGAGCACTCGGGTGCTTTGTTGTCAGAGGTGAGCACTGAAGATGGGAGTTTGTGGGGCTGTTTGAAGAACAGCTGGCAGGTGTAAGGCTTCACTCCACCAGGACCACAGCTGCCGGCAGAAGGGGCCTGACTCAGTGGACGAGTGGGCTTGGTTCAGTGAAGTCTCATTCTGTCTCATCCCTTGGTCTTTGTGGAGTGGAGTTTTATGTTTACGTAGTAAGCTTCAGGGTTTCATAATGGCTTTTCTTTTTTATCTTTTTTTTTCTCCAGGGTCATCACTGGGGCTCCGTGCCTGCACTGTGAACCCACAGGAAGGCTCCCAGAGGCCTTCCTCTCTCTCTTTCTCTTTCTCTCTCGTTTTCCTGTTGTTGCTGTTGTTGGATAGGACAGAGAGAAATCGGAGGAAGGGAAGACAGAGAAAGGCACCTGCAGACCTGCTTCTGAAGTGCTCCCCCTACAGGTGGGGACCCAGGGGCTCGAACCGGGATCCTTATGCTGGTCCTTGCGCTTCACACCGTGTGCACTTAACCCAGTGCAATACCGCATGCTCCCTTTTTATCTTCTTTTTAATTTTTATTTATAAAATGGAATCACTGACAAGACCATAGGATAAGAGGGGTACAACTCCACACAATTCCCATCCCCAGAACACTGTATCCCTTCCCCTCCCCTGACAGCTTTCCTATTCTTTATCCCTCTGGGAGCATGGACCCAGGGTCATTGTGGGATGCAGAAGGTGGAAGGTCTGGCTTCTGTAATTGCTTCCCCACTGAACATGGGTGTTGGCAGGTGGATCCATCTCCCCAGCCTGTGTCTTTCCCTAGTGGGCAGGGGCTCTGGGGAGGTGGGGTTCCAGTACACATGGTGATGGTTTACAGTGATGGTTTACAGTGTGGTCACTGGCACATGGAGGCAGTTTCTCACCCCTCTGTGAAAGCTCACTGCAGAACACTTTCCCACAACCTGGCTCCTTTTAAACCACCAGGGACCAGAGCACTCAGGTTCTCTCCCGCTCCTCCCTCCCTCCCCATAGCTTTCCTTTTTCTAATTAAATTTATATGCAAATATCTTGAGGGAAAAACCAACTTATTTTCTTCCTCTATATCGTAGCTTGAGGCACTTTCTCACTATTCAGGAAGAGTTTGGGTTTTATATAATTGAATGATTCTGTAGCAGTTTCTGGCCCTACAGAAAGACAGTATTTCTCAGAGTATATTTATTTTTCTTTTAAAAATATTTATTGGATTAAAGACAGAAACTAGGATGGGGGGATAAAAAGGGAGAGAAAAACAGCTGTAGCACTTACCACCTGTGAAGCTTCCCTACCACACACACAGGTGGGAACCAGGGCCTTCAACTCAGGTCCTGTGCATGGTACGGTCTGTGCTCAACCAGGTGTGCCACCCAATCCCAGTGCCTTTCTTGCTCCTTTTTTTTATGGGAGGGGTTAATGGTTTACAGTGGACAGTAAAACACATTAGTCTGTACATGTGTAACATTTCTCAGTTTTAACTTCTGAGTGAGATCATCCCATATTCATCCTTCTCTTTCTTGCTGATCTCACTTAATATGATTCCTTCAAGCTCCATCCAGGATTGACTGAAAAAGGTGAATTTAGCGTGATTTTTTATTTTTATTGTCTTTATTGGATAGAGACAGCCAGAAATCAAGAGGGTGGTAGGGAGGGAGAGAGACAGACACACACCTGCAGCCCTGCTTCTCCACTTGCAAAGCTTTCTCCCTGCAGGTGAGGACCAGGGGCTCAAACCTGGGTCCTTGCTTCATTGTAATACAGTGGCTCGACCAGGTGTGCCACCACCCTGCCCTGTGAAGTCACCATTTTTAATAGCTGAGTAGTATTCCATTGTGTATATAGACTACAACTTGCTCAGCCACTCATCTGCTGTTGGACATCTGTATTGCTTTTAGGTTTTGGCTACTACAAATTGTGCTGCTATGAACATATGTGTATACAGATCTTTTTGGGTGGGTGTGTTGGGTTCCTTAGGATATATCCCCAGGAGAGGAATTGCAGGGTCATAGAGTAGGTCTGCTTCTAGCCTTCTGACAGCTCTCCAGGCTGCTCTCCAAAGGGCTTGGACCCATTGACATTCCTACCAGCAGTGTAGGAGGGTTCCTTTGACCCCACACCCTCTCCAGCATTTGCTGCTGTTACCTTTTCTGATGTATGACATTCTCACAGGAGTGAAGTGCTATCTCATTGTTGTCTTTATTTGCATGTCTCTGACAATCAGAGATTTGGAGCATTTTTTCATGTGTTTGTTGGCCTTTGGATCTTTTTATGATGAGATTCTGTTTATATCTTCTCCCCATTTTTGGAAGTGGTTGTCTGCTTTTTGTTGCTGAGTTTGGTGAGCTCTTTATATATTTTAGTTTTAAGACCTTTTTTTTCTCATTTTTATTTTATTTTTTTATATTTTTTCCCCTTTTGTTGCCCTTGTTTATCGTTGCTGTTGGATAGGACAGAGAGAAATGGAGAGAGGAGGGGAAGACAGAGAAGGGGAGAGAAAGACAGACACCTGCAGACCTGCTTCACCACCTGTGAAGCGACTCCCCTGCAGGTGGGGAGCCGGGGGCTCGAACCAGGATCCTTATGCCGGTCCTTGCACTTTGCGCCACGTGTGCTTAACCCGCAACACTACCACTCGGCTTCCAGTTTAAGACTATTTGTCTGATGCATTGCAAGTAAAGATCTTCTCCCATTCTGTAAGGGGTGGTTTGGGTGGTGGTTTCTTTTGCTGTACAGCTTTCTTTTTTTTTTTTTTTTTAACTTTTTAAAATATTTATTCCCTTTTGTTGCCTATGTTGTATTATTGTTATTGATGTCATCATTATTGGATAGGACAGAGAGAAATGGAGATGAGAGGGGGAGAGAAAGACAGACACCTGCAGACCTGCTTCACCAACTGAGACGGGGCCTTGAACTCTGGGATCCTTATGCCGGTCCTTGAGCTTGTGCCACGAGCACTTAACCCGCTGCACTACCACCCAACTCCCATACAAAGCTTTTTAATTTGATAAAGTCCCATTGGTTTATTTGTTTTAGTCTTTGTAATTGGATTTGTTTAAGAGTTCTGCCAGTATTGTACTCTAAGTATTGATAGCTTGTGATCTAACATCCAAGTCCTTAATCTACTTGGAATTAACTTTTGTGTTTGGTAAAATGTAGTTGATCAGTTTCACTCTTTTTTATGTTTCAACCCAGTTTTTCCAGCGCCATTTGTTGAAGAGACTTCCTTTTCCCCATTTAATAGTCTGGGCACCTTTGTCAAAGATTAGGTGTCCGTAGGTGTGAGGGCTCACTTCTGGGCTCTTAGTTCTATTCCACTGGTCAGCGTGTCTGTTTATGCTCCAGTACCACACAGTTTTAATGACAGTGGCCCTATAATGCAATTTGAGATCTGGGAGTGTGATGCCTCCAGTTCTGCTCTTTCTTTTCAAGATTATTTTCTCAATTTAGGTCTTTTCTGCTTCCAGATAAACATTTGTAGCTTTTGTTCTGTTCTCCTAAAAAAATGTGATTGGAATCTTGATATGGGGATTGCATTTTTTTTTTAATATTTATTTTCCCTTTTGTTGCCCTTGTTTTATTATTGTTGTTGTTATTATTTATGTCACTGTAGTTGGATAGGACAGAGAGAAGAGAGAGGAGGGGAAGACAGGGGGAGAGAAAGACAGACACCTGCAGACCTGCTTCACTTGTGAAATGACTCCCCTGCAGGTGGGGAGCTGGGGGATTGAACCAGGATCCTTATGCCGGTTCTTGTGCTCTGTACCACGTGTGCTTAACCTGCTGCGCTACCGCCCGACTCCCCTGCTGGGTAGTTTATTCATTTTGATGATGTTAATTCTTTCAACCCATGAATATCTTTCTACTTTGTTTCTTTTTCTGTTTCCTTGAATAGTGACTCATAATTTTCAGTATATATTGTTCCACTTCTTTGGTTAGGTTTATTTCTAGATAAAATTTCTTGTTTTTGTTACTTCTCAGTGTATTTATAGCACATGTTGGAGTCCTTTCAGCACATTCTGTGCACTGCAGCATATGGTCATATTCTGACAGTACGTGGCGTTTAATTATGGAATCCATTTTCTAGTAGGGAGAGATTTCTCTCAAGTGTTCTGTTACTGGAATAGTGGGTGTTCATCCCAACTGTCAGGAATGTATGCTTGTTTGCTTACATGCTGTGTGCAGCTCACAATTTTCAAGTCTGATTTCTGTGTTTTGATGTTTCAGAACAGCTTAACAGAGCCTTCAGGGTCTGGTGGAAACGCAGTTCGCCATTGCTTGTCTCCTTACGTGGTGTATCCTGCCGACAAGCCTTTCCTCAACAGTGACCTGCGGCGCGCCCCCAACAAGCCCACGTTTGCCTACCCGGAGAGCAACAGCAGAGGTGAGAGCGCCTGGTGCGGCACGTTCTTTCCTGTCCTTTCGGGTGCTAGGAGGTGTTCTCCCCTTGTGGCTCTGTGCCTTGGTCAGGAAGCACCTGCATGCCGACGTAGTGTGAGTCCTGTCTGACGGCGTGCGTGCTCTTTCCCACCCTCAGTCAGGAATCAGGGCTTGAGTTTCCACTGCTGACATTATCCCAAACTCTCTGGCTCCACCCTCCCTCCTCACTTTGATGAGACTCCCAGGACCTGTGCAGAGGCGGTGGTGATACACTCTCACTAGTCTCGCTGCTGTGAGACTCCCAGGACCTGTGCAGAGGCGGTGATGATACATCCTCACTAGTCTCGCTGCTGTGAGACTCCCAGGACCTGTGTAGAGGCGGTGTTGATACACTCTCACTAGTCTCGCTGCTATGAGACTCCCAGGACCTGTGCGTAGGCGGTGATGATACATCCTCACTAGTCTCGCTGCTGTGGGCTCCCTCTCGGCTGAGGGCAGCCAACTTGCCGGTACGGTTACCTGCTACCTCTGCCACCTCGCAGGAGCTTGGGCACCCTCTGGCTGCTGTGCTAAAGGTTTTAGATTGATTTTCATAACCTGGATGACTTGCCTTAGCAACTCACCCCTGGTCTCTTCTGTTTACACACACAGACCACAAACACACACACACACCCTGCCCTTTACGCTGGCTGTTTTTTAGGGCAGTTAAATGAGTTCTGTGTGAACAGCAAGAGTTTTGAATAAAACCCTTGAAATGTTTGTCCTGTAGCAGTGGTGTCCTTAAACGGATCATCTGAGTGTAACAATTACCAGTGGGCCTGGGGAAGTGGCTGGGGCGTAGTGTAGTGCTTAGCTGTTACTATCTAGCTGGGAGCGGCCTCAGTGGAATGTGTATGTTTGTGTGAGATACTGCTCCTGGGCCCGGGTTCTGACTGCCTCAGAATGATAATGTTATCATTGTCTGGCAAAACACCTCACTTGGATCATGCACTGCTTTGCCGTGTGCACAGTTGAGGTTCAAGCCCAGCTCCCACCGCATTGGAGAAAGCTTGTGAGAAGTACATATATTCATTCCCAGACAGTGATTCTTCTCCACCGGCTCTCCCCATCAGTGTGATTGCTTTATTTAGAGTGTGTGTATGTGTGTATACATACATACTACATTTATGTTTGCCAGCCATATTTTCTGCTCTGAAGAATCTTCAAGACAAGATTCGACGCTTGGAACTGGAAAGGATTCAGGCAGAAGAAAGTGTGAAAACCTTGTCTAGAGAAACAATTGAATATAAGAAAGTCTTGGATGAGCAGATACAAGAAAGGGAGAATTCAAAGAACGAGGAGTCAAGACACAACCAAGGTATGCTTCATGATGATATCTGAAACACTCAATTGTCATTATAAATATATTTTCAAAGAAGATTGTTTCAGACACAGTGGGATCGCCTCAGTGTTAACAGCATCTGAGGAGCGGAGGAGGTGGGCATGGAGTGTGGAAGGTGCGGTGGATTGAGCTCTGTAAATCTCTTCTGGGAGCTAATTTCTGCTTTTGTATGCATTCTCTTTAGAGCTGACGTCTCAGTTACAAGCTGCAGAAAACAAATGTAGTCTTTTGGAAAAACAGCTGGAATATATGCGGAATATGATCAAGCATGCAGAGATGGAGAGGACGTCTGTCTTAGAGAAGCAGGTATTGTGCCTCCCACGCTCACACTCAGCGTTAGTCAGAGAGAGCTGGATTAGGGGCCAGATGGTGGTAACACACCTGGTTGAGCACACACATTACAGTGCACAAGGACCCGGGTTCAAGCCCTTGGTCCCCACCTGCAGGGGGAAAGCTTCACGAGTGGTGAAGCAGGGCTGCAGGTGTCTCTCTGGCTCTTTGCCTCTCTAGCTCTTTTCTCTCTGTTTCTTTCTGTCTCTATCTAATAATAAGTAAATAAATGTAAAAGAGAGAGCTGGATTAGAGTCTTTTTCTCAGTACTAACACTGCCGTTGTACTAATCACATTACTCCTGTGTTAAGTAACCACTGGTCGTACCGACAGTTCGCTTTGAACTAGTGTAAACTTTGAGAAAAGTAGGACTTGTTTTTTCAGAAGGGTTTTTTTTTCCCTCAAAGGAGGCAGAACCAGAGTGCCTTCCTGGCATCAAAATGAACTGGCATTGAACTCAGGCCCTTGTGTCAGTGCTTAGCGCCACCTTCTGGGCCACAAGGATCGCTTCCCATGGCTCTCACCACACCAGCAGCTCTGCACACCGCCTGGCACATTGCACTTTTTGAACAGCTGAATAGCCTCACGCAGAAAACACTGCCTCACTGATGATCTGTCAACATTTGATTGACTGCTACCTTGGTTGCATTGTATCAATACTTGTAATCTTTCAAAATCACGCTAATTAAGCCACCTTGAGTCTACATCGTGCTTCATGACTTTGAAGACATAGCAGATTTGAAGGTTGTTTTTGCTTAGTTAGACTTTATATACTTGTCTTGACAATTATTTTTGCCACTGAAGTGAGAACAAGTAGCATTTTGTAAAGAGAGCAACTGCAATAATAGGTTTGAAAATATTTTTTAAAATTGCTTTCTTTTCCTGTTAAAATCTAGATGAGTTTGTCATGAATACCAGTTTCTAAGCATCTTAATTTGACTGTGCCAATTTGAGTTTCTATGCTTACCATTTTGCTAGCTACTATAGCATGAGTGGGGAATGATTCTCACTGGGTAGGGCAGGTGCTTTTTTTCATATTCCCAATCCAAACTCAGTCCCCAGAATCACCTGAAGGAAGTTCTGGGGCTTTGTTCACCTCCTCTGTCACAGAATAAAACAGTGTCCCTGAGTGGTGGGTGAAGTCACATATATGCAAGACCCCCACTCTGCAGAAAATACATAGAAGACTTAAGAGAAAACTTGGTGGCCTTGTAGGTAGAGTGCGTTCCTTGCATTTAAGAGGCTCTAGGCTTGATCCCCAGGACTGCACATGCTAGAACATACTCAGAGTGCCTCTTAGACTTAAGTAAATCTTGAAGGGGCTGGGTAACAGATAAAGAACTAGACTAGTTCTGAGCTCATGTGTGTAAATGCATTTTCTGTTTTTCTTTTTCTTTCTTTCTTTTTTCTTTTTTTCTTACCAGAGCACTGATCAGCTCTGGTTTATGGTGGTGCAGGGGATTGAACCTGGGACATCGGAGCCTCTGGCATGACAGTCTGCATAACCATTATGCTATTTACCCTACGTGCACTTTTTTTTTTGCCTCCAGGGTTATTGTTGGGGTTCAGTGCCTGCATCATGAATCTACTGCTCCTGGAGGCTATCCCCCCTTTGTTGCTCTTGTTGTTGTAGCCTTGTTGTGGTTATTGTTGTTATTGATGTCGTTCGTTGTTGGATAGGGCAAAGAGAAATGGAGAGAGGAGGGGAAGACGGGGGAGAGAAAGACAGACACCTGCAGACCTGTTTCACCACCTGTGAAGCGACTCCTCTGCAGGTGTGGGGAGTCGGGGGCTTGAATTGGTATCCTTACGTCGGTCATTGCGCTTGGTGCCACGTGCGCTTAACTGCTGCGCTACCGCCCGACCCCCACACGTGCACTTTCTACCTGGGATCAATGAGTGTGCCATCATAGAACATAAAGATATCCTCACTGTATACAGCCAGACGCCGTCATGGCGTATGGTAATCAGATTCACCTGTATTTGTTCATAGTTCCATGTTCATAGCATGCATTGCATCCTAAGGTCTCCTCAGGCAGGCAGGCAGCATGCATTGTATGCTAAGGTCTCAGAGCTACTTGCTGTTCCGCCAGTGGCCCAGTACTCATACTGCATCTCATGTTTTCCAGGTGTCCCTGGAGAGGGAGCGGCAACATGATCAAACACATGTTCAGAGCCAGCTGGAAAAATTGGATCTTCTTGAGCAGGAATATAACAAACTCACCGCCATGCAGGCCCTTGCGGAAGTCAGTGTTATCAAAGCATAAGAGTTGTCTTTTTGGGATTCGGGTGGTAGCGCAGTGGGTTAAGTGCTGGTGGCACAAAGAGTTGTTTTTTCTTTTCTCTTTCTCTCTCTTTTTTTTAAATATCATTTGATACTGTATATTTACCAGAAGAAAACTGATTTTGTAGTGAAGAAATATATAGGAATTTTTAAATGAAAGATGAGATGTTTTTGAGTATTTCTAAGGCTGTTAGTCACTGAGTAACTTCTGACCTACACTGGCACCTTAAGTATTTGGAATGCATTTTAATTTTGGTTGATTGACCTGGGAAGCATTTAATACCATTGAAATTGAAATTGCTGCTTGAGCTTTATGAAGCTTATACACCTTTGTGCAGAACTGTGTTCCTTGGCCAGATAACTAAATAACTAAAGTGTTATTTGCAAAATCCTGAGAGCTATTTCACAAGTGGCCAGGATCCAGATGCCAGTAAGGCACTGAGCATCTAGAATGAAGCTACAGGCTTGGTTTACTAAGGTGTCAGAGTGCATTATTGTGTTCATATGTTAGTCTTACAAACAGTCCTAAGATTGGGCTGGCAGAACCACTCACTTGGACAGAGTGGGGAACCCAGGTTCAAGACTGGTCCCCACTGCCTTGAAGGAGGTATAGTGCTGCTGTGTCCTTCCTCTCGGTCTCCGTCTCACAAAGTCAGTCAACAAACAAGACCAGATAGACCTAAGACTTCTTTTGTTCCCTCTGCCACTAGAAAAAAATGCAGGAGCTGGAAGCCAAACTCCATGAAGAAGAACAGGAGAGGAAGCGGATGCAAGCTAAGGCTGCCCAGGTAACGGGCGTGCACAATCAGTGCCTTGTGTGAGTAGAGGAGTCACCAGCTACTGGCAGTTTCTGTTTCGGGTGATCTAGTGGACAACTCTGCACGTGGAGCTGCATGTGGACAGTTCTAAACATTTCTTTTTATAGGCAGTGAGGAAAAGGTGGAGTTTTCTGAATTGTGTGGGTTCAGTCAGCATTTAAAACCCAGTGGACTGACAGGTGCCAGGCATGTTCTACATAGATAGTGCCATTTGTAAGCTTTCTCACTTAGATCCCTGGTAAAAGTGTCTGGAAATGGTCGCCATTCCATAGTCTACCCTTTCCTCGGTACTCTTAAATGGTGAGGCTTGGTGTAGAAACTCTGCTGTAGCGGGACAGAGAGCTCTGCAAGCTCCTGAGTCACTTCGTGCCCTGCTGTGACTGCCAGGTGAAAGGGTGAGTTGGTGTTCTTCTCAGTAGCACAGTCTATGTGGACATTGCTAGGAAACGCAGCTGGACTTAGTTACAGGCTCAGTGGAATGTCTGTAACTGCCCATGGTCTCCGTATTTACCCAGATAACCCCCCCACACACACGCACACACTTAATTGCCTTGTCCTCTTAGTGTTTTTGTTTTGTAATATTTGTAGGCAGCCTTGTTCATCCTAACAATAAAAGCAATGCTTGGCTTCAGAACAGCTCATTGCAGCAACTCTGTAGCTCAGTAGCTTTCTGTTTCTCTTGCTTCTACTACTGCTTCAAGAGCTGCACTGGCAGAAGTGGAGACGTTGCTGTTTCATCTCTCTAGTATCTTGCTGCTGCTTCTGATATTTCCCGGGATTTGTTTGTGTGCTTTTTGTATTCCTTTTTCTACTTAAACATAATCCTATTTTTATTCTTTAGATACTTGCCTTCTGATCAGTTAGAGATTTCCTGGCCTCCCAGCATACTCTTCTGAGCTAGACAGCCACAGTCTTGACTTCTGCCCTCTTGTTTATTAGTGACGAGGTCACCAAAGTAGACAGCAGCAGGGGTATAACTTCACACCCACACATAGCGGGAGTCACTTGGTTATTTGGCCGCGAACGGCCTTGTAGTTCCTTGCTTCCTCTGGTCATTCTCTTCCCCAGGGCAGGTCACTCTCCTGTCTCTGTTTCCTCACTGCCACATGCAAACATGAAATAGAAAGGTAAACAGTCTCATTGTTTTATGCATTTGTAGAAACACTGTGTTGCCGCCGACCACCCAACTGGGGGCTCAGCAGGCCGATCCAGGGAGAATGAGACTTATAGGTGGGAGGTGGATTCGGCGCGACAGACAACACTGAGACACATGAGTTTCAATGCTGCTGCGATCTTTTACTGATATAGAGATTCTTTTTATAATAGCATAACAAAGAAGCATAAATCAAAAGCTGGCCAAGTCAGTTGACCACAAAGTACGCAGGGTACATTTTTTATAAGTAACACAGACAGGAGGAACTGAAGGCATACAACTACCAACAAAACGAAAGCACAGCCATACTGTTCTTTCATGGGTTATTAACCACATCCCTTTGGTTTCAGACAAAAGTCAATTTATCAGTAAGAACTAAATGCTTTCACTGCTCTCATTTATCCAAAGGGCTATTCTTTCTCCTTCCAAGCACTGGACCTTAATACCCAGAATAGGGGGGGGGGGGGGGCACTAGTGGGAACACGGCGCCTTGCTCTGATCCTTAAGCCAAGCTCACTTTCCTGTAACCTACCTAAGACAATATGCAGGTGCATTTCAGGGTTGCTATGTAACATGTTTCCTGGGAAAGCTAAAGGACCATTGTCTGTATGATTGAATGTAATATTTCTGAGAATAGTGCTCAGTCCTTGCTCAACCTGGATAGCCAAGTCATTGGGGCTTGAAGTGCTGGGATTTACTGTTGTAAGGGGCTTTTCATCCAGTGGGGTCTCATCTGGAATGTCCAGACTAGACTTGGGGGGTTGCACTGTAAGCGTCTCCGGAGTCTCCTGGACATTCCCTGGGTGGCCTGCATAAAGCATGATAAACAACAACAGTAAGCTTTCAGAAGCGAAACCAAGTCCACCTAGCCCTCCAAGGCCTTTCCGCCAACCGGGAGACCCAGGGATCCGTCCACACAAATATCCAGGCTTCTGTCCACCACCTATCTTGGGTACGGTCTACCGTACAGGAGCTTGTAAGGCCCCTGTCCGGTTCCCTAACCAGGTCACCCACACTGTTTTGTCACACCGCGGTCGTGGCCTGCCTATCTGGCCAGACAGGTGTGGCACTGTGTGATGCTTCTGCTTTCTCTTTATTTAGCATTGAGAAAGTAGGGCCCAAATCAGTTGTTGCTAATGCAATATCAGGAAAGGTTTTGAGTTCTACACTGTTATAAGGGTGGACAGTTTGGGGCCTGTGGAGTTTCCTGTCCACACCACACTGTTGCCTGGCTGTGGCAGCTAGCCGTCCAGAGTGTGCCATTTTGCTGTGAATAAAATCTTGTTTTATGCCTTAGTGTTGAAAGGGAATGAAAGAAAAGGTAATGACTTTTGGACGGCAGTGGCGTGGCACACCCAACTCGGTGCAGAGCAGTCCACAGAGACGTGCGTCACAGCCCCCACTCCCTACCTGTGGGGGAGCTTAGCCACAGTGAAGCGGGTGTTGTAGTTGCCTTTCTGTCTCTCCCTTCCCTCCCCTCTTAATTTCTGTCAGTCCTATTAAACTAAAACACAAACATGACTGCAGGGCAGGGTAGATTTGTCGTGCAGCCACCAAGCCCCTGTAGTAACCCTACTGGCAATAAAACAAACACACATCAATTTAAATGCTATACTCAGATGTGTTGAGCCTGAGGAGAATTAACTAAGCTCTCACTGACAGCAGTCTCAGGTGTTGTGCAGGAAGAGTCCTGCCGGCCAGGTACACTCCTCACACTGCTAAGGCTTTTAGAGCTGCGGAGAGAGGGAGCTGCTCCAGAGGATTGCTGCCCTGCATCCCCTTGTTGGTGGGGACATCCTGTGCCTCATACAAGTAACGGTCTTGGGATTTCCCAGTAGTGCCCCTTACCTTGGTCCTGCTCCGTGTTTTCTCAGGGAACTTAAAAAAAAGGACTTGTAAAATACAGATTTCCCCAACTTTGCAGGCTCAATCCTGAGGTCCGTAAAGGGACCTGACAGTCTGAATTTTTTATCTTAAACTGCAGGCAGTGTTGACACAGAGGCAGGTCTGAAAACTGACACGTTGGCCTGGGTGGTGGCACACCCAGTAGAACACACACGGCACCGTGCACAGTGGGCCGGGTTCAAGCCCCTGGTCCCCACACCAGCAGCAGGAAGCTTCATGAGTGATGGAGCTGTGCTGCAAGTGTCTGCCCTCCTTCACAAGAGAGGGGGAAATGACCGCCAGAAAAGGGAGGAGGGAAGCGGTGCAGCCCCAGCCCCCATTGGTAAGCCCCTGATTATGGGAAGAGAGGACTCGGGCCTTTCCCTGCCGCTGCAGTAACTGAGGCTATGCTTTGCTTTCTAGCTGCAGACAGGTCTGGAAGCAAATAGACTTGTCCTTGAAAATAAGTCTGTGCCCTCGGTTCCCAGTGCCAGAAGAATTAAAAAAAAAAAGACAAAACCAGCAGAAAAGGTAGGAGAACAAAACCAGAGAGTCGAGTTGCTGGCTGTCATTTTTGGGAAGCACTAGTGGGCCGTGTGGGGCTGTAGCCTCCAGTGACTACATTTCTTCCTGGGTTTCCCCGGGGGGGGAGTGGTGGGCAGGGGAATCTGTTCCTGAATAGTCATGTCTATTCCTGAAGTTTCGCCCTGCTCGTGAGACCCACAGACCTCACACCCCTCACCCCGCCCCATCACAAAAGCTGCTGCGGCTTCAGTGGCTATTTTAGCATTGGTTTTAGCAGGCCTCTGACTGGCCCTGGCTCTGTGTGCCGTCTCGGCGGGGCTTGCGAGCATCGAGCTGGGAGGTTGGGGTCTGCCTGTGTCTCACACAGCTCTTGCTGTTTCCTTCCCTTCCATTCAGAAGTCTTCCAGGACCTGTCTGGCTGCACAGCCACATTACAGATTATGCTTGGGGGATATGCCTTTTGTAGCTGGAAAGGTGAGTGTGTCCAGCAAGCCTGGCTGTGTGTGGTGGGAGCTCTGCTTCCTCTCCAAGAAGCAGTCGCACAGAAATAGACACGAATCTTACTCTCTGTCAGCGCTTAAAAGAAGCGGTGCTGATTTTCTTTACTATCAGACCTATGGAGTCTCATAAGGACTTGGCACGGCGACAGTCCGTACTACCTTCTCACTAGTGGCGCTGCTCGTGGTAGCCCTCCAGACCTGTCTAGCCTGCCTGAGAATTCTCTGGCTGTACAGATGAAGACAGAAAAGAAGTAGATGGTCTCTAATCCAACACTAGCACCACCTAGGGTAAGAGTACTGGAGGGTCAAAGGCAGTGCTTTCCAAAAGGTAGTTCATGCCCACATAGCCACAGAAGCCGGCAGGAGAGCAGGGAAGCTTCCCAGCTTTTTATTAGAGGTTTTATGGGTCCAGGCAGTGGCACACTTGGTTAAGTGCATGTATTACCATGTGCAAGGACTTGGCTCAAGCTTCCAGCTCCCACCTGCAGCTGCAGGTAGATGTCTGTCTTCTCTCTCAATTTCTCTGTTCTGTCAAGTAAAGCTTAGAAGTATATAACTTAACTGATGCATAAAATACAGATTTCCTATAGGGTTAAAACTGATACATTTAAACCCAAACTAAAATGCGCTCCTGAGCGGCTGGAGCTCAGCCCAGCTGGTTTGTGACCATGTGGAGAATGTTGTGAGTGCCACCACGTAAGGTGAACGCCTGTGGGGACGGCTCATCCCTGCAGGTGCTGACACCGCCTTCCTGATGTCTAGTCGGGGACTGTCACCAGTGAACTTAACGCCAAAGAATTCTGGGCAGGGGAGACAGCATAGTGGTTATGCAAAGAGACTTGCATGCCTGAGGTTCTCAAGTCCCAGGTTCAATCCCCTGCACCACCATAAGCCAGAGCTGAGCAGTGCTCTGGTAAGAAAAAGAATTCCAAGTAGGTCAGTATGACCAGGGTAACATTTTGGGTGTGTAACTAGTAATAAATACCTTATCTTGGAGGAAGAGGCTGGGACCAGGAAGCTCACTTGTCTTCCTTTATGTAAATAAGAGTCACCAGCGAGGGTGGAGAGGAAGGTTTGCTGGAGGCAGTTCACACCTTGCTTCTGTGGACTTGCTGATTGGCTTGGGCCTAGATTGACATCACAGGCTCTTCTTGGGGGTACGTAGGGCACGGGGCCCTCTCGATTGGGGAACTGAACGAAGACCGCTGTGGCTTGAGCTCTGTGTCACTGTTTTCTGCAGTCCACCAGCCCCAGCCACGCGGTGGTTGCCAATGTTCAGCATGTTCTACACCTGATGAAGCAGCACAGCCGAGCCCTGTGCAATGACCGCGTCCTCAGCAGCGTGCCGATGGCGAAGCAAGTGTCTTCCCGAGGCGTGAAGGCTAAGCCGTCGGCCGCTGCCCCCTCTCCCAGCAGCATCAGTGAAGAGTTGGCAGACGTCCTACAGACTCTGCAAGACGAATTTGGGCAAATGAGCTTGTGAGTTCTGGCCGTGGATTTTAGTTTCGTTGAATTCTAAAACCCTGTTAATATTCTCTGGTTGGTTCAACAGATGTTTCTGGAGCATAATCAGCTCGAGAATTGCTGGGCAAGTACTTAGAGCTTCCACATACACAGCTGCCCAGGGGACGTCCACCTGCTGGCTGTCCACCCCACCGGCCTGCAGGGTCCCCTGTGAAAGTGTTTGGCAAACCAAGTCTTTGCCTAGACTTGTATTATGTGTGGGGCTGGAAAATGTAGGAAAATAATGAGCTCCCTGAAACTAACAACTCTCCATGAGTTTGCCGCCGGCACTGTTCTTTTGAACAGTCGCTGTTTTGGGCGTGTGTTGCTGTTTGAAAAAGAGGAGATCGTAGTAGACAGCAGTGGTCGGCGAGGCACTGTGAGAGACCGCACCCAAATCTGCTTTTGTGTTTGATGTAGTGATCACCAGCAGCTCTCAAGACTTATCCAAGACTCCCCAACTCCTGAGCTGAAGGACAACTTGGAGTGTGAGCTGGAAGTCTTAGTAGGGAGGATGGAGGCAAAAGCCAACCAGATAACCAAGGTTCGGAAATACCAAGCCCAGGTAACTCCACTTTCTTTACTCCTTTCTAATGACTAAGATACAGAAGCAGCACGTCCCAGACCCCTAGCCCTTCCTCGCTCGGTGTTGAAGGTAGTGTGCCCTCGACGGGCTGCGGCGGTGTCGTCTTCACGTGGGTCCTTGGAGTGACTGATCCGTGACTATTGGCACTACATGGACCGGGAAGACGCTGTCTTAGTTTCTTAGAGAAGATTTTATGATTCAAGACCCATCACCCAGACAGTGAGCATTTTATATTCCTGTCTTCACGAACCAACTTTTACTTGTTTAAGTGCTTGAGTTTCATAAGGCTTTTTCTTCTTTTCATCTTTCTCTTTCCTTTTCTCTGTCTTTTTCTTTCATTGTTCTTCATCTTCTTTGTCTTCTTCAAATAGTCCTTTACTGAAGCATCTCCCCTTGTCCCTCGTAACTAGACAGACCTCCCACAGCACTACTGTTGAGGTTGTCAGCGTGGCAGCCCACAGACTGAGCAGTCAGTCCCTAGGGTCTCCTTGATTTTTTTTTTTTTTTCATATATACTAATTTTTTTGGATAGGGAAAGAAAACAGGGCTGGGGGAGAGGAGGACACTGGAGAGACACCACTTCACTGCTCATGAAGTTTTGCCCTGTAAATGGTGGCCGGGAGTATGAGCCCAGGTCCTTAAGCATGGTAACGTGCACTCTACTAGATGCACCCCCTCCCCATCCCAGGATCTCTTTAGAGTTCCGGAGAGTTCTCTGGCTGAAGACCAGTGCCAGTGTTTATCGGGCACCATTGTCGCTTTCTGCTGCTTTGTCTCAGCGGATGAGAGCTGTAATGATGGCATAGGCAGAAGGAGCCACCTCTGGCCCTGTCCTGGACAGTTTCACTGTTGTCCTCGGACCTTCCCGGTCACCTGTTGCCTTGGCAGTGTTACTGGGAGACAGCCCAAGAGGGCCAGTCTTGGGGGCCAGGGCAGTCATAGCACTGACTTCCCCACCACTAGACGTAGATCTATTTGGGGCAGAACTTTCGTGGCATCCTGGTGGCTGGCGCCTGGTGTCCAGTGAACAGGATTTGGGAAAACCTAAGAACGTTGCACCTTGGCCTCTTGAGTCAATAGCTGAAAGGCCTCCCCTCTCCTTGCCTCCCCCGTGCAGCTCCAGTATTCCCAGTGAGATTAAATCAGAGGAGAAACGCCATAGTACTGTTCCAGTCCTCGCAGAGCTTCCCTGGCTGTGTCTGTGCTCTCGTGTGCACAGCACAGGGTGGGCCTGTGCGAATCTTGCTGGCTCCTGCGGCAGTCTGTGCTGCAGGCATCGGCTGTGGCATCTTTGGTGTATTCTGGAGACTTCTAAGAGAAGGAACGCAGGCTCCAGGAGCTAGCACTCCCAGCAGAAGACACACTTCATACACAGCTTTGTGGTGCTGTGGTGTCTCTGTCTGTCTGTCTCTGTCTGTCTGTCTCTGTCTCTACATACAAATAGTCTGCCGGGAGTAGAGTCCAGCAGTAATACTGTTGGGAATGGGGACTAGAATCGACCCAAATCATAAGTTTTGCCATTCAAAGGTTAAGTGTACCAGTTGTCAAAAGAAACTGTTTTCCTCAACTTCTCTTTTGTTCTTTGCCTTGGTTTTGGGGTATAGCTGGAAAAGCAGAAGATGGAGAAACAAAAGAAGGAATTAAGAACCAAAAAGACTCTGGATGAAAAAGGAAACAGCAGCAGCCATTGCTTTGGATACACGGGGGCCGCAAATAAGAGGAACTTGGCCAAAGTGAGGCCGGGGGAAAAAAGCAGGAAAAACCTCCAGTTGTTGAAGGAAATGCAGACCATTCAGAATCTGCTACAAAGCAGTAACTGGAGCTGGGAGAACTAGCTGGTGCCAGTCCTGCGTCAACCGACGCCGACAGTCCACTTCGCAGGCCTCTCTGCGCCGTGCTCGGGGTAGCCGGCAGCCGGGTGCAGGGGTCTCACTGCAGCAGCAGCAGCAGCAGAAGCAGCAGGTCGCGCCTCCACCACACAGTGGGAACCATTGCAGGCCACACAGACCCCGTCCCCTTGTTGTAGGTGAATGTGCTGTCTCAGTGTGTTGCTCTTTGTAAAAAATGAGTGATTTTTTACTTGTGGGTGTGGATTTTTTTTTAACAATAGCTCTTTGTGTAAATACAGATGAAATTAGGTTTAAATTATGGAGAAATGAAGCTGTCGCTAGTGTGTGTCTGCTTGAGATGTCTCATTTCAGTGTCTCTGGCACTCACTGTCCCTTTCTCCTTCCCAGCACACCACTAAAGGGCCAGTGTTCTAAATACTGATGCATTTAAATATTTATTCCTATTTAAGAAGACTGTTTGTTACGCTTTTTGACATTTCAAACTCATCAGTATTTCAAATAGTATACTTGTGCTGATTTTTATCCACCATTAATTTTTAGAAAGACCCACTATTCATTTTAAGTCAATGAACTGTGAAATTATTTTTTTAAAAAAGTTTTTTTTAAGCAAAAACAAATTGTTAATGAAGTCCATGAAATTTCAGAAAGCTGAGGAGGGGTAGTGTTGTGAAACATTGGCTGTTTTTAGATGATGTTTGTAATCATGCGACAAGGCACTGTGGCTTTTGTTTTTGATCACATCTGTAGAACAACCACTTGGATGATTGCTTTCATTAGTGTGTGAGCCACTGGACACATGCCCGTTACTATGCTGATGTCTTGATTTTAAGTGGATTGACATGTTTTATAAATTTGCCACTGAAGTCAATAAAGCAACTTTTTAAAGGAAATACTGAAATTTTCCTTGGCTGCCAGTTATTACTAAAGGCTTTATTTGTTGTCATCACTCAGGAAAGTACACTTCTTTGATAGGACAGCAAGCTATCATGTATGTAAAAATGTCGACTGTATGATATTCAGTACAGACCGTGTGTCCCATGCCTGTTACTGAGCTATTCTCAGGGACTCTGGATTTTGGTTTTCTTTTTTTTTAATTCTGAGTAAACTTGCGTGAGCAGATTTCTGACAAGCAGGTTAATGACATCAGTGGACTCAAAAGTGAACCGTGTGGTCCGACGACTCTGCCTTTATTGCATGGTAAGTATCTCTGTGTCTTGGCCAACATTTAAACTGTTGACCACGTTGGTCATTTCTTTGTTTGAATTATCAGGTCATTAAATCGTGTAACTCTCATTTGTGTCTAGTGACTGCAAGTCGTAATGAGGAGGAGGATTTAGTTGTGGTATGACCTCATGTGCCAACACCAGCCCTAGGGTATGACGATGGCGACACATCGACTCCCGCTCTCAACGTTCCCAGGTGAGAATTAAAATCAGGGTTCTGCTGCGGTTCCCTGGCAGAGCTCCCGGTGGCGGCTCTTGTTATCACCCACCTGCCTCTGTCGCGGGAGAGGTTCACAGCGGTAATTGTCCAGTGCAGGTGCTGCTGTGAGATAGTGTGGAGCCCACACTGAGCTAGCGAGGCTGGGTGTGGACACCTCAGCCCTGTGTTTGTAACTGTGATAGGGCACTGCAGAGGGTGGCAGTGTGCGTCAGTAGAGAAGTAGCTAAGAGGTGCTGGTGCAGGCTGGGCATTCTAGACTCCTGCATGGCGTGAAGGGAAGTGACTGCCGTGTGTGTGTGTGTGTGTGTGTGTGTCTGCCACCAGGCTTATCAGTGGGCTCTGTCTACACTGCTCTCCTGCTCCCAGCAGACTTCCTAAGGTGGGGTAGCCGTGAAGACTCAGCCTGGAGTCCCCCTGAGCAGCTCCTGTGCGGTGGCTGGGGGCCTAGTCCTTGGTCTTTACCCTTGGGAAGGATTGTGCTCCACCAGCTAAACCACCTCATCCCGATCCCGTTTCGCTTTTTAAAGACTTAACACCATATGAGGTAAGTAGGTTCTTGCGAGAGAGCATGTTGAAGATTGCCCTGGGACCTCAGGCCTGCAGGTCATGCACTCTGCCGGCTGAGCTGCTCCTCCGGCCTGTGTGCTGTGTGGTTGCATTGGGGCTTGCTTTCTTCAGCGTGGTGGGGCTGAGTTCAACCCTGGGTCGCACAAGTGGCAGAGCACCACGGTGTCCAGGTAAACTGGCCCTTTGCCCGACACCGTCAGTGGATGTCAGCTACGGCCTGGTTGAGGGTGGAGACCAGACGCTGCTCGCCCCGGCTGCTGGCGGTGCAGGGACTTGCTCAGGACAGACTTGGCCACAGGCACTCTGCCGACTGCCTCGGAGATTCTGGACGGCAGTGTTGGGTGCACTCAAGGTGTGTTGCATGTTCCTTTGCTGCATTTATGTGCTGTGTCACAGCTTCCACCTTTCTGGCCACAGTCATGCCCCCAGGCACCATCAGGCATAGCCCCCTGTGCTATGATTTTGCCCACCTTTTTTTTTTCCTTTCATTTTTTTATTTATTGGACAGACACAGAAATTGAGAGGGAAGAGGGAGACCGAGGGAGAGCAGACAACCTGCAGCCCTACTTCCCCACCTGTGAAGCTTCCCCCCTGCAGGTGGGAAGCAGGGGCTTGAACCCGGGTCCTAGAGCACTGTGCCCGAGGACTTTCTGTATTGCCACCAGGGTCATGCTGACCCACCACTGCTGACAGCCATCCCCTCCTGTTTGATAGGACAGAGAAAGACCCTTGCAGACCTCTCATCAAGTACCCCCCTGCAGGTGGAGCCTGGGGGTTTGAACCTAGGCCCTTGCACGTGGTGCCGTGTGTGCCGCCCGTCCTCTGCTCTTTTCACTGTCCACCTGCTGGTGAGCATTTGGGGCGTCTTGTCCTATAGCAGCTTTGAATGTGTTTTGGTAAACATGGAGTTGGTATGCCTTACTCTACTCCTGCCTTCATTTTATTTGGGTGCACACCCACACGTAGAACTGCTTGATCACAAGGTAGGTCTGTTTGCAATTCTTTTTTTTTTTTTTAACTTTTTTAAAAAGTGGCGCATCGAACAGGCCTCCCAGTCCCAGCCTTCTATGGGGCTGCCTTTGATGTCATTGAGCTGCTGACTGGATTCATTATATATTTTGCAGCCTAACTCTTAGCTGATACATGTCTTTCAGCTTGTCCCTTTGTGTAGGTTGTCTTTCACTGGTGGTTTTGTTTTGCTGTCCAGAAGCCTTGCATTTTAGTGAACAGGCAGCCCCAACTGGTGGTGGTTTGTCAGCAAAAAAAAAGTCATTGGTGCTCAGTAGAACAAAACTTGAGGGTTTGTGATGCGGCCTCCCCAGGCTGGCGCTGTGCAGTGAGGCCGCATCAACAGCTCAGCTCCTCAGCCTCTCATCTCATGCTGGGTGGCCGGCCGGGCATCAGCCAGGCTGTCTTCAGTCATGGTACCTTGCATGCAGGCTGGACTGCTAGCTTGAGTGTATTAAGTTATGCATTTCACAGAATGTTTTTAAGCTGTAAGATTTGGGGATGTCCTGACGTCGCTTATGCGCTCATGGTGTCATGACCAATAGGGGAGACAGACCCTCGTTTGTTTCTGAATTACTGACAGTTTTGTCAGGCTTCCATGACATAAGAGCCCCGTGTTGTTCTCTGACTAGCCGACACCATCTCTTGAAGAGATCGGCCTTTCCCTGGGTGTTCTGGGCTCCCTGCAGGTCTGTCCTGGCTTAGTGAGGCTTATGGCCTTTTTAAGACTGCATTGTGTTGGACACAATTCAGAGTCCTTGTTGGCGTAAAGGAATGTAGCCAATTACTGTAACCGCCTCTCCCCCCCCCCCCCCCCCCGTTTCCTCAGTTGTGTCAGCCACCCTCTTTCATAGCTAAATCGTGACCTTGCGTGTGCTTGCACTCTCCTGGCCTGTGGAGGAATCTGACAGCTTGACGGTGCTCACTGAGCACACTATATACACATGGAAACTGTCCCTCAGGCCAACACCAGGACAAGCTAGCAAAAAACAATTGCAGACCAAGTTGAGGAGGGGGTTGGAATGTCTCTTTATTTCAGGTACACGAGGAGAGAAGCTCTAGAGGCCGCTGACGGCACCGCTGGCCCTGACTCCAGCAGGGAGGCTGGGCACCTTCACACGCACCAGCTCTCTGGGTGACTCAAGTAGTAGAGACCCACGTAGAGGCTGAGCATGGGGCTTCTCACCATCATCTGTAGATAGGCTTCAGTAAAAAAAAAGTCACTTCAGTAGCGTTGAATATTGCCTTAGACCTCACCAGCAACATGCGTAGATGTGTTTAAGACGTTTCCTAGTGTTTCTAGCAGTGGAGCGAGTGGCCGGCGGCCGCATCCCCTGTGCACGCCTAGAAGCATCCTCAGGACTGCCGCCCAGGGCCCCAATAGCACATGTCCCCGCTGTGAGCACGGTTTAGTAGCCTCTGGGTGACTTTACATTAGTGTCATAATTGTGATCACAAGGAGCGTTTCTCAGCCACCGTGTGCTACCATAGTACAGTGTAGTGTGCGTCCCAGAGATGGGAGCCGGCGGAGGGCTGAGCTTTCAGTGTGGCCGGGCGGGCGGCCTCACACCACAGTCTGCACAGGGGCAGTGCACTGGGCTGGAGAGCCGGCCCTCTCAGAGGAGGAGGTCGAGCGGTTGGAGACCTCTCTCTGGAGTTCCTCCACTTTCTTCTGAAGCTCTGCCCGTTTGGCAAGAAGTTCTTTGTATCTGTTGTGGACGGGCTCCTACAAGAGCAAAGAACCAGAATCACGTCATGCTTCCTGTTTCCAGCACAGCCCGGGGACTGCAGGGGCAAGTGCCTGCAGCTCAGTGACACAATGCTCGCCCTCTACCCACTGCAGACTTGCAGCACCATCAGGCCGTTTCACCCACCCTAAGCCGGGTTCTCTTAGGTGACAGCAGGTACGTGGTGGTCTTTCTGAGAATGCAGAAAGGAGAGGGAGGCCGGCAGTGTGCCTACCTGTGGCTTCATCCTCGGGTTCCACCGCACGTAGTAACCCACCCAGAGCTCTAGGTGGCGCATGCTGGCCACCGGATAGAGGACGTGGTTGCAGTAGCTCCCGTACAGGGGGTTGGTGAAGTCTTCCGGCTGGCTGTTGATGTAGGACCACAGGGACACACTTCTCTGAGGGACATTCTGTGAGGGAGAAGTGGAGAGATGTCTTTCTATAGGAAAGACCAGCCCTGCTTGTGGTGCTGAGGGCCTCGGTCTGCCTCACGCACTAGATAGCACATGTAAGTCTCTGATCTCTCATCTGCCAGCGAGCGAGCAGGCGAGCGCCCTGCGTGAGGTCTCCACTTTGATCTCAGCTGGCTTCTGTCTCGTGCTGAGCAACTGTAAATTCAGTATCTAGGAACAGTGCTGACACCAGCGGAGATGTCTTGAGTTGCGATAGAGCATGGTCTCGACAGCAGTCAGCCCAGAAGATGCAGCCCCACAGACAGTGCTTGCCGGGCCTAGCAGAAAGGGAAGGGACTTGCTTTCTCCCCAGGGGTCACTGCTGCTCTCGGTGCCTGCACTACGAATCCACTGCTCTGGGAGGCCATTTCCCCCATTTTGTTACCCCTTTTCTCTCCCTCATCTCCCAACAGACAGGCACCTGCAGGTGGGGAGCCAGGGGTTTGAACTGGGATCCCTACGCCGGTCCTTGCACTTTGCACCATGTGCGCTTAACCTGCTGCGCTACCGCCCAGCTCCCGAATAAACGAGCTCTTAGATCTAAACAGTGAGTCCTATCTAAAGCTCCCCAAGACAAAAGGTAAATGTTTTGACATCTGTCTCCAGGAACTGTAGATGAAAGAGTGGGGGACCAGGTGGTGGTGCACCCTAGCTCTTAAGCACACACATCACCATGCACAAGGAGCGCCCAGGGTTCACTCGCCTTCTCTTCATGTCAAATAAAAAGGAAGTGACCGAGCCCATAGCACCAAGGCAGCCCAGCATGCGAGTGAGCGGCTTCCCTGGCCCGAGAGGCTGATTTCTGACTGGAGCCCAGCCTCTACTATGTTCAGAGCCACAAGGACAGCTCAAAGGTAGCTGTCAGGTTGGCGTGTCTTTCTCCAAAGACGGCTGCCTCAGGCCAGAATCCAGCCCAGGGCCCCTCTGGGGCCTCCTTGCAGGGAGAGCCGCTTTACCTCTTTTGCTCTCTGCTGCTCGCTGTTACAGAGGAACGTTCCGAATAAGCAGCTGTACAGGTGGTCCAGGATGGTGATGAGAAAGTACTCGTTGAACTCAAAGGCCGTGGGGAACTGGAAAGGAAGCACGCGGCAGGTGAGCTGCGCAGGTCAGAGCTAGTCAGGACACGTCGTGGGCTTGGCTCTCTAGGCAGAGGGCACTTGAAGCTTGTCAGGAAGCATGTTGAGGGGCTTTGCCTTGACACCTGTGCTCCCCACAGCACGGCAATGACCTGGCCCGGGCAGTGCCTGTCTGCCCAGGACGACCGCATCTTGAGTGTTGTGTGTTTAGGAACCACAGAGCACATCTAATGCAGGGAACGTAAGAACCAGCCTACCGCCCTCTCGTGGTGATCAGCTCTATGGGCAGCATTTTTCTATCAAAGAGGAAACTGCACAGCCAAGAATGAGGGCTTGACTGGATGTCTTAATATACAGTATTCACATGTAGGGCAATTTAGGCGGAGGATTCCCGGTTTAGTGGCGCAGAGACTAAATGCACAAGGACCTGGCTTCACAACCCTGGCCCTGCTGCAGGTGTGTCTCCCTCTCTGATGTGAGACTGCCCTGAGGAATGGGGAAGGTCTGTAACAGGGCTGGTGAGAGGTTTCTTTCTTGGCAGAAGTACTAGTGCAACTATAAGGATGATCTAGTCATTGTGCAACGAGAACAGCAAAGCATGAGTGGCCCGAGGATTGAGATCCTGGGCAAGGAGAGGTCCTTTTTTCAAAGTCCCAGTAGCAAGAGGAAGTAGATTCTGGCTAAGCGCAACATATTGACAAAACAATGTATGCCTGGGTGGTATCACACCCGCTCATGAGGGTCGAGTGGGTCCCGTTTTCCGTCACATATACAGAAGGAATCGAGTTTGTCTAGTTGATGGACTTCTCCAACCTGTTGTAAACAGGCTGTACAGTCTCCCTCCAGAATCACCAAGGCTCACCCCAGCACCTTTTTTTTTTTTTTTTTGGCCTCCAGGGTTATCGCTGGGGCTCGGTGTTGGCATGCAGTGGTTGAAGCCACTTCCTGGTGGACCTTTTTCCATCTTACTGCATAGGACAGAGAAGCTGGGGGTGGATAGAGACAGATACCTACAGACTTCCTTCACCTCTTGGGAAGCGCAACACCCCCCCACCCACAGCCCAGGACTTAAATGGGGATCCATGCACGGTCCTCCTGCTTTGTACTATGTGCGTGTAACCCGGTGTGCCACTGCCTGGCCCCCTCCAGCACTTTTCAAAATAACTTCCCCTACCTGAAAAATTCCTTCTTTTACTAAACTTAAAATATGGCCCTTATCTGAGACCCAAGAAGAGACAGCAGTGCACCACCTACTGCAGGACCCATTATTCGAGGCCTGCTAAGTGTGCGTGTCTACTATTGGGGGGGGGGGGGTTCCGGGAGATGGTGCACTGGACTCTCAGGCCTGAGATCCCGAGTTTACCCCCCAGCAGCACATGGACCAGAGATGCTCTGGTTCTTTCCTCTCATCCTCTCCTTAAAGGAAAACAGTTGTAGTACTGCTCTGAATCACCTGTGAGACGTCCTCCCCACCACTGCAGATGAGGCTGGGGGCTTGGGCCCGGGTCCTTGTGCATTAGAGCACGCACAGTCAGCAGGGGAGCCATGCCGCGACTGTGTGCAGGACTCGCAGGGACCCTGGAGCTCATCCCCGCACCGGCTACTCAGAGCTGTTCTGGTCAACACCGCAGACAGCTTACCTGCCTTGACATTTGCCAGACACAATCGATAAACTGCAGGAAAACTGGAGATCTGTCTGCATCTGCGTGGTTCTTATCTCCATGGCCAAGTCTCTGTAGGAAGGAAAGAAGAGCCTGTGGGTCGTGCGCTTTCTTACAAGTAGGCTTTAAAGCCTTGAAGGAGCAGCACAGGCACGTCGTGGTACAGCTCACTGCCACCGTGTGCTGCCAAGCCGGAGCCCGGGCTGCTGGGGTCTGCCTTGACCCGAAAGCCTTTTCAAGCTCCATGGGTCTGCCTCACCCATTCTCATGCTTCCATGTTAAATGTGCCAGTGGGTGAAGTTTGATAAAATCCCAAGTGAAAGTTCAGTTCTTGGAAACACCGCCACAGAAACGCACCGTATGTCAGTGGTGACATTTACGGAGCAAAATGCAACAACAATAGAAAAGGTGTACTTATCCAGCTAATTCCTAGATAGTGGAGTTACAAAGTCATTCACAGTGAACACAGACCCATGGAGCTTAAAGGGATAATGAGAACACGTCACTCGTAGCAGCTCTGAGCCCCGTGCTCAGGATGGGGCACAGTAAAGGGAAATGCCCACAATGCTCTGGGACAGCGACCTAACACCCTTCAGTTAGAGTTCCTTCATCTGAGGAGCAGGTCAGGTGAGGCCAGTCTTCCCCGCAGCTGTGTTGCTGCTGTACTCGGCACAGCTCCCTTGTGGGCAGGATGCAACGGAAGCCAGCCATTTGATTAACTCCGGACTTGGCTAGAGTCCTTTCAGGTCATCAACAAACGAAAGGGAGGAACATAAGTGATTAAGCCAGCTAGAGTAACGCCACTGTGAGCCTGGGTGACAGCTCATCTGGGAGGGAGTCTGCCCCCAGCATGCCACACGGGGGTAGGTGTGTGGCTTCTCTCCCTGCCCCTGAAGATTTATGTGCAGCAACTGGGATGACACAGGCAGATGCTAGGACTCAAGCAGACGGATCATACTTGACGAGCCTGTCTCCAAGGTCACAAGGAAGTTTCTGGAAACTAGACATTGCCAAGTGAAAGGATCTGCTGCTTGTTTCTAGGTATTCGTGTTGGAAGTACACTATCACTGGATGAGTGCTCTGACATGGAGGTCCTGAGCCCAGGAACACGGCACTTCCAAATCTACCCGCAGAGTGATAAGATCTATGTTAATTTAGCCTCAGTCTAAAAAGTCAGGCAGCTTGAACCGACTCCTTACCATCTGTTTCCACCTAACAGTCGGAGGGGCCATCACAAGGCCGCCTGGTGCTTCCTGGAAGAGATCAGGCGGCCCATCCCACCACTTCCAGCACAGACAGACAAGACAGACAGGAACTCTGGAGAAGCCTTCCCCCGGAGCACTCAGGTGCCCAGGCGGCGCTGCACTCACCAGCTGAAAGCGGTGGCCGAAGCTCAGCCACTCCTTCTCCACCAGCACCTGGAAGCCCCTCAGCGTGCGGTAGTGCCCGTCCAGCATGAGCATGGCCAGGGAGGTGAGCTGGGCCGTGCGGTCCCAGCCGTCGCTGCAGTGCACCACCACCGACGCCTTCCCTGACTCCACCTTGTCGGCGATGCGGAGGGCCCCCGCCAGAATGAGCTGCAGGATGACATTCTGAAGCTGCGGCGCGTCTGGAGACGCACTCGAGCTCTGGCGCGGAGTGGGAGCACAGTGGTCACGGACGTGGCCTCCCGAGGCCCGGCGCCTCGCGCACCCACCTTGATGTGCTCCAGCCAGTGGGTGGACTCCAGGTTGGACAGCCAGTGGGTCTCCTCGATGTTGGGGTACACGATCTCTTTGAGCTTCCGCAGGGACTCTCTCATGACGTGAATGTTGTGGATGTCTAGGAAGACCAGCTCTGCATTTTGATAGGCGTCTTCACTCTCATAACCTCCGCCCTTTGCCTAGGGAAAGGCACAGCACAGGAAGTCGTGGGTGAGTGGACGTGAGGGAACGGCCACCTGCGTGGAAGAGGGTCCCCGCTCCTGGGGGACAGCCAGACACAGCTGTGAAGAGACAATGCCCGCCCTGCCTGTGGGGGAAGGTGCTCTCCTGCCCCAGGCTGTGCTGCGTCACCACCTCAGACGCACTTAACCCTAAAGACTCGTACTCGACAGCGTGTTACTGCCTCTCTACAAGTTTCCTCTACAGAACAGGACGGGAAACAGCTGGCGTCCCAAATCCGCTCTGGCTGAACATAATCATAGTGAAATCATACACGAGGTGTCTCACGGATGTGACTATCTGACTCCTGACTTTGAAGACATAGAACACATGACCCAGGAAGCAGGCTGGAGCTTCCTTGCTGACACTGAACCCAGAGCACACAGGCGCAGGCAGTCTCAGCTGCCACCTGCCCACGGGCGCTATGGCCCCAGCAGTGAAGTCCAGCAGTGACCAAAGAGGTTTTTTATTTACTGCCCCTTTTGTTGCTCTTGTTATTGATGTCATTGGATAGGACAAAGAGACATGGAGAGAGGAGGGGAAGACAGGGAGAGAAAGACAGACACCTGCAGACCTGCTTCACTGTCTGAAGCGGCGCCCTGCAGGTGGGGAGCCGGGGGCTCGAACTGGGGTCCCTACGCTTGACCCGCTGTGCTACCGCCGGACTCCCCTTTTTTTTTTTTTTTTTAAAGCTCTGGAGTCAGGTGGTTGTACAGCTTTCTTGGGGTCTGAGAAGTTGCTCAGTGACCGTGTGACTTCTGCCCTGAGGAAAAGCAAGCCCACTGAATTATTCCTTCAATCCAGTGAGCTACTGCAGGCCTCAGGAGCCTCAGCAGGACGTCTGAGCCTGCTGGCTGGGAGCTGGCTGGGGCGGGCAGAAGCCCAGGACAGAAACGGCCCCGCACCTTGTTGGCGACGGCGTTGACACTCGGCCGGGCATCAAATATGAAGAGCTTGTGAGACTGGGCGTTGGAGTCCATGATGGCCTGCAGGTACTTCTCGTCGTCCTTGCTGCGCTTCCCGCCCACGCCCACCATGGGCTGGCTGCTGCGGGTGATGGCGGCCTGGCTCTCGGGGTGGACCCAGGACAGGACCTGCAGGTGGGGGCAGGGCACTCTGGATGCCGCCTGAGCAAGTGTCAGAGCTGCCTGTTAGTGTCCCTTTCTGATTCTCTTCCACCGTCAGAAAGGGGGAGCTGCTGGGAATTGTGGAGTTAATCTTGCGGGCACCAAGCCTCAGCGGCGACTGGTAGTGAGGGGGGGGGAAAGCACCTTAAGCCAGTCCTGGCGTGTCAAACAACTGACCCAGAAGTCTGGATGTTAGGAAGCGTTGATTTTAGATACCAACACAGTTATTTGACTTTTCCAGACAGTGATTCATCAAAGACCTGGGGCAAACAGCATTTTTCAGCAATGCACAGAGGCAGCCCTGCACCTAACAGCTAAGACTCAGCGCCCTCCCGCAGGCTGTGCCCCGCAGAGCCACACTCACGGGGATGCGGCCCCGGGACCGGAAGGCGGCCACTCTCTTGAGGTCCTCATCGGGAATGTTCGCGGGCACCACCAGGAGCGCAGGGTACGTGTCGCAGAGCTCGTAGCGTTCGTTTATCTTGGTTATCCTCCAGCTCTCATTTGGGATGCCCTATGGGAGGAAGCAAAGCCCAGAGGTCACAGGCAGAGGCCACCTCCCTCCCTCATCCCAAATTTCGGGGGCTCTAAACTTGTGGGTGTTGGACAGAACGTGAGTCTTCCTCCTTCACCCTACAGTAAATGGTTGTGGAGTTGTTTTTGTTTTTTTTAACAAATACGTACAGCTTTAAAATTTTTATTTGATAAGACAAACATTGAGAAGAGAGAGGGAGAGAAAAGAGACACCTGCAGGTGGGAAATGGGAGGCTCGACCCAGATCCTTGCACATGGTGATGTCTCGACCATGGAGGGCACATTCAGTTTGGTACCAGGCAAGGTAAACCGTCCGTTTAAAGGACTGGGAGATGTTCAGCGTTGGTGTGCAGGCTTCTCAATCCCAGTGACAGAACGCACCAACCACGTCCCTAGAACGGCTGCTGTTACCTTTCCACGTGGTGGATCACCCACTTTACTCCGAATGGCAGTGTATCTTTTACACTGTTCACTTTGTTAATGTTTTTTTCTCTCTCTCTTTTTCTTATTTTCCCTTTTGTTGAGTTATTGTTAATGTTGTCATTGTTGGATAGGACAGAAAGAAATGGAGAGAGATGGGGAAGACGGGGGAGGGGGAAGAAAGACACCTGCAGACCTGCTTCTCCGCTTGTGAAGTGACCCCCCTGCAGGTGGGGAGCCGGGGGCTCGAACCAGGATCCTTAAGCTTCATGCCACGTGTGCTTAACCCACTGTGCTACTGCCTGACCCCCTTTTAAAATTTTTCTATAGCAGCGTCTCTGAAGGTATAAAGCTTTCAGATTTTACATGGTGTTAAGTTATAAGCAGAAGAACTACTAAGAAACATTTTCATAATTAAGCTATAGGACATAAAGATACCGCTGCATTTTTACTTTACAAAATGAACCGACTGGAGGCTGGGTGGGGGCGCACCTGGACCGACACACATTACCAAGGGCAAGGACCTGGGTTCACACACCCACTGCCCAGAAGCAGGTGTCTCTTCCCCTCTCATTTTTTTCTCTGTCCTAGCAAATAAAATAAAAAGGAAAAAAACAAAGGCCACTGGGAGCAGGTAGGTTCGTAGTGCTAGCACTGAGCCCCAGCAATAATCCTGGTGGAAATAAATGGGGGGAGTGCTGTGTAAACTTAGATACTGATAATAAAAACGGGGGGCTGCCGTGTAAACTCAGACAATGCTTGTAAACAATCACTGGCACACTGAAGGGCAGATGCAGCGTCAGCACTCACTCAGACAGCAAGAAGGAAGCTTCCAAGTGAACAAGCAGAGGTGCGCACCTGCCTTCTGTACTCCACAAGAGGGTCATAGAGCTTCCATCCGTTTTCAGGGAAGACTTCCTTATACTCAAAGGCAAAGAGGGGCTACAAAATAAAGGTGTCGGTTAACAGGACGGCGGCGGAGCAGCTAGTGCCTGGGGGCAGGGCTGCCTCAGCCACAGCTTCCATCCCTTCCCTGTGCGAAGCTGGAAGCCTCTTCCTGTGCTTTCAGACACGCAGGGCACTACAGAGTCCTGCCACATGCCAGCAAGATGAGCCTGCTGTCCTCGGGCAGCTGGTTTCAATAATGGAAACACATGTCAACAGGCAAATGCCTCTGGGGTTTGGGGAGGGGGGTAACTTGGGTATGAAGTTTTCCTGGGTTGGGGCAGACAGCATAATGGTTGTACAGGGAGATTCTCACACCTGATGATCCAAAGTCCCAGGTTCAATCCCCAGCACCACCAAACCCAGAACTGAGCAGGGCTCTGGTAAAAGGGGGAAAAAGACAGTTTTTCTGACTTGTCACTTGTTAGAATGACACTACTGAGAAAAGCAGTAATGGTAACAATCACCTGCTCTGGTTTCAGCTCTTAATAGGGGCCCATCTTAGTGCCCAGGGGCTGATGCCAGGAGTTCAGACTCAGCTCCTAGCTCAGGAGGCCACACAGCTCTGCTCACGGAAAGGAGCAGGTGGAGGGATGGCCCTCGAGTGTTGCCCGCAGGGGTGGGTGACAAAGCATAACTACGAGTTAACTCTTACCAGGTTGTTGGACACGGGAAATGCATACTTCATGAGATTCTCAAAAATGGACCTTCTAGTCCGCCCCTCAGGCTTATGAGCAAACCGTAAATTCCGAATGTCCTAGAAAAGATGACAGCCATCCGCCATTGTGTGCTTGCTTGGCACTCACTAACTCAGAACCACCTTGTGACATGCTAGCAACCACCGTGGGACGCACAAGGACCTGGAGCCACTTCAGCAAACTCTACTCACACCTCAACCCTGGCAGGACGCAAAGGGCTGTGCAGACACGCTCAGCCAGGACTCCCCAGAAGCTCCACGCCCCCACCACCCTCAGCGGCTACTTCACTGGGCCACACACGTCAAGGGAGGGCACAGCTACAACTGTATTTTTTCAGCAGAGTCCACCTGGCATTTTGGAAACCAACTTCTAAATGTTTTTTTTTTTTTGCCTCCAGAGTTCTTGCTGGGGCTTGGTGCCACTGTTCCTGGAGGCTATTTTTCCCATTTTGTTGCGGTGGTTGTTGAATAGGACAGAGAAAAATTGAGAGAGAGGGAGAGAAAGACAGACACCTTTAGACTTGCTTCACTGCCTGTGAAGCAACTCCCCTGCATGTGGGGAGCTGGGGGCTCAAACTGGGACCCTCATGCCGGTCCTAGTGCTTTGCGTCACGTGCACCACCCCCACACACACAAAGGTCTTGTTACTGGGAGCCAGCAGGCAGCTCTCCCCGCTGTGTGCAAGTCTCCATGCTCAAGGGCCTGGGTCTGAGCCCAGGACACCAGAGCAGGGTGGAGCTTCACCAGTGGGGGCGGTGTTGTAATGTCTCCTCTCTCTCACCTACCAAAGGGGGGGGGAATGTTACCAGGAATGGGAGAGTTGTGCAGGCAACCAGCGCCAGCAATAACCCTGATGGCAAAAAAAAAAAAGAGTTTTAAAAAAGGTACTGCTTGTGGAAAACTGAGAAATGTTATGCATGTACAAACTACTGTATTTAGTGTCCAATGTAAAATGTTAATCCCCCCCCAAAAAAAGAAAAAAGTAAAGGTACTGCCCCAGAGTTTGACTTGAAGCAGAGAGGAGGAGGGGAGAGTGGAGCCAGAGCGGGGCTGGGGCCCTCAGCTACACAGCTTCACATTTACCTTGCACACCGTCTCTAGGCCATAAGAATTCTCACCCCGGCTAGAAGCACCACCGATCTTTTCTACTCTACTGATCACACCCAGGGAAGCATCTAAAACGAACGGAGGGTCCTAAAGGGAGGAGAGAAACTGTTAGATGGGGCAGGTGACACCGTCTCTGCTTTCACAGCTAAGATTTCTCATGAGAAAGACTGCAGCACAGTCACGTTCACAGAAGTCCGATCCAGTCGCAAGGCTTACCCGTTCCATGCTTTTGAAATATAACCTGTAGTCGGTGACGGTCAGAGTCCCCCGTACAGCACCAGTGAAGGGGCAGATGTAAGTCACATCTTTGGCTGAAAAGGCAAAGAAGCCCACAGTTCACACAGTGCCAGGGACACTGCTGGACGGCAGGTGGCTGGGGACCTACCGTGAGGCCCAGCAGTGCCCTGCTATATCACTCTGCCTGTGTGTCTGTCTTTCTATCTGAAGGGGGGGGGGGGGGGGAGAAAGTCCTTGTGGGACGTGGTGCAGCAGGTGAGGTTGGACTACCAGGCATGAGGCCCTGGGTTCAGAGTGATAAGTCAGTCCTCAGACAGCAAGGTCTGGGTGCTGGCAGCTGTCACAGGTGGGTGCAGTCCCGTCCCCATGTGCAGCCCCTCCTACGGAAGCCATTACTGAGCCCTTGTTAAAAACAGGGCTGTTAAAGTAAGAAAGCAGAAGTACACTAGAGTTTGCAGTGAGTACCTCCCTAATACTTCCTCTCCACCTTTCCAAGCTTTGGGTCCATGATTGCTCAACAATTTGTTTGGCTTCGTATGTTAACTCTCTTTTCAGTCACCAGGTTCCAGATGTCATCAGGATGCCGGCCAGACTTCCCTGGATTGAAGACCCCACCAATGTGTACTGGAGCTCAGCTTCCCCAGAGACCCACCCTACTAGGGAAAGAGAGAGGCAGACTGGGAGTATGGACCGACCAGTCAATGCCCATGTTCAGCGGGGAAGCAATTACAGAAGCCAGACCTTCTACCTTCTGCAACCCACAATGACCCTGGGTCCATGCTCCCAGAGGGATAGAGAATGGGAAAGCTATCGGGGGAGGGGGTGGGATATGGAGAGAAAAAAAAAAAAAAAAAAACAGGGCTGTTAGTGAAGGGAAAGGCCTTGCTTACTTTGTGAAATCACTCACTTTCTAGATTTATGCTTTAAAAATATTTCAGGTGGGGAGTTAGCATAGTTAACATGCAGACTTTCATGCCCAGGACACCAAAGGTCCTGTCTCAATCCCCACCACAAGTCAGCTGAGCAGTGCACTTCATCATGCTTGAGGTCCTGGGTTCAAGCCCTTGGAGCCCTGGTGTGTCTCCTCTCTCCCCTCTATCTGGGGAAAAAACAAAACACTAGAGTCTGCCAGGGGCAGTGCATGGACTGTGTAGGCATGAAGCCCAGCACAACCTCTGACTGGGGAGAAAACAGCAAAACCCACCTTAGCAGGATGAGCACAGCGTGTGTGTGTGTGTGTGTGTGTGTGTGTGTGTGTGTGTGTGTGTGTGGGTGTGGGTGGGTGTGGGTGGGTGTGGGTGTGGGTGTGGGTGTGTGTGTGTGTGTGTGTGTGTGTGTGTGTGTGTGGCGGAGGGCCCTCAGGCCTGCTAGTCACCATCTTCCCAAGTAGCCTCCCAGCCACGCGAACAGTTGCCTTCCTAGCCCTAACATGTCTTATTTCTCTAAAAAGCTGTGGTGCTTGTACATTACCACAAAGATCACAGTGAATCGTGAAGATTTACAAAAAGCCGCTGTGACTCCCACCCTCAGGGGGGACAGAGCCAGCAGCGTGTAGGCCCTGCTGTGGACCGAGTTTCTCCAGAGTGGGGGAGGGGAGGAGGCAAAGACGTACAGAGGAACCGTGCACACGGTTAAGGCTAGGCAGTGAAGCCTCTCATCCAGTGACTCTGCCAAAGGATTCAAAGAAAATAAAAGGAATAAAAGCAGGGTTATTAGCCTGTGTCTAGGGTCCCAGCAAAGCCACCTCTGGGAACAGACTGAAGAGGGACTCAGAGCTGCACACTCACCCATGTCTTTGATGTTCTCCCCTGGAAGTAAGGGAGGCTCTTCCATTTCTGCCAGCTTGTTAGATTCCCTCAGGACCTGGAGACAGGAGAAGAGAAGTTTTGACCACAGGCATTTCAGAATTCTCGGCGTGCGCTGACTGGACTGTCAGGTGTATGTCTGCTCCAGGCACTAGGCTCTGCCGAGAGCTGCCTTAGACGACCCAGGAGGCTTCTGGGACTCCACACACCCACCTTCGGAGGAGTCAGCCCACACGGAGTGTCTCGAGGACAAGGGGTAGTAAGGGAATGACAGCTGGCTTAGCGCAAAATGGCAACATTGCGTATTCAAAAGGTGCACCATAGTAACCATCAAAATCTCAGTGGCATTTTCATGAAATGGAAAAAAAAGAGAAGACCCTCAAGTTGTATGGAAGGACAAAGATTATGAGCAGGCAAAGCAAGTTCCTTGAAATAAGGGCAAAGTTGGAGACATCACACCTCCCGACTTCAAACCTCACTCTAGCATTAGTAATCACAAGATACATATATATGGGCATCTGAGATGGGAAGGCAGCCAGCCAGAAGGCCAGAAGCCGTGGCCCACAACACCCAGAGCACCCGGCAGGACAGCCGCTCACTGACCAGCAGGCGGAGGGTGGAGGCAGCCCAGCCACACGCTCCAGGGCCATGGGCTCAGCACCGGGCGGCTCCCGGAGGGCCCAGGCACAGACGGCGGCCCCGTGGCAGAGCTGCTCTGCGAGTCCCCCAACGGCCCGAGACAGGCCCAGTAGCCACTCAGCTCTGCTGCTTCCTGCTCCCCCAGCCCAGTCACTGTCTGTGGGCGCCCGTCCCCACACCCTGCTCTCGCGAGGGAGAGGAGCCCTGCTGGGGGAACCTGGCAGAACACAGAACAGGATGGACTTCCTGAAACCTCACACCAACAAGCACAGCCCTGGAGGGAAGGCCAACGACTCACAGCTTGGCCAGCACTGAGGAGGGCGACCCGGGCCACTGGCCCACTGTCCAGCTCACGTAGCAACAAGCTACAGAGAGCAGCCAAGGAGGATGGCGAGGACGGGGCTCAGCTGGGGTGGGTGTGGGCCCTGCTGTCACCCTACCAGGGGCCACATGGCTGGCACCAGAAGCACTGGGGCAGGGCAGGGGGAGTGTGGCTGAGGGCGGCACGCAGGTACAGGGTCCTGGGGGAGGGCCAGTGTAGCCCACAGCTGGGCAGTCCCGGGTCTCTCCCCTCCACCCCTGCTCCACCGCAGCAGTACACGCACCCGCAGGTCAGGAGAAAAGTTGTCCGCAGATGTTGAGATGGAGTCCGAGGAGATGACAGAGGCTGACTTGGTGTGCACAGAGTTCTCTGAGTGAGAAGTGGAGGCACTGCAGAACACAAGCAGAGCATGAGGATCGGGGCTCAGAGCAGCTTGGGAGCCATGGCTCCAGCCCCTCGGGCATCACGGCAGCCGACCACGCCTCACGGGTCCCCACGCCTGGGCCCGGAGCAGCAGGCCTCTCAGTCCCGTGACCGGCCCACCTAAGAGGCCTTGTGTGCGAGTCCCTCTCACCCACACACAGGGCCCACAGCCTGCGGCAGAGCCGGGCAAGGTGAGGGTGGGAGTCTCACTGCATTGGGAAGAAAAGGAACTTCTGAAAGGCTCCACAGGAGATGAGGATGGGACTCTTGAAAGACGGGGAACTTCAGGGCTAGCAGACGAGGCAGGGGATCCCCAAGACAGCGGAAGCATAGCCCTAGGAGAAAGGTCGCCAAGCAGAGTGCGTCTGGGAAGGAGCAGGACAGGTGACAGGCCTGGCTCTGTGCTTCCCGCCAGACATGCTGTCGCCTGGGGAAAGCCTGCCTCACACTGAGTGGCCACACTGACGCTGAGCAGAGCTCTGACCCCACTGCCCACTGCCTTCCCTGTCTGCTGGCCTCACGTCTGGACTTCACGGGTCCAACACAGACTTAAGCTCCAGGAGGAAGAGGGTACCGTCCCGGCCTCTTCTACTCTCACAGAATCTGCTTCCACGCTGGCGCTCAGCATGTGTGACCTCAAATCCAAAACAGGGATGACACGCCACCAACTAAGAGGCTGTTTCCTCTGTCAGCTGCAGGAAGCCAGTGAGGAAGACCAAAGGGAGAACGCACTCACCGTGTGGACTCAGCCCACCCTGCTTCCCCAAGCTTCATTCCTAACAGACTTGCCTTCCTCACACCGAAGTCAAAACATTTTCATCAGTCTGATGAAATAACCCACCTTGAGTTTGCTACTTAAGAGCCACAGTTTTCTTTAAAAGTCACCTACCACCACCCTGGCAGGGGGAGCCAGACACGGCAGGCCTGTACCTTCTTCTGCCGGCTGGCCGGAAGCAGGCAGGAGCCGTGGACACAGCCCCCCCCCCCCCCCCCGCCAGGACACACTGACTGACAGGGCACCTGCAGGCTGGGCCGGGAACCTCGGCCTCCAGAGCCCAAGAGTCAGGACACTGCAGAGCCCCCTCCTGGCTCCCCAGCAGGGCCGCACACGGCCCTCAGCACCTCAGAGTCTGCCACAAGTTCTATCACAAGTTCAGATGTGTGGTGCTCCTGCTTTTTCAGGCAAGACACACACCAAGGGAGGCAGGGCTGGGCACACTGTCCGAGTGAGCCATCCGCCAGCCCACAGCACTGCTGCTGTGCCTCCAGCCTCTGGGGCAGCCAGACACAGCTGCCAATGGGGAGTCACTGTGACCTGAAAGACAACAGGGTCCCGGAGAGTGCTGTGTCACCTGCCACTCATGGGAGGCTCCTCACAGGGGAAGATAGCACAGTGGTGATGCAAAGAGACTCCAGAGTCCCAGGTTCAATCCCCTGCACCGCCAGAAGCCAGAGCTTAGCAGTGCTCTGGTTAGAGAAAAAAAAAATCCTCAGACAAGACACAGGAGAATGAGAGACTGAAAATGAAGGAGGTGGCTCTGTGGTTAGAGCACCAGGCGTAGAAGGATCTCAGGTCTGGAGTTTGTTCGACACGGCCCGGGGGCCCGGGGCTGCTCTTGCGGAGGCCTCCCTCACACCCACTGGCAAGGCCCTGGCTTTGCTGCAGCTGCCCCTCATGGCCATGGCAACCCCGGTCCCTTGCAGGCTGGTCGAGGACAGTTCTCCAAGCCTGCCTTTTACGAGCCACTCCACAAACAGGCCTGCATTTCCTCGAAGGCGGGTGAGCCTCCCACATCCTGAAATAGAATACCCTTTGCCCCATCTCATGGTGTGGAAGGCTTCTGCCTGGCCCTGACCGCGTCCCCACCCCCTCCACCCCTCTGCTCACAGGTCCTGTCCTGAATCCAGGGAGGAGCTGGAGGAACTGGGCTGGAGCACAGCCTGCGGCCCACCGGGCAGGGACTTACTAGGGCCCCAACCCACAGCATCTGAGTCAGCCTGACACCGGCTGTGCTGTGTCCTCCTCGCCCAAGCTGCCCCCCAGTGAGCGCAGCGCCCTGGGCCTTTGATGCAGGCTGAGCCCGTCAGACACTCTCAGCTCTTACTGTGTTCCTGACCCTCCAGTCAGCAGTTACTGGGTAAGAGTTATGTAAATGCAAGTACATGAAACTAAGAAGCTTCTTTCTACACATCAGAAACAAACTACACAAGGACAACCAGGCAACCCAGTAAATGAGAGAAGATATTTACACATCACATCAGACAAGGGACTGATATCAGACATTGATAAAGAGCTGGTACGGCTCAACAAAAGAAAAAACAATCACCCAATGAAAAAGGCCAAAGAACTATTTTAAATAGAGAGTTTTCTGAAGAGGAGATCCACTGGCCCAGACACATGAAGAAATGCCCCACTTCACTCAGAGATGCAAGTTACAGTTATGCTGAGATCCCGTCTCACAGCTGGGAGGACGGCTTCCATCTGCACAGCAGGAAGTGGCAGGTGCTGGAGAGGTCGTGGAGAAAAGGGGCTCTGCTTCACTGCTGGTGGGAATGCAGACTGGGGCAGCCCTGTGGAAGCTGCATGGAGAGTCCTGAAACAAACGTGGAATCACCGTATGACCCAGCAAGGCCACTCTGAGCCTTTATCCAGTGGACACGCAAACACTAATAGAAGGGACACATGCAGCCCTGTGTCACAGCTGCATGATTCACAACAGACAAAGATCAGAAGCAGCCTAAATGCCCATCCACAGATGACTGGATAGAGAAGTTATGGGCTATCTACTCCATGGAATACTACTCGGCAATCAAAAAAGATGATACCTAAAAGAGACTTCCAGTTTCTTCCAACTTGAAGACCCCAAATCTCATCTGCTCTATTCTTACCTTTAGGTTCTTGATTATTAAACAATTTGTTCTGCTTTGTTTTGTAATGCTTTTCAGCCACCAAGTTGCAGATGCTACCATGATGCCACGCTGCCTTCCCTGGGCAGATAACCTCACCAATGTGTCCTGGAACCCCACCTCCCCAGAGCCCTGCCCCACTAGGGAAAGAGAGAGACAGGCTGGGGTTGTGGATCCACCTGCCAACACCCATGTCCAGCGGGGAAGCAATTACAGAAGCCAGAACTCAAAACCTTCTGCTCCCCATAAGGACCCTGGGTCCATGCTCCCAGAGGGATAAAGAACAGGGAAGCTTCCAATGGAGAGGATGGGACACAGAGGTCTGCTGGTGGAAACTCTGTGGAGTTGTGCCCTTGCTATCTTAGAATATTGTTAGTCATTATTAAATCACTAATAAGGAATATAGATGTGTTGATATTATGTCCCTGGAACAAAATGGATGGAGCTGGAGGTGATCACGCTCAGCAAAATGACTAGAAAGATGAACAACTACCAGATAGTTTCACTCCTGTGGAATCCAGACATCTGCTACATACTAACTTGGAACAAAACAAAACGAGCAAACTTCCCAAGACCTGTGAACTCTGGTCGTGACTGTGGGAGGGGGAAGGTGCGGTCAGTACACTGTCGATCACAAGTAAAAATAAATAAAAAATAAAGCTGGACTCTGGTTACTATTCAGACGGAAGCACAGCCATTCCAGCAGTTGTCCCACTGATGGTCACCTAGTGCCCCTGCACAGCCCAGGAAAGAAAAGGCCGCCCTACTGTCACTTCCCCGACAAGCAATAGCTGTGCTTCCACACCTAGGGCTCTGCAGCAGGAGATGGCACAGTGGTGAGCGCTCAGGTGACAGGCACGGCTCGCTCTGGCTCTCTGCCTGGTGATGAATAAGCCTTTAAGGACAAAGCAACACACTTTATTTCAGCAATAATTAGGGACTGATGGAGTCTCTGTCCTCTCTGCCTCTCCCTGAGCCGTGTCCTGTGCCCAGTCCTCTCCACAGTGCGCAGGAAGCACGGAAGTGGCGGCAGGCTGTGGGCTCAGTCCTCTGAGGATGAACAGGTGGGGAAGACCTGTGGGGAGTGGCCGCTGGAGCAGGAGTCGGCAAGTTCAAACCTCACCCCCAAGGGTCCAGAGCACGGACGTCAACCGCTCAGTTCACAATGGAAACACAAGCTATCTTGGAATTCTGAAATAACCTTTCCACCTCCAGAGTCAACGCTGCCTCTCTGTCCACACACACACACACCACCACCACCACAGAGCTGCCGCAGAGCACAGCACATGCCTAAGGGCCAGCCTGTGTGGGCACTGCCCCCAGTCTTCAACAAGCTTTATTATTTTTTACTAAAGCACTGCTCAGCTCTGGCTTAGGGTGGTGCAGGGAACTGAACCTGGGACTTAGGAGCCTCAGGCGTAACAGTCTGTTGGCATAACCATCATGCTGTCTCCCCCAGCATGAATGAACGTTCTTATGAAGCAGTAAGTGCACCTTACCATGCACAGGGATGCAGCTGGAGAGGAAGCTTCATGAGTAGTGAAGCAGGTCTGCAGGGATCTCTCTCTCTCTTCCCCCTCCATCTCTATTTCTCTTAGTCTTATAAATAAAACAAACAAAACCCACCAAAAAATAAAAGGGAAAAATAGACGAAGGAGCAGTGGATTCATAATGCCAGCACCAAATCTCAGTGATAACCCTGGAGGCAATTAAAAAGATTTTAAAACGTGTTCTGGGGCTGGGTGGTGGCACACCAGGATAAACGCACAAAGGACAAAGAACAGAGGACCCGCTTAAGGATCCTGGTTTGAGCCTCGGCTCCCCATTGCAGGAGGAAAGCATCACAAGTGGTGAAGCAGGTCTACAGGTGTCTCTCCCATCTCCCCCTCCTCTCTAAATGTCTCTGTCCTGTCCAATAAAATGGGGAAAATGGCCGCCAGTAGCAGTGGATTCGCCGTGCCGGCATCCAGCCCCAGAGATCACCCTGGAGGGGAAGAAAAGAGTGTTCAGCAAATAGCATCACTGAGTTATAAGAGTATCCTCTTCCGAAGGGAAAACAGCATGGAATGGAAGTATGGGTCTCCTTTTAAAAGGGGTTTATTGAATCCAAGTACTTGGCCCTAGCAGCACTTTCCACTGCACTGTAAAATGCACACACAGTCGTAAACTGGTTTCCCTCTTTTTTGGGGGTGGAGGTGGGTGGCAGGACCAGATCCAGGCCACACATACAGAGTATGAGCTCTTCTGCTGAGCTGCATTCCCAGCCCACACTTTCACATTTAAAAATAGGAGAAAGAAAAGCCACTTAGCAGACAAATCGCTATAAACACCACCAGCATCAGAGAGCTTTAAAGGTCTATGCACACCCCATGTGACCCAGATTCAGGCGGAGCCTGCCCCCCGCCCTGCAGGTGCCTCTGGGCCACCGTCAGGCAGGCTGGTCACACTTGGGGCACTGCCCAGCGCCAGGAAAGTGAACCCCAAGCACCCTCAATGCCGGAATCCACTGTCTCTGTCTCCTGCCCTCACGTCTCAGGGGAAACGGCAAAGTCTGCCTGGGCACAAGAGCCACAGGGAGGAGGCAGGCGTGGGGCCCAGCTGCTTTCCGGGATTTTTGGCCACAGCCACGAGACCCAAACCGCTTGCCTGTCGCAGGTGGCCACGCTCCTGCCTACCTGCCGCTTCACCAGAGGGGCTGACTCCTCTCCGCTTGCTGGTGCGGACGCCTGCCGGCACACCAGGGTCACACGTGCAGGATGCTCTGGGCTCTGCCGGGCATCGGGGGTGGGGCCGCGCCACAAAGGGCCAGTGTCCCGGCAGCAGGAGGAAAGGCCCCGCCTGGCACAGGCACTGGGACACAGAAGCCTCCTGCCAGGCCTTCGGGCCAGGAAACAAAAGCAGCTCCCAGGACCAGCGCGTGGCGCACAGCTATTCTTTCTCGGCGCAACAAGACAGGGCGTCTGACTGACGGGCCACGAGTCCACTGTTTTCTTTGGAGAGACAAAGGGCATTTGAGCTCTGGGCAGCTGGTCTGGAAAACCCCAAGGCTCTTGGCTGCACGTGACCCCGAAGGCAGTTTAGCTGGCGGCATTTTACTTGCGGTTCTGCCAGCCATGTCCCAAGCAGGGCGGGGCAGGGCGTGCGCTCTGACAGTGCAACAGCCAGAAAGGCTAGGCGGCAGCCGGGAGCTGGGCTCTCCTCAGATCCTCGGAGGCCTTCCCTGGGGGCACACGTCCACAAGCCAGGAGACGCCCACAGACTCATCTAGGGGAGAGCGGTCGGGGGTCAAGGCTGGGGGACGGGGCGTCTCATGGTTCCTTGAAGAGTTTCCCCAGGACCCCCCAGACCCGACTCAAACTCAGATCTGTGAGGAGCCTGGAGGGTAGAGGTATTCAAACATCCATTTCCCTGAGGAAATGTCACACTACACTGACCCTGGTGAGAAACTTAAGTGTTTGGGGCTGGGCGGTGGGGCACCCGATTGAGCACGCTCATTGCCACACGCGAGGATCCCAGTTCAAGCCCCCGGCTGCCTCACAGGCAGGTCTGCAGGTGTCTGTCTTCCTCTCCCCCTCCTCTCTCCATTTCTCTCTGTCTTATCCAACAATAGGAACAATGGAAAAAGATGGTTGCCAGGAGCAGTGGATCCACAGTGTAGGCATGGAGCCCCAGTGATAAGAAAAAGAGGACAGCACCCCCCACACACTGCCCTGAGACTGTGTCCTCCGAGCAGAAGCACTGAGGGGAACAGAGATGCCCAGCAGCACAGGCTCAGCCACCCCAACCTGAGACCGAGGGACCAGGACAGACACCCTCACATGTGCCCTTTCTCAACCCAACGTGCAGAATGCAGCTGTTAAGAGCAGAAAAGGCGCAGGTCAGTTCTTCGTGCTGTGTGCACAGTCGTGCTCTTCCCAGCCAGCCAGAGCAATGCTGCCACCAGCTGGCTGCCCCGCTCTGCACGGCACAGAGACGGCTCCTCCGCGCAGACTCCCGAGTCCTCAGCATGTGCAGACGCAGGCCCGAGTTAGAGCAGTCGGCGGGAAGGGGAGCACCCGCGTCTTTAAAAACATTTTTTCTTTCTTCCTTTCTTTTTCATTATTGGTATAAGAATGTGGACAATGTCTGTTTTCATACAATCTTTAGTGATAGTACTGGAGCCGCAGGGGCAGTTCGGGTCGTCTCTGGCTCCCCAGCGATGGAACATAGCGGTGCACTGGCCATGGCCTGTTCAATAGCGAGTGAGGAGGGCCCAATCATAATGTGCTAGGTCAAAGCCGGGTTGACGCTTGCAGGGGTCTGCGATGAGGTGTTTGTTCTTGACCTCAGCTGACTGCCAGCTCTGTTTCCAAGAGACTGCCAACTCTGTTTCCTACAGACAGACTATGACCCACATAGTCAACGACTGCCACCTCTCCAGATTCAAAGGAGGTCTCGAAACTTTACATCAGGCTCAACCTGACGCTGTTGACTGGCTACGGAAGAAGGGCAAACGCTAGAAGAAGAAGAAGTGATAGTACTTAACATCAGCACCACCCTTTAGAAATGTCAACTATTTCTTGCAGATAAGGAAACTGAGCAGGCAGGGCCGTCACAGCAGCAGCCGTGATGGTCACTGTCCAGCTCCAGAGTGGCGCATGGCTGTCAGCACAGAAGGACCACACAGATCACTGCTGTGCAGAGGGCCTAACACGGAGTCTCCACACCTAAGTCCCTTCAGTCTCAGAGTCCAAATGGTCACACACCAGACCGTCACAGCAGCAGCCTGTGGGCTGCAAAGGCTGTGCTGCTCTTTCCCAGACAGTGATGGGCAGGTCATAATTTGTGTCTGCACAGCGAGGCCTAACAGAAGCCGTGTGACATGGTGAAGCCCGGAGGTGGGAGGCAGGAGGTGGGAGGCGTGGGCCAGCCCTGACTGGAGGAATGTGACTCCAGCCTCTCCTGGTAGCTAGCCTGCCAATGCCCTGTGTCGCTACTGAACTTCTAGGCGTGGCCGCTCATCTCAGAGCCCTGGACCCGGAGCCAAGAGCACGCACAAGTGAGGAACACTGTCCAGCTGCCTGGGGTCGGCGGGTCTGGCCAAGCACTGGGGTCCTCAGCCAGTGCCCTCCAGTGCCACCCTGCAGCGGGATGTGATGCGACCCTCTCAGCACTAAGGCCTCGGGGATCCTGGGCCGGATGCAGTGCGCACGGTGCACACAGTAGGTGTGATGTTTACAGCTGGGCAGAGGGGGAGAGCAGGGGCAGGTGAGGAAAGCAGGGAGGAGACGCTGAGCACGCCGGCTGGATTCCCAAGATGCAGACACCACAGAGCCCAGGCCACACTGGCAGTGGGCAAAAGCCAGACAACGCGACAGGATATGCACGACTCCAAGCACGGCAAGAGCCCCGCCAACCTGCGCAACGCGGAGGAGGAAAGAGAGGAGACAAACCCAGCAGAGTGCTGTGGGAACTGACTGAGGACTCACGACTGCAGGCTGCCCCTCGCCCCCAGGAGCAGCCGCGGCTGGAGGGATGGGCAGCACGCGCGCACGGCTCACTGTGTCTGGCCCATGGACTCCAGACACACGGGTGGCGACACTGGCTGTGCCCACTGCTCACTCGCATCTCCCCATCCACTTGCACTGTGACTTCTGACATGTTTTCTCTTCGCTTCTGGTGGTCTTCAGGTGTCAATGGCTCCTAACACATTAACTGCAAACAAACACAGAGGCACTTAGGGGGTTCAGATACTCGAGGAACCCTAAGCTGAAGCCGGTCGGCGACTGAAAGCTTGTGGGGAGGGTGGGCACGGGGCAAGCTCGGCACCAGGCCCACTTGCTGTCTAACTCATCTTCTGTCCAAACGTGCAAAACTGCTTTTGAGACAGAAAATGATGCTATCTTTCGAGTCGTCAGGCAAAGGAACACGAACACACACACACACACCATCAAGAGGGAGAGGAAATTCTCTCCAGGGCAACACCAGCATCACACACCATTGCTGGGGTCGTTACGGCTCAGCTCAGGAGACACAAAGCTCCTGGACACCAGCCCACCACCAGCCAAACCTGCCCCCACAGACGAGTGCCCTGGCCGAGCTGTGCACGCCGTCAGCAGGAGCACTTCTGCTAGACGAGGAGAGAGCTGTGACTGCGCCACTGAGCCTGCCGGCCGCGTGCTCAGCAACAGCCGAGACCAACCTGCTCTCCTCACTCCCAGACCAGCCCCCGCAGTCAGCCCACCTTCCAGACCCCCCACACCCCCTCCCCGTGCAGGAGGCGCAGTGTGAGCGAGTGCCTGACTACTCTGAGCCAATTCTGGGGCCAGGTACCACACCTGGTAAAGTGCACACGGATCCGGGTTCGAGCCCCTGGTCCCCACCTGCAGGGGGGAAGCTTCATGAGTGGTGAAGCTGCAGGTATCTTTCTGTCTGTCTCCCTCTTCCTTCAATTTCTGTCTCTACCCAATGATAAGTTAAAAAATATAAAAGAGGGACTGGGCAGTAGCACAGTGGGTTAAGCGCACATGACGCAAAGCGCAAGGGCTGGTGTAAGGATCCCAGTTCGAGCCCCCGGCTCCCCACCTGCAGTGGGGCTGTTTCATAAGCAGTGAAGCAGGTCTGCAGGTGTCTGTCTTTCTCTCCCCTCTCTGTCTTCCCCTCCTCTCTCCATTTCTCTCTGTCCTATCCAACAATGATAGCAGTAACAACAACAACGACGATAAACAACAAGGGCAAAAAAAGGGGGGATTTAAAAAAAAGGAAAGGAAAAGCCCATTCCCTCAGGAGTGCATAGTCTCCACCAGTCTGGGGTGGCTGCTGCCTCCCGGAACTCCTGTTCTCACTGACCACAGGAAGCAGGCTGGCTGGAGTCTAGCTCACTTCTAGCCGTCCCCAAGTCTCGGCTCTGACACTCACTTGTAAGCTGCTGCTGACCCTTCTTACAGAGCAAGCTCCCGGTACTTCCTGCTTACCCACGGCAATGTTGGCTTCTCGCTAGCAGAACCTTACTGTGCTGTGCTCTAGGCCCCTGGAATGAGGAAACCCCAGCTGGGCGTGTCAGGGCCAGTTCTGAGCGGACAGCTCTGAGCGGACATACGGTGGTGGCTTCCTTGGCCTGCGGGCAGGATTCCTGCCCTGGCCTCGGCCAGCCAGACCAGAGGATGGGCTGGGTGTGCAGGAAGAATGTAATGGACATACAGCCATCAGGAGTGGACAGACAACCCCAAAGCACCCTTCCTACCCGCACCTCACTTCCGTGGTCCTGGGGCTAAAAGCAGACATGAGAGCTCACCATGTTCTCAAGTGCACTCACTCACTCACTCACTCACTCACTCACTCACTCACTCAGTTAGCACCTCAGGCAGTTCCCAGCCCATCAGAATGCCTAGAAACAGACATACAAAAGGAATTGATGTTTGCAGATGATACTCTTTTTCTTCCAATTTGATTCACTTCCCTTTTACTTGATGCTCCCACAGGGAGGCCAGGGGCTTGAGCCAAGGCCCTTGCACCCAGTAAACTGTGTATGTCACCAGATGAGCAATCTCCCAGAGCCCTCAAACGCTAACTTCAAGATGGTACGCAACTGACAATGTGAAGCACAGAGACTGTTTTTAGCACATTATGTGCAGTTCCTTGAGCTAGACACAAATACAGGATGCTAGTAAGCTAAGGGACTAGGAGCAGCTGGTAAAACAAGACAGCCCGAGGCAACCAGGCGGTGCCCAGGCCAAAGCCACCAAAGTCATCACCTCTGGGCCCTGTGAGGGAACAGTAAATGAATCACTGAGCAGCCAGTCTCCGATTCAGTCCAGAGCAAAGGCAGAGGGAGCAGGAAGGCAAGAGGCCAGCCCCAGCGCGGCATCAGATCCGGCCGCTTCCCTTGCACAGAGCAAGGGTCAGAGGCAGACCTGCACTCACAGGAAGCCTGCATCCCGTTTTGGCCCGACCCGGCCCGTCGCGCTGCCGTCAGGAACCAGAGCAGAGCTACACAGGCATCGGTCAAAGCAGGGGTGCAGCCAGATACCAGCAGCTCTCCCCCTGCTGGGGGACAAGGGGACACGAGAAGGGACAAGCACGGACACTGTGACAACACCAGTGGGCCCATAAGACACCCACCTTGGTGAGAACACAAGATGGCTTCACTGCGGCCAGCCAGCAAACTGGCGTCGCAACCACAGAAAGCCGAGTGGCCTTGGGGGCCACAGGAAGAGGCCTGTGGCGAACTAAGAGGCAGAGCCGAACCCCGACTCAGACGAGAGAGCCGGTGCAGTACGTGCGAGCTGCCTTCCCAAATGGACGTCCCCATGTCCAGCGGGTGCCGTGAGGGAGAAAAAGGCACCTGTGGGTGAGCGCAGCATCCTTCACATTATATTCCTCCCACTTCCTGGAGAATTCAAAACACCTCTCAAATCAGGGACATCTTAACGTGAAACATTTAAGCCATGTTCATCTAATACAAGCACTTGGAAAAATCAGAGCAAGTATGTTGCCAGCTTCATTTATGAATCTGATGGGGCTTTCTAAACTGAAGAAACGACTACAGTTTCCGTCTGCAAACATTCACAAGGCAACTTCCTAACAGAAAAGTACCCTTACTGTAGACAACAAAGCATACACTCATGATTTTTTAAAAAATCAAGACCTGTTGTTCATTTACTAACAAGGGAGAGAGCCTGACCGTCACATATGCAGTATTGTGGCTTGACATGAAAGCCGGTGCTTGTGAGCTCTGCACGCTGCCACCGTGCCACCTCCCAGGCCACCTAGACACCTGCCGCTTGCTTCCCACACACTCGCAAAGTAGCACACGTTCCCCGGCTATCCTGGCCATGCTCCTTCGCTACCCAGCCTGTGCCAGAATCACCTGCACCCCGGCCCAAGTCATTCTGCACAGGTGTCTGAAACGCAGGCCTGCCACGAACAGGTGTTCCTCACGGGAAAGAGGTCAGCCGGATGACTTCTACATGGCTGACAGCCAGCATTGCTTTTCTGTCCTACACAAGAGCTCATTCTCCTGTGCAAAACAGTTAATACTTTTGTTCAGAGAGCAAGAGATTAACATCACACACAAAGTAAAAATTCTTTCATATTCTCAAGCCCATAAGTCTTTTGTTAAGAAGTGGAAATCATGCATAAATTTTTAAATTGCTAGCATTTGTTTTTAGGAAACAAGTGTGCTTGTTTTACAGTTAAAAGACATTTGTTTTAAATAAGACTTATTTAGTATCATTTGTAAAAGATTTCAAAAGTATCTTATATATAGTTAAGAATATATTCATTTTAGTAAGTACTACCATTATAGAAAAAAAAAAAGCATCCTACAACTTCAAGGAATCTTTTTTTAAATTTTTATTATCTTTATTTGATAGAGACATCCAGAACTGAAGAGGGAATGGGGTGATAAGAGAGAGAGAGGGGTAGAGAGACACCTGCAGCACTGCTTCACCACTTGCAAAGCTTTCCCCCTGCAGATGGGTTCCAGGGGCTCGAACCTGGGTCCTTGTGCACTGTAATATGTGTGCTCAACCGGGTGCACCAGCCACCACCCAGCCCCGACTTCAAGGAATCTTACAAACTTTCTGATTTATTTTTGGAGACAGAAATATGAGAGGAGGGGGAAGAGAAAGAAAGACACCTGCAGCACTGCTTCACTGCTTATGAAGCAGCCCCCTTGCAGGTGGGGACTGGGGGGCTTGAACCTGGGTCCTTGTGCACTGTAACATGGGCGTTCAGCCGCCAGGTGTATCACCACCAGGCCCAGGAATCTTGCAAACTTTTAGTCAACCCTCTATTTAAATAACTGCAGCCCAGAAAGGTGACGGATGCAGGCCAAGCACCTAGCTGAGCAAGAACCGGAGCTTCCTGGCTTCCCGTTCTCCCTTTTCTTAACAGACTGTGCAACCTCCTATGGTTCTGAATCCTTTCCCTTGGATGAGATTACTTTTAAACATATTTTTAAATTTTGCATTATCTTTATCTGGATAGAGATAGAAATTGAGAGAGAAGGGAGACAGAGAGACACCTGCAGCCCTGCTTCACCACTTATGAAGCTCTCCCCCCTCCAGGTGGGGACTGGGGGCTTGAACCTGGGTCCTTGCGCATTTTAACATGTGCACTCAATCAGGTGTGCCACCACTTGGCCCTGAATGAGATTACTGATTCCTGTCATCTTCACATTTTATTCTGAACCAAGTTACCATTTGTAATTTTCCATGAAATTGTAATTTTCCAAGCTGTTTACTCAATGATTTTACTGCCAAGTATGAAAATCATTATCTAAGATTCAGAATAGTAAACATAAAATTAAAAAAAAAAAAACTCAAGGGGCTGGGGGGTAGCACGCCCAGCTTCTTCTTCTTCTAGCGTTTGCCCTTCTTCCGTAGCCAGTCAACAGCGTCAGGTTGAGCCTGATGTAAAGTTTCGAGACCTCCTTTGAATCTGGAGAGGTGGCGCCCAGCTGAGCACAGGTCATAATCAGTGCGCAAGTTCCTGGGTTCAGGCGCCTACCTCCCAGCTGTAAGGAGAAAGCTTCACGAGTGAAGCAGTGCTGTAGACGGCTTTCTCTAAATCTTCCCCTTGATTTCTCTGTCTCTATGTGAGTAAGTTGACTTTAAAAACACTGAAGACAAGTGAACAATATAATCAGACTACGAAGTCTTTGGTCCTGCATAAAGTGCTCTGACACGCAGGGTCTCCCCGTTAACTGCCGAGCTGTGACCATGGGGCTCTGACCCTGCTCTCAAGACGGGGGTGAGGTTCGTGGAGGCTGGGTAAACCAACCAGCACACAGTGCTTCGCAAGAAGCCAGGAGCCCATGGCCAGCTGCCGTGAGTGCGTGAGGAGAGGGTCTGTTTCACTGCACTTTATTTTGTTTTTACTTATTACTGGACAGAGACAGAGAAACGGGGGGGGGGGGCAGAGAGACACCTGCAGCCCTGCTTCACCACTCGTGAGGCTTTTCACCTGCAGGTGGGGACTGGGGACTTGAACCTGGGTCCGTCAACACTGCAATGTGAGCGCTTAACTAGGTGTGCTAACACTGGCCCCGGAGAGGATCTATTTTAGAGTGATGATATTAAGCAATAACCTCCCAAGAGGACCTATTATCACTGAGGGAAAGGGCATCTCACCCACACTGGGCAGGGCGAGTTCAAAATGGATTAAGACCGGGTGGGGAGCATAAAGTGTTTTCACACAGCAGTTTAGTATCTACCCGCTACAGCAATCACTTTCAGTAGGGAAAACGTGATTTCACTGGGACTCTAGAGAGAGAGAGATCCCTACCTCTCCCGGGAGACTTAAATCACTATGTTAAAAATGAAGTCGGTGGGCCCAGCGGTGGTGCACCAGGTTCAGCGCACATGGTGCAAAACGCAAGGATCCTGGTTCGAGCCCCCGGCTCCCCACCTGCAGGGGAGTCGCTTCACAGGCGGTGAAGCAGGTCTGCAGGTGTCTGTCTGTCTTTCCCCCTCTGTCTTCCCCATCTCTCTCCATTTCTCTCTGTCCTGTCCAACGACGGCGACAGCAATAACAATAATAATAACGACAAATGGGGAAAACAGCCTCCAGGAGCAGTGGATTCATAGTCCAGGCACCGAGCCCCGGCGATAACCCTGGAGGCAAACAGATAATTAAAACAATAAAAGTTAAAAATAAAAATAAAAGGGAGTCGGGCGGTAGCGCAGCGGGTTAAGCGCAGGTGGCTCAAAGCACAAGGACCGGCGTAAGGATCCCGGTTCGAGCCCCCGGCTCCCCACCTGCAGGGGAGTCGCTTCACAGGCGGTGAAGCAGGTCTGCAGGTGTCTGTCTTTCTCTCCCCCTCTCTGTCTTCCCCTCCTCTCTCCATTTCTCTCTGTCCTATCCTGCAACGACGACATCAATAACAACAATAATAACTACAACAACAATGAAAAAAAAAGGGCAGCAAAAGGGAAAAATAAATATTTTTTAAAAATTATATATATATAAAAATAAAAATAAAAAAACCAAGTCGGCGTGTAAAGCACGAGCGTCTTAATACTGCGGAGCCCGAGGTCTCGGCCGGTTTCGGCCTCAGGAGGCGGCGGCCTTGCCCTGAACATTCACTGGCGGTCCGCGACCGGGGGTGGGGGGAAGCTCAGGGACAGATGGACAGCCAGCAGGACAGGCCGCAGGAAATGGGGCGGAGAGCCGGCCCCAAAATGACCCGCCAGGGAAGGAGCCACCGGCTTCCCACGGGAACAGCCGCGGCGGGGGGAGCGGGGCCCGAGCGCCTCCGGGTGCCGCAGGGAGACGGGGGTTGCGGAGGGCGAGCGGGGGTCACCGCCCAGCCCGGCTCCCCGGCCGCCCACCCGCTGGAGCCCCGCACCCCGCGCCCGCCAGCCCTGGCCGCTGCAGCCTACGGGGCCCACAGGCCGCTGAGGCTCCCGGCCCCGCACCCCGAGACCCCCGCACCCCGTGGTCTCCGCACCCCGTGGTCTCCGCACCCGAGGTCCCCGCACCCCGTGGTCTCCGCACCCGAGGTCCCCGCACCCCGTGGTCTCCGCACCCGAGGTCCCCGCACCCCGTGGTCTCCGCACCCGAGGTCCCCGCACCCCGTGGTCTCCGCACCCGAGGTCCCCGCACCCCAGGGTCCCCGTGGCCCCGCATGCCGGAGTCCCTGCACCCCGAGGCCCTCCAGCCCCGCACCCCAAGGTCCCCGCGGCCCCACACCCCAGGCGCCCGCGGACCTGGACAGCGAGTCGGCGCTGGGCGGCCGCGCGGCCACGGGCGTGGGGCCCAGACTCTCGCAGCTCGAGCTCTTGTCCATGGCGCGGGAGGCGGCGGGAGCGCTGGCCCAGGACGTGCGGTAAGCGCCGCTCACTCCTGAGACAGCCCGGTGCACACACCGGAAGCGGCCATGTCTTCCCAGCCCGCACCGCGCGCGCCGAGCGCAGGACTAAACGCCCCGGCGGCGCCACGCCCCCTATATATATCTATACACACCCTGCGGGACGTGCCACGCCTCCTACGTGAGCACGCTACAGGCGAAGCCACGCCCCCACGCCACGTCCCTCGGAGACGCCCCGCCCCCGAAGCCACGCCCTCCTATGCGGCCTCGCCCCACGCCGTGTGACCACACTCCTCACGCTAAACGCCACGCCCCGGTCCCACCTCCTCTGACTTCCGCCACGCCCCCGGTGTGGTCACGCCCCTCTAGGCCACGCCCCGTCTAGACCACGCCCCCACCTGGACACAGACGCCGTGGCCCAGGCTTCTCTGACCAGGCTGCCAGCAGTAGAGGGGAGGCAGGTGATGAACACGTGTCCCCAGAGGAGGGGACAGATGACAGGCACATGACCCAACGCAGGGGAAGGAGGTCAGTTGGCAGGCGCATGTCCCCAAGTCTTGGCCTAAAGATGCTCTTGAGCCCAACCTGCTGTTCAGTCGCCTTTCTGGCCTGCCACCCACCGGAGCCCCACACCTGTCGCACCTGGCCGTCACCGGAGGGCTCAGGTGGGGCAGGAGCAGCGGGTGTCGGCATGGAGTCCCGGTCCCCGTCCCTGCCTGGCCCAGCCCTGCAGAGGGGACAGAGGGGACAGAGGGGACAGCTCTCAGGCCTCCTGTGAGCCCGGCCCCCGGGAGCTGGGGACCCTGGAAGTGTCTGGGGGAAGAAGCACTTGGGCTTTTTTTTTGTTTGAAAATATTTATTTATTTATTTATTTAAAGATGGAGACAGAATGGAAGAGATCAGGCATCACCCCTGGGTCACACAGGCAGGCAGCAAAGCAGCGCTCTATCCAGGTGAGCTATGTTCCCTGCCCAGCTTCTCATCCCTATGCTTCGTCTATGCAAAGAGGGGTGGGAGAGGAAACAGGAGGGAACTGCTGAAAATGCAAGAGGCAGACACGTGGACAGCCGGCGACCTTGGTGCCGACTGGGGCAAAGAGGAACATCCCTTCCCGGCCCTTCCCCGGCCCTTCCCAGTCCCATCCCAGTCCTCTCCAGTTCCCCAGCGGAGCAGGAAGGCAGGCAGAGGGCTGGAACCGCGATAAGCAGGCAGGAACTGGGTGAAGGGGAAATGTGTGTTCTGGTGATTTTCGGTTACAAAGGACACAGGAAGGAGGGCAGGGCAGCATATAGGAATTTTCCCTGATGGAGACTGAATCCCAGCCAGCTCCTATATGGGGCATAGAAGGAGGCAAAAAAAGGTCGTTTTTAAGAAAGAAAGGAAGGAAGAAAGGAAGAAAAACAATGGATAAATAAGACAAAACACTTCCTTACTAGGATGATGTCAATTTAAATCACATTAACTTTAGGCTGACAGGTGATGTTTTAAAGAAAACTATAAAGAACAAAACCAAGGAGATGCAGTGACTTCCTGGATATGACAAGGAAAGCCAAAAGCTTAGAGGTGAAGAGGGCTAGATCTAATCCAGAACGTTTGTGTTTTCAAGGAAACAGTATGTTCAAAAGACAATTTAGGGGAGTCGGGCGACAGTGCAGTGGGTTAAGTGCACGTGGCACAAAGCACAAGGACTGGCATAAGGGTCCCGGTTCGAGCCCCCGGCTCCCCACCTGCAGGGGAGTCGCTTCACAGGCGGTGAAGCAGGTCTGCAGGTGTCTGTCTTTCTCTCCCCCTCTCTGTCTTTCCTTCCTCTCTCCATTTCTCTCTGTCCTATCCAACAACAATGACATCAATAACAACAACAGTAATAACCAGAATAACGATAAAACAACAAGGGCAACAAAAGGGAAAAAAACAACAACAAAGAAACAGAAGTACCCTTTGGTCCAGCAAGTCCAGTTCACAGTATACATGCAACAGGATTGAAAACAGTCTCTCGGTTCGCACATTCGTGTTCACAGTGGCACTGTTCACAAGAACGGGAGAGGTGGGAGCAACTATCCAGTCACAGTCGAACTGATAAATAAAACCTGTCCACCTCTCTGCACGGGATGGAATCATAGTAAGCTGGCTTCAAAAAGGACAGGAGTTCTGTCACCAGCCACAGCAGGGGTCAACCTGGACAACCTGGAGGACGTTGTGCTAAACGAAATGAGCACGCCACAAAAGGACAACGATGGCGTTGTTCCACTTAAATGACTTCACTTAGGCTAGTGAGACTCTTAGCAGCAGGAAGAAGGGGCGGCTTGGCACCTGACATGCTGCACGTCTCCTGCTCACAGTAGACCTCTGTGTGACTGAACAAAGGAATCAAAGAGGAGGCAGGAAGTCAGAACTCAGGTTAAGGACAGAGGGCAGGCATGGCTGAAATCTTGGTGACAAGTGGAGAGCCCAGTGTTGGGGGGCCTGGCTGTGGTGCACCTGGTTAAGTACACATACTACCAAGCGCAAGGCCCCGGGTTCGAGTCACTCACTGCTCCTCACCTGCAGGGGGTTACACTTCATGAGCGGTGAAGCAGGTCTGCAGGTGTCTATCATTCTCTCTCTCTCTCTATCTCCCCTCCTCTCTCAATTTCTATCTGGTGTAATAAGAAAAATAGAAGGGGGCTGGGCGGTAGCGCAGCGGGTTAAGCATATAGCAAGGACCGGTGTAAGGATCCCGGTTCGAGCCCCCAGCTCCCCACCTGCAGGGAGGTCGCAAAACAGGCGGTGAAGCAGGTCTGCAGGTGTCTGTCTTTCTCTCCCCTCTCTGTCTTCCCCTCCTCTCTCCATTTCTCTCTGTCCTATCCAATGAAAACGACATCATCAACAACAATAAGAACAACAATAATGATAAACAACAAGGGCAACAAAAGGGGAAAAGTAGCCTCCAGGAGCAGTGGATTCATAGTGCAGACACCGAGCCCCAGTGATAACCCTGGAGGCAACAAAAAAGAAAAAAAAAATTACCAGTGCCTAGTTTCCCTGAGTGACCTCCAGTATATGTTGAATAACCTCAGAAATTGAAAATAAATAGTAATATTAAAAAACCACACATCTGCTTGAAGCTCTTGAATCTCCAGGAAGGGCTTGTCTGAACTGTCAGGCTCTAGTCCCCGTCTTCAGAGGCCAGCGCTGGGTGCCGAGTGCAGGTGACACCTATGTGGGGCACGGTGCTTATGTGTTCAGGGTCACCAGCTGCATTCCTGCTCTGACTCGCCATGGCCAAGGGGGTTGTGGTGCGAGTACCTTCCCTTCACCCCAGGTGAATTCTGGGCTTCAGGCTGTGAACGTATCCTGATGTTAGGCTGCAGCTGCTCTGGGGCACTCAGAACTGAAGGTGGAGGCGAGTCCCACTTACTCAGAGTTTCTCTTGGTTTCTCTCATCCAGGTGGTTTTGACATATCTTTGCTGACACATGGCGGCTGACAGGTCGTTCCAAGAGACACAGTCCCACGGAGAGACGGGCATCTAGGTCTCCCACAAAAAAGCTTCTCAGGTCTCTGAACACAGCTGCCCATGGGAGACACCCACAGATCTTGTTCTGACGTTAAACTACAAGAAGGGAGAGGCCGGAAGTGCAGAGTGCTGACCTAGTGTAGTGGCCCTGCCCAGAGCATCAGAGCTTCAGGTTCAAACCCCAGTCTCACCAGAAACCAAAGGCTCACCGCTTTGGTAAAAAACAAAACGAAACCAAAAAAAAAAAAAAAACTTGGGTAGGGGTAGACGGCATAATGATTATGCAAACACACTGTCATGCCTGAGGCTTTGAAGTCCCAGGTCCAATCCCCTGCACCACCGTAAAGCAGAGCTGAGCAGTGCTCTGGTAAAAAAACAAACAAACAAAAACCTTTAGGGCCTGGGAGGGGCACCTGGTTGAGCACACAGTCCCACCTGCAGGGGGAAAGGTTTGTGAGTAGTGAAGCAGGGTGGCAGGTGTCTCTCTGTCTCTCTCCCTCTCTTAGCTCCCCCTTCCCTCTCGATCTCTGGTTGTCTCTGTCCAATAAATAAATAAAATAAGGATGATTAAAAACAAAAAACAAACAGAAGTTCAAGATGAGCTTCCTTTTAAATCCCTGCACTGTTCAGGGAGAGCAGCTCACATTTTCATTTCAGATGTAAAATGGTCGGAACGTCCCCAAACCTAGATATTGTCCAGGTCCCCTGAGGTAGAGCATAGGTTCACATGTGCCCATAAACTAGGGCAAAAATAAATATCTGAAAGCAGAAGTACACAAGAGCATGCAGGGAATACCCCCAACACTTCATCTGCACTATTCCAGTCTTTGGGTCCATGATTGTTCAACAATTTGTTTGGCTTTGTATGTTAACTCTCTTTTCAGCCACCAGGTTCCGGATGCCAGCGAGACGCTGACCAGACCTCCCTGGACAGACAACCCCATCACTGTGTCCTGGAGCTCCGCTTCCTCAGAACCCTTCCCCACTAGGGAAAGAGAGAGGCAGACTGGGAGTATGGATCGACCAGTCAACGCCCATGTTCAGCAGGGAAGCAATTACAGAAGCCAGACCTCCCACCTTCTACAACCCACAACGACCCTGGATCCATACTCCCAGAGAGATAGAGAATGGGAAAGCTATCAGGGGAGGGGATGGGACATGGAGATCGGGTTATGGGAATTGTGCGGAATTGTACCCCCTCTTATTCTGTGGTTTTGTTAATGTCTCCTTTCTTAAATAAGAAGAAAAAAGAATAAGAAAAAAAATGGTTGGAACGTCCTCTGAGGTGAACCACACGCCTTAACACATTTTGCGTTTTTAAATAAAAACAAAAGGGATACTCACATGCCGGGTCTGACCAGTTCCCTAAGTCACACCCAGCTGGGGCCGACGACGGTTGGTCCGAGGGGCCGGGGAGGGGGGCTGCAGAGGGAATCTGTGAGTCACTGTGTCAGAGCAGAAAGCAGCTCTGGGACATGCCCACCGTGACATCTGCTGTTCATTTCTCTAGACAAGCCTTTGCTTGTTCAGCTTCCAAAGTCTGTTATTAGCGTATGTGAAAGAAGTCAGGCTGGGTCTTCAACTATTACCCACTACCTTTAAAATGGATTTTGGGAGAAGAAAGACCTTGGGTAACACACATCGCTGTAGAAGGAAGGACAGCTCTGTGCTGAATTCACTCGGCCACAGCAGGAACTAACGGCTGTGTTTCTCCCCCCACACAGCCTTGAAGGCTGATGCTTGGAGCTGCTCAGCACTTGCAGTGTGGTGGTCAGACCTGTTCCGTGAACATGCTTGCCGCAGTGGCTATCGGCACGGAATGTTTTTCCACCATAAAGGGGTCTTCTAGATTGAATGGCCAAGACCTAATCCCCCAACACTGCTCTGATTTGTTTTTGTGAAAAGAACAAAGCCGTCGACACTTCCAGCGGAATTAAGACACCCCTCAAGGCTTCTGATCACTCCAAAGATGAACAAAAACTCTTTGTTAGCTTGAACCAAAAGGCCACATGTAAAATAGTCTATTTTTCCAGTGAGTGATACAAAAATTAGACTAGTAGAGACATACATCATATAAAAAAATCAGGCCTTGGGGGTCGGGCGGTAGCGCAGCGGGTTAAGCGCACGTGGCGCAAGGCACAAGGACCGGTGTAGGGATCCCAGTTCGAGCCCCCGGCTTCCCACCTGCAGGGGGGTGGCTTCACAGGCGGTGAAGCAGGTCTGCAGGCGTCTGTCTTTTCCTGACCCTCTTTATCTCCCTTCCCCTCTCAATTTTTCTGTCATATCAGAAAAAAAAAAAAAGGAGAAAACGGCCTTCAGGAGCAATGGATTAATAGTGCAGGGACAAAGCCCCAGCCATAGCCCTGGAGATGAACGAAAGAAAGAAAGAAAGAAAGAAAGAAAGAAAGAAAGAAAGAAAGAAAGAAAGAAAGAAAGGAAGAGAGAAACTAAACACCCACACTCTGGAGGCCATCATGAGACTGACATTCATGGTACCACCCTGTACTGTTCTGAATCCTTCTGTGGCACTGTGTGTATCATAAGAAAAAAAAAATTTTTTGTCTCCAGGGTTATTCCTGGGGCTTGGTGCCAACACTAAGAATCCACTGCTCCCGGAGGCCTTTTTCTCCATTATTTTTGTTGTTGTTATTCGTAGGACAGAGAGAAATTGAGATGGGAAGGGGAGATAAGAGAGGGAGAGAGACACCTACAGGCCTGCTTCACTGCTTGTAAACTTTCCCCACAGCAGGTGGGGGCTTGAACCCAGGTCCTTGCCCAAAGTATTCTGTGTGCTTAAATCGGAGGCACCACCACCTGGCCGCTGTTCCATTTTATTTCAATGCTCGTTTAAACCAGTTTTTGCACTGCAGGCCCCTTCCTGTGGCCCACCTCTCCCGCTCAGCAGACCTGTCCGTTCCCCAACAGCCCCGAAGGCAGACAGACAGGGCAGTCACCGTGGGCCCCGTCCTGCTGGAAGCTGACCACGTGAGCTGAAGACTAGTCTACGTGGCGCTTCTGACCTGGCTGAAGGGCACCCTGGGGTGTGGGCCCAAATGAAGGAGCCCCTCGCCCAGGATGAGCCTCCGCGTGTGACGCTCAGGGCAGCGCCCACTCACACCCCACAGATGGGAGTTCCTTCCTTCCTGTCTCTGACACTTCAAGTTTTAAGAGGCCATTCCCTGAAAAAGAGCAACAGTAAAGACTACACTAGAGGGGTGCTGGGCAGTGGCACACATAGCATAAGTGTAAGGATTTGCACAGAGACCCGGGTTCGAGCCCCAGGTTCCCCACCTGCAGTGGAGCAACTTCACAAGTGGCAAGCAGTCTGCGGGTATCTCTCTCCCTACCTCCCCATCTCTCTCAATTTCTCTCTGTCATGCCCAATAAAAGGGAAAAATGGGGAGCCGGGCGGTAGCTCAGTGGATTAAGTGCATGTGGCACGAAGCGCACGGTCCCGCGTAAGGATCCCGGTTCGAGCCCCCGGCTCCCCACCTGCAGGGGAGTCGCTTCACGGGCGGTGAAGCAGGTCTGCAGGCGTCTGTCTTTCTCTCCCCTTCTCTGTCTTCCCCTCCTCTCTCCATTTCTCTCTGTCCTATTCAATAACAATGACATCAATAATAATTACAACACTAAAACAAGGACAGCAAAAGGGAGTAAATAAAAAAATATATATATAAAAGGGAAAAAGTGGCCTCCAGGAGCAGTGGATTTGTAGTGCCAGCATCGAGCCCCAGCAGTAACCCTGGAGGGGGAAAAAAAGACTAAGCAAGAGGTGGGTGAATGGGGCTTTAAGGGGTGCTCTTGATTCCATCTCCAATCACTCCAGGGTCCTTTTGTGCCTCTGGTGGGGGACCCAGCCCTGCACCCAGAATCCCGGGTCCCCTCGCCCTCTGCAGATGACGCTCACAGTGTCTGTTGCCGTGACCCCAGGGCACCCTGGGACTCATCTCAGAGGAGCACACGCTCTGTCTGTCCATGGCGTCTTTCTGCTGGTGTTGAGCCCACCTGTCTGTGGGCCAGCCCTCCAGAGCCACTGGAGAGGGGCATTGCAACACTCACCACTGTGACTGTCCACTATGACGGGGCACAACGGGCAGTGCCATATGTTGGCAGCACACTCCAGCCTGGGGTTCGAGTGAATCCCTTTGCCGCCGACAAAGGCCAGTCTCTCTCACCTCCCGGAAGTCCACTGGTCCTGGGTGCCCTCGGCCTGCTCTGACCACAGGCCTCACAGCAGGCCAGGAAAACTCCCTAGACGCAGTTGGCACCGTAACAGGGTCTGAAAACAGACAGCTGCTGGGTGAGCCGGAAAGCAGGGAGGGCACAGGTAAGCACCCGGCCAGCGGAGCCAGTGCCAGGGGAAGGGGGTTCTGCTGACAACATGGGGTTTCATGCAAGAGAACCACCGCTGAACATCCCCCCCTCAAAAAATTATTCCAACATGTGGAAATGACACACAATGCAGAATGTTTGTTCCCCAAGCGAGTGTCCTTAGAGTTCTGGGCAGTGATGGCAGGGGAGCGATGACAGTGCCTCTGCTTACAGCAATGTGAGCTTCCGTCAAGCACAGATCCAGGAACCAATGAGAGAGAAGAGATCAGAGAGAGAGAGAAAGAGAGAGAGAGAGAGAGAGAGAGAGAGAGAAAGAACACTAGAGCATTACTCTGGGACACCGTGCCCATATGTCTAACACTTTGTCCACTAAAAATCCATGATTTCTTAAACTGCTTTCTCGCCTTTGAATGGAGAGGAGATAAAGATTATTCCTGCCTCCTGTATAATTTGTCAGCCTGACAAGCCATGCCACCAACTAAGCAGCCCAGCATTTTTTTTAAATTTATTTTATTTATTTATTCCCTTTTGTTGCCCTTGTTGTTTTATTGTTGTAGTTATTATTGTTGTTGTCGTTGTTGGATAGGACAGAGAGAAATGGAGAGAGGAGGGGAAGACAGAGAGGAGGAGAGAAAGACAGACACCTGCAGACCTGCTTCACCGCCTGTGAAGTGACTCCCCGGCAGGTGGGGAGCCGGGGTTCGAACCGGGATCCTTACACCGGTCCTTGTGCTTTGCGCCACCTGCGCTTAACCCGCTGCGCTACACAGCCCAGCATTTCTTTTCCTTCCTTCCTTCCTTCCTTCCTTCCTTCCTTCCTTCCTTCCTTCCTTCCTTCCTTTTACCAGAGCACTGCTCAGTTCTTTGTGGTGGTGCAGGGAATTGAACCTGGGACTCTGGAGCCTCAGGCATCAGGGTCTCTTTGCATAACCATTATGCTATCTGCCCCCACCAATAGCCCAGTGTTTTTGTAAGTGGGACCTACCATAAATCCTCAAGTTTGGACTAAACTCCTCTATCAAGTCATCATCCATCACCTCAGCTTTCTGGAAAATCCTGTCATCTTTGCTCATTGGAAGCCAACCAAGAGGAATGACAGACACCTCCATGTCTTCCAAAGACTCCTGCATTTTAATGAAAAGCCAAATAAATAGACATGATGAAATTCACATTCAGAGAGCAGAAACTCCTAACATTCTGATGGCTTTAGCTGGCGATCCGGTAGCTTCTATAGGACAATACTACTGACATCAGGATAAAAACTGTGGACTCAGGGTGGGGGGGCTGAGTGCTGGCAGGTCTATGCGGGAACTTGGGGCAGGGCAAGGAGAGAGAATGGCAGGATGTTCTGAACATCACTCTCCATGCTGCCTGCCCTGGGAGAGGGACGCTGCTTAAATACAACAGAAAGACAGCCAACCAGAATACTGTGCCAGCACATGGCAGAATCATCCAAAAGAACTTGAGAAGACAATTCTAAAATATTTGGAGAGCTAGAAGAAGGAGGGGGGATGGACGGACTGAAACCCGAAATGCTTCCTTGCTTGCTGAGCTTCCTGTACACAGTCCTCCCTCCAACCCTCCTGGTTGTCTGCCTCCAGGAGCTGAAATACAGATGCCTTATCATACAAAACTCTGTGTCTGCTTACAAAAGGTGATGGTTTACTTCTTGTATAAAATATAACCTTCTGATAGTATATTTATTTCACATGTGTATAAATATAAGCCAGAGAATATGTTTTAAGTATCTCTACCAAAATATTCTTTACAAACCCAGTGATTTCTTTATATTTACAACCTGGGCACAGAAGAGATTCTAGGCCCCGAGATTTGTGTAAAAGAGGGGGAGAGAAAGAGAGAGAACTTCTAGACATTTTAAAGAGCAGGACTCTCGACAGCATTTCTTCTGGGTCAGGCACGAAAGGCGAGACTGTATGACAGCTCCAGCGGCAACGGCATTGGAGAGTCTGTGCTTGTCTGTCACGGGGCGGACGACAGTGACCCCAGGCCAGCAAGCTCCCCGCTGCTGCAGTCGGCCGGCACGCGGGCTCTGAGCCCCAAAAGCCGGGCTCTGGGAGGCTCTGCTCAGTCTTGAGTAGCAAAGCCTGGCTGAAAGGTCCCAGTCAGCGGACGGCCAGGGCTCCTCACGGCAAACTCAGGGGCAGAGAGAGCACAGGCTACCTGCCCAGCCCCGCGCCAGAGGCGGCCGGGTGTCCCTCTCTTGGTGATGCTCCTTGAGACCCTGTGGGATGGATTTGTGCCCACTTACGGCCTCCCGGCTGGTGCCGGACTGCTTTTTAGCGCTTCCCCATCTCTGCTGAGTCTCTGAGCTGAGTCTCTTTGCACAGTGGCCTCTGGTCGTGACATCAGGCAGAGAGCTGCAGGCTGGGTCTCACACAGCCCAGGGCACCGGTGCTCGGTGTGCCTCCTACAGCGGTGGCCGTGGGAGGCCGTCGGTGCTTCCACTTTGACCGCAAGAACCGGTGCAGAGAAGGAATCCGACACAGCCAGGTTAGGACTTCAAAGAGGACTCAGCTGTGGCGCAAGCACCACACCCCTCCCTCAGGTGAGACGCTGCCTGCGCGGGAGGCATGGGCAGCTGAACCGGCAGCTGCGGGGGAGACGCTCCACAGCCCACCGGCTCCCCAACACTCAGACCAGAGGACTTCCCTCTCCCTGGACGCACAGGGACAGGCCAGCGGGAGGGCAGAGGGAAGTGCCTGCTGCTGGCTGCTGGGCGTGAGGTGCCTGTACAGCTCAGCGTCTACACAGGCGACAGGGGAGAGGTACCCGGGACGCCCAGCGTCTACACAGGCGACAGGGAGAGAGGAACCCGGGACGCCCAGCGTCTACACAGGCGACAGGGGGAGAGGAACCCGGGACGCCCAGCGTCTACACAGGCGACAGGGGGAGAGGAACCCGGGACGCCCAGCGTCTACACAGGCGACAGGGGGAGAGGAACCCGGGACGCCCAGCGTCTACACAGGCGACAGGGGGAGAGGAACCCGGGACGCCCAGCGTCTACACAGGCGACAGGGGGAGAGGAACCCGGGACGCCCAGCGTCTACACAGGCGACAGGGGGAGAGGAACCCGGGACGCCCAGCGTCTACACAGGGGACAGGGGGAGAGGAACCTGGGATGCCTGTGCCGCGCTCCACACCAGCATCCCATCACGGTCCTGCGTGCACAGACTGGACACGACGGCCCTGAAGGAGTCTGGGGCAGGCAAGGCCACCCCCCACGCCCCCCAGCCCATACTGTCTGGGCTGAGATGCCAAATGGGCATGGGCCTCAGGCCCACCGGCGCTCGTTTGCTCTGCCTCCCCGGGAGGGAGCCCTGGGGGCGGCCTGATGCCCTCAGGAGCTGTTGCCCAGGATCTCATCCAGGTTGATGCCCGCCATCCAGTCCTCACTCCCCGGCTCCGTCTTCAGCAGGCACTCGATGAAGTCTGCGTCGCCGCTCAGGCCGGGACCCAGGCTGTCCTGCACGGGGCCCAGGAAGTCGAAAGCCACCTCGCGGCTGCCGGCTTGCTCGCCTCCTGGGAGAGCCCTGGCGGTGGGCCCCGGGGAGGGGAAGGCGCCTGGGGCCAGGGCCGGCGGTTGGCCGGGGCCTGTCCTGGACTGGCTGGCAGTAGATGCCACCTGCGTACCCAGCTGGCCGGGCCTGAGGCTCAGGCCCCCGAGTGGCCCCAGTGCAGGTCCGTTCAGCGTCTGGCTGGCTTGGCTCGGGGATCTCATCTGGCCGGGGGGGAACGGCTGGCCCCCCAGCACCTGCTGCAAGGCCTGGGCGGGTGTGTAGGCTGAGGGGGGACCCGCGGGGGGATGGACTCCCGGGGGCTTGAGGGCGTCCTGCTGCGTGTCTGCTGCTTCCTGTGTGGCCCAGCCAGGTGCAGGGGGGCTGGATGTGGCCACGGCACTGGGCGTCCTCTGGCTCGGCCTGGACTGCTGGGCACCGGCTACCGTGCTGCTGCTCCCGCTGGTCCCCAGGGGCAGCACGGCAGAGTGGTTGGGGCTGGCCAGCGCCCGGCCAGGGCTCCTCTGTGGCGGTCCATAGGGGCTGGGCTGGCTGCAGGGCAGAGCCCCGTAGAGCCCCAGGCTTTGCGTCCCCGAGGGCAAGGGTGGCCGGGCCCCGTGCACCGTGCCCAGCAGGCTGGCTGTGGGGCTGAAGCTGGTGCACGAGGACGCGGGGCTGGAGCTCACACTTGCCACTGCGGGGTCACCTGGGGAGAGGAGACACGCCTGTCAGTGGGGCGGCTGTGGTGACCAGCTGGCCCTGTGTGGCCCTGTGTGGCACAGAGAGGGGCCCTTGGGGACACTGCTGGGCACGGGGATCCCCCAACACTATGTCCATGGCTGACCTGCACTCTGTTCTTCTGGCTGCCCCTATCTCTCCTTCCATCCTACAAGAGGGGGCGACAGGAGAGCCAGCCCCGTAGCTGGAAGAAACACACAATGCCCGGTAGGCTGGTTATCTCACCATCTGTGAGGACCCGGGTTCAAGTCCCAGCACCACATGGGAGCTCCATGGCTGGTGGAGTGTGCCGGGCATCTCTCCTCTCTTTCTCTCTCACTCTCAAAAAGCAGAGAGAGCTGGTCAGGAGCAGGGGGCCACTTTGCTGTGGACACACTCAAGCTCTGGGGGTCATCCCCGGTGCCGTTAGAAAGGAGAGAAAGAAGGCAGAGCAAGGGACACGAGCAGCCTGCACCCGCTCACTCAGCGGCCGCTGGCACCGCCTTTAACCACCCACATTCCTGGGGAACCACATTCCCCCGGCTTCGGCATGCGGTGCCACAGGCCTCTCTGAACCCCCCAAGCCCACTCTGTGCCCCAGGAAGTCCCCTCTGTCAAGGAGGGCGGGACCCTGGCTTCCCCGTGGTCTAAAGTAGCCAGCAGGGGACTCAAGGGGTCCTGGGTTCTAATTCTGGGCCCTCGGTGCTCTTGGTGGGGTGCAGTTTTCTTGCCTACAGGGAAGCTTGTGGGGTGGGGGAGACCTTGGCAGGTGCAGGCAAGGCACAGTAGTGCAACCCCATGGGCAGAGGCTGCTGGGACTCAGGGCTGGAGGCCAGCGGCTGATGGCTGATGGACAGACGGCTCCGTGACCTGCTGGAGACCACAGCGTGGTTACACGGGGACAGAGACCGAGTGACACACTCAGGTTGGCCCAAGACCACAGAGTCAGTCTCACGGGAGAAGCGTTCTGTGGGGGCACAGTGGGTGCCTCTGCTCAGACAAATTCAGAAACACCTCATCCTGCCTCCCAAAGCCGCCCCGTCCGTCCACGAGGGAACACGAGGGCCTGGGCAGCAGGGTCGGGTCTCACGGTAACGTTTGTCTGTTTCTGTTTCTGTTTCTGTTTTTCCTTTCCTTTCCCTTTCCTTTCCTTTCCTTTCCTTTCCTTTCCTTTCCTTTCCTTTCCTTTCCTTTCCTTTCCTTTCCTTTCCTTTCCCTTCCCTTCCCTTCCCTTCCCTTCCCTTCCCTTCCCTTCCCTTCCCTTCCCTTCCCTTCCCTTCCCTTCCCTTCCCTTCCCTTCCCTTCCTTTCCTTTCCTTTTCTCTTCTTTTGCCTCCAGGGTTATTGCTGGGGCTCAGTGCCAGCACTGTGAATCCACTGCTCCTGGAGACTGTTTTCTCCCCCCGCCCCCATTTTATTGGATAGGACAGAGAGAAATGGAGAGAGGAGGGGAAGACAGAGGCAGAGAGAAAGACAGACACCTGCAGACCTGCTTCACCGCTTGCAAAGCGACCCCCCTGAACCGGGATCCGTGCGCTGGTCCTTGTGCCTCGCACTACGTGTGCTTAACTCGCTGCGCCACCGCCTGGCGTGCACACCTATCTGCTCTGTACTCCACGCTCCACTCCACGCTGTAGGCACACAGCAGGTGCTGGAGAGAGTTCAGGGAGAATCCACTAGCTCTGAGGCCGTTTGTGTTGGCGGAGCTACTGCCCCCCGGTAAGGACGGGCGAGAGGGGCCCAGGTCGGCTGCCCCCAAGGCAGGAGAGGAGGCCGGGCACGTACCTGGGAACTGGGTAGCGGGCGGCAGGCTACCCACGCTCCTCCTCTGGTCTTTGTAGTCCGGGGGCGGTCTGCTCAAGTGCCTGCTCAGCTGGTCTTGCGCTGCCGTTTTCTCCTGGAAAGCACAAAGGGAAACCGCTTCAGCCACGGGGGACACAGGCCCAGTGCTGACCAAGGCCCAGGACCGCCAGGCCCTTGTGCAGGGGGCGCGGGAGCTCAGGACTTCTGCAGGAGGCCCCTTTCCGTGCAGCCCTTTCCTACCCAGCCCTGCAGCCTTTGAAACATCCCTTCCATTTAGTTCTCAGTGAGGGAGAGAGAAAGGGCCAGAGCTTCCCTCTGGCACAGGCAACACCAGGGACTGAACTCAGGACTTCATGCTTGAGGGTCCAACGCTCTATTCACGGTGCTATCTCCTAGGCCACCCGCCAACCGTGCATTTGTTTATTTTATTTTATTTTTTGTTATTGTCAATTCTTTTTTTTTTTTCCTCCTACAGTGTTATCACTGGGGCTCAGTGCCTGCACTATGAATCCACTGCTCCTGGAGGCCACTTTTCCCATTTTGTTGCCCTTGTTGTTGTAGCTTCGTTGTGGTTATTATTATTGCCACTGTTGATGTTGTTCGTTGTTGGATAGGACAGAGAGACATGGAGAGAGGAGGGGAAGACAGAGAGGGGGAGAGAAAGATAGACACCTGCAGACCTGCTTCACCACCTTTGAAGTGACTCCTCTGCTGGTGGGGGGGAAGCTGGGGGCTCGAACCCGGATCCTGTGCATTTAACCGGTGCGCCACCGCCCGGACCCCCAGCTTCCTTTCTTAAGGTAACTTCAGCCTCTTAACTCTGACCATGTGTATTTGGTCTTATCTGCTCTTTTTTTTTATTTTTTTTTGCTACAAGTTTAAAATGATTTAAGTGTGATTTAATCATGACTAACAAGATTATAAGATCATAGCTTGTTGTTTCACACCTGGCCCACCACATAAGCAGCCCACTACATCAGGCTTTGGTGATAAATTCTGGGATTTTCCAGAGGGTGGTTCTTGTTCCGTTCTGTTGCACTTTTGAGTTGCTTGGTACCTTTCGAAGCTCTGGCCTCCTGGGGGTAGAGCCGCCAGACAAAACACAACTGACTCAGACATTCTGCCAAGTCTGCACTTTTTTTTTTTTGGGTTGTTACTGGGTCTTCACTACTCCAGGCTGACTTTTTCAGATAGAGAGACAGAGACAGAGACAGAGCAGAAAGACAGAAAGCAAGAGACTACAGTACCAAAGCTTCCTTCAGTGCTGTGGGGGCTGGGCTCAAACCCACATCCTGCCCAGGACAAGGCAGCATATTGTTGAAGTGAGGTATGTTGCCGGCACCCCCTTCTGTTTAAAACTGGCAGTGGCGCATGACTCCTGAACAGCCCTGCCCTTCCCAGCAGGGCCCCCCCTTTCCCAGAGAGATAGTGAGAGACAGAGAGGGAGAGAGATACAGAAGGAGAGAGACAATAGCATCATTCCACCACTCAAACAGCCTCCCCTTGGCATGGGGTCACCATGTGGCGACCAGGGGCTCGAACCCAGGTCCTTGCACATGGTGGAGTGCTCCCTCTGGACAGGGCCCACCTTCCAGACAAGCAGATGGACAGACATCTCCCTGACCTGCTGGAGGCCACAGCGTGGTTACACGGGGACAGAGACCGAGTGACACACTCAGGTCGGCCCAAGACCACAGAGTCAGTCTCACGGGAGAGGCGTTCTGTGGGGGCACAGCGGGTGCCTCTGCTCAGACAAACTCAGAAACGCCTCATCCTGCCTCCCAAAGCCGCCCCGTCCGTCCACGCGGGAACACGAGGGCCTGGGCACTGCTTCACCGGCTTCATCTGCAACCAAGAAAGTGTTGGCAGGGAGGCGGCCCCTGAGGCCTGCTCACACCCTGAGCCCACGGTCGAGCACCCACCCACTGCAGAGGAAGGGCCGCGGGCAGCACAGTGACAGGAAGGGGGCTGGGACATGGGTCACCTGGCAGTGCGTGTGGTCCTGGGTTCAAGCCCCCGGGCGTAACATGGAGCCACATGCACGCCAGGAGTTGTTTCCCTCCTCTCTCCTTCTCTCGTCTCTCTTTCTCTCTCCTTCCAAAAGGAAAAAGGAAGAAAGTTCACTGGGGGTAATGGAGTCATGAGGGCACAAAGGCGTGGAGTGCCAACAGCAATGACAAAAATAAATAAAAGGGAGGCCAGCTTGGGGCCAGGTGGTGGCACCCCTGGTTGAGTGCACACGTTACAGGGCACAAGGACCCGGGTTCAAGCCCCTGGTCCCCACCTGCAGGGGTGAAGCTTCACGACTGGTGAAGCAGGGCTGCAGGCATCTCTCCCCCTCCCTTCTCACTTTCTCTCTGCCTCCTATGCAATAAATAAATAAAGAAGAGAGGCCAGACACAGGAGACTTGGGATGGTCTAAGGGGCCATAAGGACAGAACGGCTCGGCCCTGCTCCCCAAGTCTCCCTCGGGGTGTCCGGGCACAGCTCCTGCGGCCACACTGACAGCAGGGCCAGAGGACATGGCAAGCTGAGCAGTGGCCCCCTGCAGAAGCACCTGCCATGGGCTCCTCCTCTGTCCTTGACCGCTGGCGTGGGAAGGAGGGCCTGGCGACAGGGAATGGGGGACGAGGGACGAGGGACGGGGGACGGGGCAGTGGCTGACCCCCATGGTGAGGGTGCACTCAGAGGCCAAGGAACAGAGCAGGAAACGCCTGCAGTCTCACAAGTGCCTTGTCAGTGTGGCCAGCAGGGGGGGGGGGGGCGGGGGACACACTCGCCGGCTCCTGCATGGTGCCCATCCAGCTAGAGCCCAGGCCCTGCTCCCCGCGAGACCACAGCCAGGGACCCAGGGGTCCCCGGCCCAGGGCTCCTGCCGGGAAGCTCCCCCATGGGGCTGGGGCCCCTTGGCCGCCACTCCTGACCGAGAGCTACAGGCGCTGCCCACAGAGAGCTGTCCCCAGCCAACAGAGGCCCTCGGGCGTGGGGGAGCCCTCCTCGTCTGTCCCCCTCTGCCTCTGCCCTTCTCTGCCCCAGTCTCCTACAGAGAGTCACTCACAGGTGCTCTGCCCAGAGGCTGTCTGTCTGCTGTGCTGTTTTAATTTTTTTCTCTCTCGTTTAAAGTTTTTAATTATCTTTATTTAGTTATTGGATAAAGACAGCCAGAAATGGAGAGGGAAGGGAGAAGCAGAGAGAGACAGAGAGACACCTGCAGCCCTGCTTCACCCCTCGCAAAGCTTTCCCCCTGCAGGTGGGGACCGGGGGCTTGAACCCGGGTCCTTGTGCCCTGTAACGTGTGCACTCAACCAGGGGTGCCACCACCTGCCCTCCTCCCCACTTTTTTTGAATGTGCTGTTCCAGGTGGTGTCACTGAAAACTGCCAGGCCTGAGCCACCCGTTTTGTATTTAAGGAGACGGGGCCAGGAGCCAGGAGCCAGGGGCCAGGGGCCAGGGGCCAGGGGCCAGGAGCCAGGAGCCAGGAGCGACACCTTGGCTCTGCTCTGGCGTCCAGAGTCTCCCCTGTGCTGCCCACAGGAGCGTGAGTAACAAGACACACTGGAGCTCACCTCAGGTGAAGTCTCATGAGCCTTATTTCTGTTTAAGGTTTGCTTGTTTACTTACGAGAAGTGCTGGGGGAGACCAGGTGTTAGCACGCCCATTTAAGTGCACATAGTACGACATGCAAGGACCCGGGTTCGAGGCCCTGCCCCCCACCTGCAGCAAGGAACTCTTCACGAGCGGTGAGGCAGGTCTGCAGGAGTCTATCTTTCTCTCCATCTATCTGTTGCAACCTCTTGATTTCTCTCTGTCCTAGCGAATGAAAAGGGGGGAGGGGAAAGCCACCAGGAGAAGTGGATTCCTATTGTGGGCACTGAGCCCCAACGACGGGAGACAATAAATAAATAAATGAATAAAATGATATTTTCAAAAAAGGAGGGGGGACAGGGAGAGATCTAGAATGTCACTTCAGCATGTGTGGTGCTAGAGCTTGAATGAGGGGCTTCCTGCTCGCAAACCCTGCCCTCAGCCACTCGGCTCCACACCACAGAAAGCTCCAGACAGAGAGTCGGGCGGTAGCGCAGCGGGTTAAGGGCAGGCGTAAGGATCCCGGATCGAGCCCCCGGCTCCCCACCTGCAGGGGAGTCGCTTCACAGGCGGTGAAGCAGGTCTGCAGGTGTCTGTCTTTCTCTCCCTCTCTGTCTTCCCCTCCTCTCTCCATTTCTCTCTGTCCTATCTAACAACGACGACATCAATAACAACAATAAAACAACAAAGGCAACAAAAGGGAATAAATAAATAAATAAATATTAAAAAAAAAGAAAGAGAGAGAGAGAGGAAGAAAGGAAAGGTCCAGATTCCAGTGCTAAACACAGGCATCATTGCCGCCGCCCTCACAGTGGGGTCACCAGCGCTCAGGGCTCTGAGAAGACAGACACGTGGCAACCTGGAAGCAGACACCAGAGCGCAGGCCTGGCTCCGGGGCCTCCCCTCACTCAGACGTCTCTGCGAGTCCTGGTGAGCGTGAGAGAGCTTCTGCAGGGACGGCTAAGAGCGTGCAGTTCACCCTGTCACTTGGGCGGGGTGTCAGGGTCCTGGGACGTCCATGAGGGCTGACACAGGCCAAGCGCAGAGGCAAACAGGCTCTGAAAGGCAGGGAACAGAGAAGCTCACCGTGCAACGGTCCTGAGCAGCCACCAGGAGGCGCCTCACAGTGGAGGCGAAGATACCTGGCAGGTTCTGCTCTCTTAATGTTAGAAAAGAAAAAGAGGGGGACGGGCGGTGGCGCAGCGGGTTAAGCGCACAGTGGCGCAAAGCGCAGGAACCGGCATAAAGATCCCGGTTCGAGCCCCCGGCTCCCCACCTGCAGGGAAGTCGCTTCACAGGTGGTGAAGCAGGTCTGCAGGTGTCTATCTTTCTCTCCTCCTCTCTGTCTTCCCCTCCTCTCTCCATTTCTCTCTGTCCAACAACGAACAACGTCAACAATGGCAATAATAATAACCATAACGAGGCTACAACAACAAGGGCAACAAAAAGGGGGGAAAAATGGCCTCCAGGAGCGGTGGATTCATGGTGCAGGCACCGAGCCCAGCAATAACCCTGGAGGGGGAAAAAAAAAAGAAAAAGAAAAAGAATGGGCCTTCTGGGAATGGGTCTTGGTCCTGCTAGGGCTCCCCAGACCTCTGTGGGAGGGGGCGGGAGTGGCTCCCCAGGGCATGGCACGAGGCACGGCCGTTCCTCTGGAGTGGAGTGCAGCCTTGGGTAAACCACTGGGCTTCCAGAGTTGGGCATCTGAAACTTGCAAAACAGATCTCAGATAGAGCCTGGCCGAGCTATGCAGCCTTTCTCCCCCTCCCTCCTCTCTCTCTCTCCTCCCCTTCTCCCTGCTCCTGGCCATTCCCCTGGAGCTGTGTCTCTGCTGCAGGCTCCAGGCACTCTGGGAAGCCCTGGGGGTGAGGACAGAGGGCCTGGGTGGCCACACTCACTCCCCTGGTCCTGGACGTGGAGACAAGGACCCCAGGGAGACAGCCACCAGGATGCCAGCGGGAAGCAAAAGCTGCAGTCAGCACTGCTACTGGCTGCCCCACTCCTTTCTCTCTTTCCTTTTAGATTTTTTTTCCATTTTATTTACTTTAAATTTGAGAGAGATGCAGAGAGACACACACACACAGAAACACCAGAGCACTGCTCAGCTCTGGCTTATGGTGGCGTGTGTGTGTGTGTGTGTGTGTGTGGGGGGGGGGGAATTGAACCTGGGACTTCAGAGCCTCAGGCCTGAGAGTCTGTTTGCATAGCCATTATGCTGTCTCCCTGCCCCTTTCCTTTTAGACTCTTTTTTTTTTATTTTTAAAATTTTTATTTAAGAAAGGATTAGTGAACAAAAGCATAAGGTAGGAGGGGTACAACTCCACACAATTCCCAATACCCAATCCCCATAACCCACCCCCTCCCATGGTAGCTTTCCCATTCTCTATCCCTCTGGGAGCATGGACCCAGGGTCGTTGAGGGTTGCAGAAGGTAGAAGGTCTGGCTTCTGTAATTGCTTCCCCACTGAACATGGGCGTTGACTGGTCGGTCCATACCCCCAGTCTGCCTCTCTCTTTCCCTAGTAGGGTGTGTCTCTGGGGAAGCTCCTTTTAGACTCTTAATTATTATTATTATTATTCCTACCAGAGCACTGCTTGGCTCTGGTTTATGGTGGTTTGGGGGATTGAACCTGGGACTTGAGAGCCTCAGGCCTGAGAGTCTCTTTGCATAACCATTATGCTATCTACTCCCACTCTTTACTTTTAGAGATCCATCATTTTCCCGAGAGCACATTAGGCCTCAAGCCTGCACGTCCTGTGCTCTGACGCCGCGCCTCTCGAGGGTCAGCCAGTCAGCCGCTCAGCCTTCCTGGGCAGAGAAACAGCCAGCCACACTCGCACTGCTCCCGGGGGCACCACTGCCTCAGCCCTCAAGACCCACCTTCGTGAAGCCAAGAGGCAAAGGGTCCACGTCTCTCAGGAGGAAGGGCTGGATCTCTGAGGTCTGTTTGCAGCCGCCCCCTGTCAGCCCAGAGCAAACAGCAGCTCGCAGGCCACCCCCAGCCCCCCAAAGACACTAGAGGGACAGGGACCAAGGCCAAGGACCACGCAGTGCCCACCACAGCCCAGCTGGAGGAGGAAGACACACTGGCCCTGGGGTGACATTACGAGGCACAGGAAGGACAGACTGGCTCAGGAGGACGGGCCAGGGTGAGGTGGGGGCCGGTGGGAGCTGGCGGGGGACAGGTGCTGGCAGGGGTAGCAGGAAATGCAGCGGGTCCTGGCCGCCCTCCTCTCTGCTCTGCCCTTTCTGTCACAGCCAGTAGCTGCCCCTCCCCACCGCACCTGCTGGGAGGGACCTCACCTGCACCCAGAAAATGCTGCTCTCAACCAGCAGTGAGCCCCAAATGCCCCCACAGAAGCCCCCACTATTCAGGCCACAGGGACATGGGGACCATCATTCTGGGCCCAGCCCCCGCTCTAATTAAAAATGAAGAAAACCTTAGGAGCTGGGCAGTAGCGCAGCGGGTTAAGTACATGTGGCGCAAAGTGCAAGGACCCCTGCGTGAGGATCCTGGTTCGAGCCCCCGGCTCCCCACCTGCAGGGGAGTCTCTTCACAGGCGGTGAAGCAGGTCTGCAGGTGTCTGTCTTTCTCTCCCCCTCTCTGTCTTCCCCTCCTCTCTCCATTTCTCTCTGTCCTATCCAACAATGACGACATCAATCACAACAACAATAATAACTACAACAATAAAACAAGGGCAACAAAAAGGGAATAAACAAATAAGTAATGGGTTGTTGTAAATGGTGGAGTCAGGCAGGCAACAGAAGTAAGCCTGCAACAGCAACACCTAAGATTGTCTTCTGAAGCCAGTAAAATGACTGAGTTGAGAGTGAGGGCCGGGTGGTGGCGCACCTGGTTGAGTGCACACACGTCACAGTGCGCAAGGACCCGGGTTCAAGCCCCCAGACCCCACCTGCAGGGGGAAAGCTTTGCGAGTGGTGGAGCAGGGCTGCAGGTGTCTCTCTGACTCTCTCCCTCTCTGTCCATCTGCCCTTCCCATCTCAATTTCACTCAGTCTCTACCCAATAATAAATAAATAAAACAAAATAAATTGATTTATTCATTTAAAAAAAGAGAGTCAGCAATGGAGCTTCTGCGAAGTTTCTTTCCACCTGCAGGCTGGCCAGCGGCAGACACAGACACGACAGTGGCCGTCCACCTTGCTGGGTCCACCCACATGGACTGTGTCCTAACAGTGACCACAGAGGAGGCCGACAAAGGAGCCATCAGCTCCATGCTGGTGGAGCACTGCCGTCTCCCTGAGCAGCAAGACAGAGCACGGAGCAGTTGGGGACACTCCGGGCCAACACGGAGCCGAGTCCTCCTGAGAAACCACCAGGGGCTGAGCTTCAAAAGGCTCAAGTTTTCCCCTTGGATCGATTCCCAGAAAATCAAGTTATTCACCACGTCTCATTTATGCAAACTGTCCAGACACATCTTGGTCCGCAGAGAACCGAAACAATGCCTTAGAAAAACCAACAACCTCAAGGGGCCGGGTGGTGGCGCACCTGTTACAGGGCACGAGGACCCGGGTTCGAGCTCCTGGTCCCCACCTGCAGGGGGAAAGCTTTGCGAGTGGTGAAGCAGGGCTGCAGGTGTCTCTGTTTCTCTTCCTCTCCCTCTCCCTCCCCTCTCAATTTCTGACTGCCTCTATCTAATAAATAAATAAAGATAAGGAAAAAAATTAAAGAAAGAGAATCATCAGATTAAAAAATGTCTAAGAAACAGATAAACAAACAAAAAAGTAAAGTTGACAACCTGCAGAGACTGGACCGCAGAGAAGGAGGAGGGGGTCTCTGTGGTCCAGCTTTCTCTGCCCCCTGACGCTCTCCACAGCTCACGGTTAGAGCCACGGAGACTCGACCGAGAACCCAGGGAGAAGCGCCTGCATCCTAAGCGACCAGATCTGGGGTGTGTCAGCGCACGTGCGGCACTTCTCCTGCGCCCTGTCCGTGATTACAGCGGGGAGACGAGGCTCTTGTCCATTCTAGAGGTCGGTCGTTTCTGAGGTGAACTCTCATCTGTCAGAATGAGGCCTGCGGCTGGAAGCTCACACGCTGGGCCTCGGTCTCAGTTTCCTCTGAGTAAGGAGCTGAGACGAAGGAAGTGAGTCTGCCTTGCACCTGCTCCACGCAAGTGACAGGGACAGTGTGGGCCCCTGAGTGCTCTGTCCAGGCGGCTCCTGCTCTCTCTCATGCACGAGTTCTCACGGGGCCCTGGGGAGGGAAACCAGGGTCTTGCCCCAGCACTATACCATCTCTGAGGGGCCACCTGGGCTGCTTATTATTATTTTTATTTTAGAAAGAAGAGAGGAGACAGAGGAGAAAGGGGAGAGAGCGGGGGAAGAGGAGAAAGAGAGGAGGAGGGAGGGGAGAGAGAGAAGGAGAGAGGAGAGAGAGGAGAGAGGAGAGAAAAGGTAGAGGAGAGACAAGGTAGAGAGAGAGGAGAGGGAGAGAAGGAGAGAGGGGAAAGGAGAAAGAGAATAGAGGAGGGGGAGAGAGGAGAGAGAAGTGAGGAGGGGGAATGAGGACAGAGAGGGAGGAGAGAGGCAGAAAGAAGAGAGGAGAGAGACAGAGAGGAGAGAGACAGATGAGGGAGAGACAGAGTGGAAAGAGAAACAGAGATGAGACACAGAGGAGAGAGACAGAGAGGAGAGAGAAAGGAGCTACCCCACCCTCCGCAGAGTCCCCCAGCACCCTCCATGGGGCTCCCCTGTGGTGGCTGGGCTGCAGCCCCGTGATGACACCCGTGAGAGGCAGCAGGCTGCCCTGCTCATGGGCTTCTCCCGGCACAGCAGAATCACTCGGCTGTGCTTCCTGTTGCTATGCTTTAAGAACAGAAAGTGTTAGTAATCTCTTTTACTCCACATTCCTGCTTTTATTTGTCCATTCCACTAACACTTATAAACCTGACAGGAAATAGATGCTCAATATGTATTTGTCGTTCAACAGTGAATTAGGCGGCCGGGTGGGCACACCTGGTTGAGCACACACATTACAGTGCACAAGGATCCGGGTTCAAGTCCCCAGTCCCCACCTGCAAGGGGGAAGCTTCACGAGTGCTAAAGCAGGTCTGCAGGTGTCTCTCTGTCTCCCCCTTCCCTCTCAATTTCTCGTTGTCTCTATCCAATAAATAAAGATTAAAACTTAAAAAAAAATGAATTAGCAGTTCCTTGAAATCCAAACAAGCTTCATTCATGACATGGGTGCAACTATTTAGGAGTTATTAAGAAAGTATCATGCGGGAGTTGGGTGATAGCGCAGCGGGTTAAGCGCACATGGTGCTTGCGCAACATGCAAGGGACCGGCATAAGGACCCCGGTTCAAGCCCCCGGCTCCCCACCTGCAGGGGAGTCACTTCACAGGCGGTGAAGCAGGTCTGCAGGTGTCTGTCTTTCTCTCCCCCTCTCTGTCTTCCCCTCCTCTCTCCATTTCTCTCTGTACTATCCAACACCGACAGCAATAACAATAGCGGCGGCAACAAAAAAATAGAAATAGCCTCCAGGAACAGTGGATTTGTAGTGCAGGCGCTGAGCCCCAGAGATAAAAGGAGAAAGTAGCATGTAATTAAAACTCGAGCGCAGCCACAGGCCGCCCTAGCCAAGAGCCGGATAATGTCTTCCTTGTAAAGCTCCAGGTGCTGAGAGCCCTGGACTGAATGCAGCACACACAGTCACGGCCACTTTCACCTTTGTCTCAGCAGTTAGGACAGGCTGGCGGGCTCGGATTCTGTGTCGGCTGAGCGTAAGCATAGCCTTAATTTGAACGTGACTGTCCGGTGATGTTCCCGACGGGGAAACACTCATGGCTTGTGCTGAGCCAGACAGAATGGGGGCATGTGGGGGGCGGAGGGATGGGGACTGACGTGCTGACACTGAGCTTCCTGTGATCCATACCACGCCGCTTCCAAGACAACAGCAGCGGCCTCGGCTGCCGGCTGGGTCCAAGCAACCGTCCTTTTTTGCACAATCTTGTACATTTCTGAATATTTACATCAAAACTGTGATCAGACTCCTGCCAGCTGGCCTCCTTTCCTACTTAGGAAACTGTTATCTAACCATCTTGCTAAGAATTCACGGCATGTGCCAGAGGGATGCTTGGATGATAAATAAATATGTCTTGGAGTCGGGCTGTAGTGCAGCGGATTAAGCGCAGGTGGTGCAAAGCGCAAGGACCGGCGTAAGGATCCTGGTTCGAGCCCCCGGCTCCCCACCTGCAGGGGAGTCGCTTCACAGGCGGTGAAGCAGGTCTGCAGGTGTCTGTCTTTCTCTCCCCCTCTCTATCCTCCCCTCCTCTCTCCATTTCTCTCTGTCCTATCCAACAACAACGACATCAGTGATGACTACAACAATAAAACAGCAAGGGCAACAAAAGGGAATAAATACATAAAATAAATAAATAAATACGTCTTAAAAAGAGTCTGAGGGCTGGGGAGATGGCATAATGGTTCTGCAAAAGGACGCTGGTGCCTGAGCCTCTGAGGTCCCAAGTTCAATCCCTAGCACCACCAATGGCCACAGCTGAGCAGGGCTCTGGTCTCTGTCTCTGTCTCTGTCTGTCTGTTTCTCTCTTATAAGAAATAAGTTGGAGGGTGGGGGAGATAGCATAATGGTTATGCAAAGAGACTCTCATGCCTGAGGCTGCAAAGTCCCAGGTTCAATCCCCTGCACTACCATAAGCCAGAACTGAGCAGAGCTCTGGTATTTCTCTCTCTCTCTCTCTCTCTCTCCCTCTGCATCTCTCTTAAAAATAAAATAAATAAAATAAAGAAAGAAAGAAGCTGAAGTCTGGGGAGACTTTTGCATGATGATTCTGCAAAAGCCTTTCTTGCCTGAGGCTCTGAGGTCCCAGGTTCAAGCCCCAGCACCACCATCAGTCAGAACTGAGAGGTTCCTTCTCTCTCTCTCTCTCTCTCTCTTCCTGTCTCTCTCTCTCTCTCTCTCTCTCTCTCACTCTCTCATAAGAAATAAACTAGAGTGATCCAGGAAGTGGCACAGTGGATGAGGCATTGGACTTTCAAGTCCCTGGCAGCACATGGCTCTTTCTCTCTCCCCTCCTATCTTTCTTATTAATAAATAAAATCTTTAAAAAAAAAAAAAAAAACAGAAACTGGAGTCTGGGGAGACTGCATGACGATTCTGCAAAAGGCTTTTTGGCTTGAGGCTCTGATGTTCCAGGTTCAATCCCCAGCACCACCACCAGCCAGAACTGAGTAGGTCTCTGCTGAAGGGAAAATAAAATGAAGGGAAGAAAGAAAGAAAGAAAGAAAGAAAGAGAAAGGGAGGAGGGAGAAAGAAAGGAAGGAAGGAAAGAAAGAGAGATAGAAAGAAAGAAAGGTCTTATGGGGCTAGGCAGTGGTGGTGGCGCACCTGACTAAGCGCACACATGACAGTGCGCAAGGACCCGGGTTCAAGCCCCTGGTCCCCACCTGCAGGAGAAAAGTTTCACAAGTGGTGAAGCAGGGCTGCAGGTGTCTCTCTGGCTTTCCCTCTCTATCCCCCTTCCCTTCTCAATTTTTCTCTGTCTCTATCCAATAATAGATAGATAAAATACAAAAGAGAGTTCTCCAGCTCTTCTATAACTTAGCCAACCTCGGGTCAAGCCCCGATCGACCAGAAAATACACCCCAACGGCTGCTTCCTTTCCCTGCAAATCACCAAATCATTGACTTGATCAACTGAAACTCAGTCAACTGAGCCGGCCCCACTCTGGGGCTCTCCAGAGACACAGCTACATTAGTTTGGCCAAGCAGGTGATTTCCTGAGAGACGCTTAGTTCACGTTCATCTTGTGGGTTAATCCTTGCTGAGTTGGGCCTTCAGTTTCCTTGTGCTGAGCCCACTGAGAGTCTAGGACATTGTTTTTGTTGCTGCAGGAGTATTGCATATGCTTGGTTTTGCCACTCTGGGGCCAATTCTTTTTTCTTTATTATTAGAAAATTCTAGACACAGACAGTGATAGTGACAGAGACAACACTGCTTTACCAAGCATGGAGCTTCTCCTGGAGCAGTGGTCCTCCTATGTGGTGCTGGTGTTCTAGCCTGAGGCTCTGTCCGTGATAAGACACATGCACAGCGACATGAGCTAGCTCCTGGGTCACTACCATCTCTTTTTATTCTTTTTAATTTTTTTGCCTCCAGGGTTATCACTGGGGTTCAGTGCCAGCTCTGCAGGTCCACTGCTCCTGGAGAACGTTATTTCCATTGTTGATGTTGTTGTTGGACAGATCAGAGAGAAATGGAGAGAGGAGGGGAAGACAGAGAGGGGGAGAGAAAGACAGACACCTGCAGACCTGCTTCACCGCCTGTGAAGCGACTCCCCTGCAGGTGGGGAGCTGGGGAGCCGGGGGCTGGAACCAGGATCCTTGAGAGGTTCCTTGCGCTTTGCGCCACAGGCGCTTAACCTCTTGTGTTACCGCCCAACCCCTTAGCATCCTTTTGTGAAGTCACTGTTTTCTGTTCCCCAAGGGACTGGGCAATTGAGAAAGTTGGTTAGAAAGGACTTTGAGGGCTAATTCATCTACAGTGTTCTGAGCTCTGTGGAAACTCACGACGGGTCCCAGCTGGGTGCATGTGAGCTGAGCTCTTTCCTTCCGAGCCTAGGCCCTCCCCGATTTTCTGAAGGCACTTGGGGTGACGGCACCCCCAGCCGCTAGCCCCATAGCCACCAAGCCCTTAGGTTCAAACGCAGCAGGAGGGGCTGGTGAAACACTGTTTTGCAGAATGATCCTTTGAAACTGTGTTTGTTTGGGCTCCACGGTGACAAGCTGATCTGACTCTGCCAGCAGGCTGGGCCCTCAGCACAGAGCCTCCCTTGCTGCTCCCACAGGGAAGCTGCTCTGAGAAGCAGCCTGGAATGTTCCAGCTGTGACCATGGAACGCAAGCTGAGACCTGCAGGGACTCAGAGGGCACACAGGCTCCCATGCTAAATAGGAGCAGACATGGGCCCTGGGTCAGGTCGATGGGGTTTACAGTTAATGGTATTTATATACTTGTCCCATATTTGGGAGCTACTCTGTGCCCTGATCCAGCTTTCTAGTCATATTCTCAACTCTGACACCATCTTCCCAGACAATACTTTCAGCCCACCTGCATGTTAGCTGTCAGACTCAGGCAAAAATTACTAAAGTCATGGGCCCCTTGAAGATACCTAAAATAGACTTCCTGGCTTCTTCCCACACAAACACCCTAGTTTCATCTGCTCTATTCTTACCTTTAGGTTCCTGATTATTATACAATTTATTCTGCTTTATATTTTACCGCCTTTCAGCCTCCAAGTTTCAGATGCTACCATGACACCAACCTGACTTCCCTGGGCAGACGCCCTCACCCATGTGTCCTGGAGCCTCCCCTCCCCAGAGCCCTGTGCCACTAGGGACAGACAGACACAGGCTGGGGGTGTGGATCCACCTGCCAACACCCATGTCCAGCGGAGAAGCAATGACAGAAGCCAGACCTCCCACCTTCTGCTCCCCATAAAGATCTTCGGTCCATATTCCCAGAGGGATAAAGAACAGGAAAGCTTCCAATGGAGGGGATGGGACACGAAACTCTGGTGGTAGGAACTGTGTGGAATTGCATCCCTGTGATCTTATAGTCTTGTTCATCATTATGAAATCACTAATAAAAAATATCAAAAATAAAAAAGGAAAGAAAACAGTAGCATCATCGACCTTCTCCAAGACCCACGCCCCAATCACTCCACATCCCTGGCTGATGGCGTCCGCACTGCACCACCGGCCATCCTGGGACCCCTTTGCTCCTTCCTGCTTGCGGCTGCCCCCCCAGCCGACATGGCAGATGGAGTTCTCACCTCCCCTCTCTCCCCATGCAGCCGCAGGACTGGGGTTCAGCTGCGGGGGCAGGGCAGCTCGAGAGACAGGTGAGGTGCAGTGGGGGCAGAGCTCAGAGTCCCGGAAAGCCAGTCACACTCAGCACACACGGAGCAGCCGTCCCAGCTGAGAGAAAGCTGAGGAAGCTGACTCGTGGGACAGACAATCTGTGGCTGTGAGCCTGAGTTTAGCGTGGCCACAGCTACTCAGCGGGTCCCCGGGACTGCCTAAACTGGGACGACCACACCGTGAACACCAAACACCAGGAGGCAAAAACAACACCTTTTCCCCCAGGGCCAGGCAGTGGTGCACTCAATTGCAGACTCATGTCACTATGTACAAGGGACCCGGGTTCAAGCCCTTGGTCCCCACCTGCAGGGCAAAGCTTCAGGAGCAGTGAAGCAGGGCTGCAGGTCTCTCTCTCCCTCTCTCTCTCTCTCTCTTCCTTTCTACATCCCCTTTCCCTCTCAATTTCTTTCTGTCTCTATCCTAAATAAGTCACAATTAACAAATGTTAAAAAGAAGAAGATATTAAGGGGGCCAGGCGGTAGTGCACAGAGTTAAGCATATAGTTTGCAGTTCAAGGAACCGAGCCAAAGATGGGGATTTGAGTCCCCAGCTCCCCACCTGCAGGGGTGGTTGCTGTCTTTCTCTCCCCTTCTCTGTCTTCCCCTCCTCTCTCGATTTCTCTCTTTCCTATCCAGTAAGAAAATGGGAAAAATGATCTCCAGGAGCAGTGGATTTCTGGTACTAGCACTGAGCCTTAGAGATAACCCTGGAGAAAAAAAAAAGATATCAATAAAGCCCCCCCTCCCATCCCACTTGAATGCACAGAATAAGGTGACTGGTCCACTGCAGGGACTGTGTGCTCATCTGGGCCCGGGAAGAGACTGGGGAGAGACGGGGGAGACTAAGGCAGGGCCACCAGGAGGCCACCAGGAGGCCGGTTGCCGGCGTCACCAGATGGCTCTGCCCTGCCGGGCCTCTCTACCCATGGGGCTCTCCAGCAGGCTAGGGCTCAGGCTCTGAGCACTGTCCGGGGTTCAGTTCAAACAGTGTGTGAGCTTGACCCTCAAACAAGGAGGGGCTTTGAGGTCAGGAGCACAGGGGCCGGCAGCCTCTGAGGGTCCCTGCACACCCTGCCCCAAGCCTCTGAGGGTCCCTGTGCACACCCCTACCCCCATCCCCACATGCATTCTGGGCGTCCTAGCGCCCAGAGGCTTCTCTGCCCTCCCAGCAAGTCATGCTGGCCCTGCATCCTCCTGCGGGAGCCTGACCTCAGCATGAGGGGGAAGGCCGGGTCCCCTCACTCCCTGAAGGCTCGGGGCTGCAGCCCTGGTGGGTCCTGAAGTGCCAACCCCCTGCCAGCCCTCGGGCACAGATAGCCAACCTCTCTCACCCCAGACCTGCAGCCCCAGAGCAGAGACAGACTGGCGGACACCGGGGGCCCACGCAGAGCACGGACACAGGGGAGTCAGCGTCCTGGGTATGCACAGGGCAGGGGCAGGCCTGGGGTGTGTGTGTGGGCGGTTCTTGGCACCTGCACTGCTTGTGTCAAAGTTTACGAGTGTGGCCTTTGGTGTCTTCACCTCCCCCTCCCCAATACAAACGCACACCCGGCCCGGCCCTGAGTTCCAGCCCCCACGCCACATGGCTCAGCCAGCCAGAGCACTGGACTTGCATGTCTGCGGCCACGACGGCCCTGCTCTGTCTGCCGTCTTTCAGAAGCATAACTGTTTATGTCCTGTGGACAGAGACATGCTCTGGGAAAGACACAGGGTCGGGTGGGAATACAGCACTGCCGTCTTCCAGTGAGTGAGTGCAGGGGCCCGGCGTGTCACACCGCACTATCCTGGGACCCAGGCAGGCAGTAGAGTTGACTAGACATGAGCAGACTATGACAGTGGAGAGGCCTGAGACAACACATTCCAACCAGATCCTACAGATCCTAGGAAGTCGTCACAGTGTGTGCTGTGAATGCCTGTCCCTCGCAGACGTGCTAAGACAACACCCCCATATACATATATGGAGAGAGAGACAAGGGCAGGAGAAGACACTTCCTTAACCACGTTGCAGGCCACACTAGAGGCTGGTCACCATGCTTGCGGTAAAGCAGCAAACTACCCAAGTCAGTTATCTCACCAGCCCCAGAACCCCCCTCAGAATGACACACCTCACATTATATCAGGCAACACGATGTCAATTAAAAACAAAAAAATTTCCCTACAGTTAAAAGTAGTCAGGAGGGGAGTCAGGCGGTAGTGCAGCGGGTTAAGCGCACGTGGCACAAAGCACAAGGATCGGTGTAAGGATCCCGGTTCAAGACCCCGGTTACCCACCTGCAGGGGAGTCGCTTCACAGGCGGTCTTTCTCTCCCCCTCTTTGTCTTCCCCTCCTCTCTCCATTTCTCTCTGTCCTATCCAACAACAACAACATCAATGGCAAAAATAACAAGGGCAACACAATGGGAAAAAATGGCCTCCAGGAGCAGTGGATTCATAGTGCAGGCACTGAACCCCAGCAATAACCCTGGAGGCAAAAGAAAAAAAAAACTAAAAACAGTAATCAGAGAGTGGTCTGTCCTGGAAGCGGTGAGGTGGACAATGTGTTGGACTCTCAAGAAGGAGGTTCTGAGTCTGATGTCTGGCAGCATATGTACCAGAGGGATGTCTGGTTTTCTCTCTCTCTCTCTCTCTCATTGATAAATAAATAAAATATTTTTAAGAAAGTAATTAAGAAAGTAATAAGGAGAAACGTCCACAGTCCAAGTCCCTTCCTGCCGGCCTTCTCCATAGAGCAACAGACACTCCCTCTGAGCCCCACACCGGTGAAAAGTTTCAGTCACGGCTCAGTGGAGAAATCTTCTTGCCAGCTGAAAAGCCTTTCCTTGTTGAGGCCCAAGAATTCATCAGAACAAAGCAGAAATGCGCTGGTCATATAGGAAGAACGGAGTTGGATTTCTCCAGTTTTTTCGAAGGAGCCCAGATTCAAGCACCTGGAATGCGGATGAAACACACAGCCCGTACTGGAGCGGGAGGCTCTTGAACCTCCTGCTCTGAGAAGCCAGGAGAGCTTGGACTAGAGAGGACGTGTCGATTTGGACTCCATCCCCACGTTCTCTTTAGCGTGTCTCCAGCTAGGTGAGGACCTGCAATTACCTCTCCTTTCAAAGCATCCTGACGATGAGCTGGAGAGGTGGGGGGTCTCCGCGCCTGCCACCTCTGCTCCTTTCCTTTAATTTCTGCCTCTTCTTGATAGTTTTTAATTGCAAGTTTTATTCAAGAGTAGGCCATGGTATAAAATAGAGACAAGAAATTCAAAGGAAAGGGAACAATTTCCTTTTTTTCTCACGTATATTTTCATCTAAACTGAACTCATTTCTATTTTGGTAAGATCCTCTCTCTCTCTCTCTCTCTCTCTCTCTCCATCTCTCTCTCTTTTCTTGGCAAAAGGAAACAAAAGTAATTTTAAGAGGGATGTGAGCCTTGCTCCTACCGCAGCTGTGGCTTGGTTCAACGGAAGCAACACACACTTGATAAAGCATCTCTGCGTGATTCTTTTTCTTTTTTTATTGTTGAATAGAGACAAAGAAATTGAGAGAGGGGGAGACAGAGAGACACCTGCAGCTCTGCTTCACCACTCCTAAAGCTCTCCCCCTGCAGGTGGGGGCAAGGGGCTTGAACCTGGGTCCTTGTGCACTGTATTGTGTGCCACCTCCTGGCAGCTCCGTGAGTTTCTCACAGGACCCCAGACTCTTCGTCTGGCCATCATCCCCACCTCAGTAGCCTTCCCGGGTCTGGAAACCTTTGGTTTCTGCTAAGAAACTGAGTTGAAGGTGTTGGAAGATGAAGAGAGAGAGTAGGAGTGAAACACTTGCACAGTTCAGAGCTCAGAGAGGCAAATGAAGAGACTCAGTCCTGAGGCTGGGTGTGGCGCACCTGGTTAGGCTCACGCACTACAGTGAGCAAGGACCCAGGTTCAAGCCCCTGGTCCCCACCTGCAGGGGGCAACTTTGTAAGTGACGAAGCAGGGCCGCAGATGTCTCTCTGACTCTTTCCCTCTCCATCTCTCCTTCCCTTCGATTTCTGCTGTTTCTATCCAATAAATAAAGATAATAAAAAAAATTGGAGGGGGGTCGGGCGGTAGTGCAGCGGGTTAAGCGCATGTGGCACAAAGCATAAGGACGGGCATAAGGATCCCGGTTCGAGCCCCCGGCTCCCCACCTGCAGGGGGGTCACTTCACGGGCGGTGAAGCAGGTCTGCAGGTGTCTGTCTTTCTCTCCCCTTCTCTGTCTTCCCCTCCTCTCTCCATTTCTCTCTGTCCTATCCAACAACGAACGAACGACATCAATAAACACAATAATGACCACAACAAGGCTACAACAAGGGTAACAAAAGGGGAGGAAAAGGCCTCCAGGAGCCGTGGATTCATGGTGCAGGCACCAAGCTCCAGCAATAACCCTGAAGGCAAAAAAGAAAAAAAAAAATTTTTTTTTAAAGAGGGCCAGGTGGTGGCACACTGGGTTAAACACATTAGTACAAAGTGCAAGGACCTGCACAAGGATCCAGGGTGGGGGTCCCTCCTCCACCTGAGGGGGAAGCTTCACAAGTGGTGAAAAAGACTGCAGGTGTCTGTCTTTGTCTCTCCCCCCTCTTCCTCTCCCCTTTCCCTCTCGATTTCTGTCTGTTCTAGCAAGTATAATAGAAAGGGGGAAATGGGTGCTGAGATCAGTGGATTGGTGGCACTGGCACGGAGCAAAGAACTAAAGGCAGGAAGACTGCATCATGGACAAGACATGTGCAGAACAAATAAAACTCTGCCCTCTGCCCCCACCAGACAGCCTGCTGTCTGTCATGTGACACAGCTGGAACCTGGGACCTTTTCTAAAGGAGGATCTGCAGGTAAGTCATCTGATACCTTTCAAGGGAAACTTTCCTTCTGTTCTCTCTCTCCCTCTCTTTCTCCCTCCCCCTTTTTCTCTCTCCTTCTCTCTCTGCTAGCCCCTGGAGGTTCACTCAGTGGTCTTTGCATCCAGGCCCACACCACATGCAGCTGCAAAGAAGGCCAGGCAGAACCCAGGCCTAGACGTGGGTGCTGGATGCTGAGTCCTCTCTGCCTCGCGAGCCTCGGGTCAGGCAGCCCGCGCCTTTCTGAGCCTGGGTTTCCTTCCCACGTGAGGACTGAGGATGGCCAGCATCACACTCACAGAAGGTGGGGAGGATCCTGTGCGAGCCCCGGGCCTTCATCTGGGCAGCGGGGATGGGGGTGCCCAGGGGAGGCGGGGAGAAGAGCTCTGGGGCTCTGAGTCTCATCCCTCACATCCTGGAGACGGCAGCTGGCCTTGCAGCCCTTGGCCCTGGACTATGCTGTTACAAACCCTTCACTGCCGCCTCCCACCTGCATCCCAGGGAACACAGTGTAAAAAGGCGGCCAGAACCTGGGACCCCAGCATCCCCCAGAACACATGCCTCACAGTTGGTTGGGGTTTCTGCAGCTCAGCACACAGGAAGTCCCCTATTTCCCTTTCTTTCTTTCTTTCTTTCTTTCTTTCTTTCTTTCTTTCTTTCTTTCTTTCTTTCTTTCTTTTCTGTCTTTTTTGCCTCCAGGGTTATTGCTGGGGCTCGGTGCCTGCTCCATGAATCCACTGTTCCTGGAGGCCATTTTTCCCCCTTTTGTTGCTCTTGTTGTTTGTTGTAGGAAGTCCCCTATTTCTAGGGCCTGAAGTATCTGAGCCAAAGTGACCTTCTCGTGATTTGGAAAATGTCCGGATACATGTTTGACGGCGTTTAAAGTGGTAACACACAGGAAAAGAGAGAGAGAGAGAGAGAGAGAGAGAGAGAGACTGAAGACAAGTAATTAAAAAAAAAACTGCCTGGGGGGAGAACTCTCAGAAGGCTAGAAATGGACCTGCTCTATGACCCTGCAATTCCTCTCCTGGGGATAGATCCTAAGGAACCCAACACAACAATCCAAAAAGATCTGTATACACATATGTTCACAGAGCACAATGTGTAATAGCCAAAACCTGGAAGCAACCCAGGTGTCCATCAACAGCTGAGTGGCTGAGCAAGTTGTGGTTTATATACACAATGGAATATTACTCAGCTGTAAACAATGGTGACTTCAACGTTTTCCGCCGATCTTGGATGGACCTTGAAAAATTCATGTTAAGTGAAGTAAGTCAGAAACAGAAGGATGAATATGGGATGATCTCACTCTCAGGCAGCAGTTGAGAAACAAGATCAGAAAAGAAAACACAAGTAGAACCTGAACTGGAGTTGCTGTATTGCACCAAAGTAAAAGACTCTGGGGTGGGTGGGTGGGGAGAATACAGGTCCATGAAGGATGACAGAGGACCTAGTGGGGGTTGTTTCATTATATGGGAAAGTGGGGCAATGTTATGCATGTACAAACTATTGTATTTACTGTGGAACGTAAAGCATTAATCCCCCAATAAAGAAATTTAAAAGCCTGGGGGTGGGTGGGGCTGCTCTAGCACACACTGGCCATGAGTGAGGACCCAGGTTCCAACCCCTGCCCCACCTGCAGGGGTGACACTTCCTGAGCGGTGAAGCAGGGCTGCAGGTGTCTCTGTCACTCTCCCTCTCTATCTCTCTTCCTCTGTCAGTCACTCTCTGTCTCCATCCAATGCAAATAGAAAACATTTAAAAGGGGGGAGGGTAACCATCAGGAGTGGTGGATTCCTAGTGTTGGTACCAAGTCCTAGCAAAAACCCTGGTGGCAAAGAAAGAAGAGGGGGAAGAGAAGGAGGAGAAGGAAGAGAAGGGGGGAAAGAAGATAAAGGAGGAAGAGGAGGAGAAAGAGGAGGAGGAGAAGGGGAAAGAGAAGGAGGAGGAGAAGGATGAGGAGAAAGAGGAAGAGAAGGGGAAAGAGAAGGAGGAGGAGAAGAGGGAAGAGAAGGAGGAAGAGAAGGAAGAGGAGAAGGTAGAGGAGGAGAAGGTGGAGGAGAAGGAGGAGGAGAAGGTGGAGGAGAAGGAGGAGGAGAAGGAGGAGGAGGAGGAGAAGGAGGAATAGAAGGAGGAAGAGAAGGAAGAGGAGAAGGTAGAGGAGGAGAAGGAGGAGGAGAAGGTAGAGGAGGAGAAGGAGGAGGAGAAGGAGGAGGAGAAGGAGGAGGAGAAGGAGGAGGAGAAGGAAGAGAAGGAGGAGGAGAAGGATGAGGAGAAAGAGGAAGAGAAGGGGAAAGAGAAGGAGGAGGAGAAGAGGGAAGAGAAGGAGGAAGAGAAGGAAGAGGAGAAGGTAGAGGAGGAGAAGGTGGAGGAGAAGGAGGAGGAGAAGGTGGAGGAGAAGGTGGAGGAGAAGGAGGAGGAGAAGGAGGAGGAGGAGGAGAAGGAGGAGGAGAAGGAGGAACAGAAGGAGGAACAGAAGGGGAAGGAAAGGAGGAAGGAAGATCACATCAGGGTGGCAGGCAGTCAGCAGCAGCCAGTCTCTCCCCACCACCCGGCCCCCAGGGGCCGTCTCTTAGGGAAACCCACCCCAGCTGAGTGTCTCTCAACAACCTCTCACCCACTGGCACTTCCGGCCCAGCGGCTCCCCCACCCCCCGGGGCTCACACCACACAGAGCCCACCCTGCCCTCCCAGGAGGACGCAATGCTCAGCCCACTGCCGTGGGCTGTTTTCTCAGGATCCCGGGAGGCCCCCCAGGACGCTGTCCACTGGGCACTGACCCCTGCGGCGCAGGAGTCTGGGAACGTCTCTCTCTGGCTTCCCCCAAGAGCACTTCCAGCGCTCAGGGGCGTCCTGGGGGAGCTGCAGATATATATAGACGGGGAGGCGGGGGCAGGGCAGAGAGACAAGAGGAGCAGAGGCTCGGCCTAAAGAGAGAATTGCCCATTCACTTCAGGATGGAGAGCCTGAACAGTTTAGAAAATGTGCAACTGAGATTTACAGATCCAAAAGGAGAGATGACTCCCTCCCTTCCTTCCTTCCTTCCTTCCTTCCTTCCTTCCTTCCTTCCTTCCTTCCTTCCTTCCTTCCTTCCTAACATTACCATGTGCAAGATCTGGGTTCCAGCTCATGCTCCTCCCCATGTGCAGGGGGGTCGCATCACAAGCGGTGAAGCAGGTCTGCAGGTGTCTCTTTGTCTCTCCCCCTCTCTATCACCCCATCTCAATTTCTCTGTCCTATCCAATCAAACAGAAAGGAACACACACACACACACACACACACACACACACACACACACACGAGGGTGATGGCCACTAGGAGCCTCATCCATATGTCATTTCACTGCTCCCAGTCTATTTTATCTTTCATTCCTTAAAAAAAAAAAAAGATATAAAAAATCAGAAAAGGGAAAGAGAGAGACAGGCTGGGAGTATGGACCGACCAGTCAACGCCCATGTTCAGCGGGGAAGCAATTACAGAAGCCAGACCTTCCACCTTCTGCATCCCACAATGACCCTGGGTCCATGCTCCCAGAGGGATAGAGAATGGGAAAGCTATCAGGGGAGGGGATGGGATACTGAGTTCTGGTGGTGGGAATTGTGTGGAGTTATACTCCTCTTATCCTATGGTTTAGTCAATGTTACCTTTTTATAAATAAATAAATACAAAGAATAGGAAAGCTATCAGGGGAGGGGATGGGTTATGGAGATCTGGTGGTGGGAATTGTGTGGAGCTGTACCCCTCTTATCCTATGGTCTTGTCAACATTTCCATTTTATAAATTAAAAATAAAATGAAATAAAATAAAAGAGTGGTCCAGAAGTTGGCACACTGGATAAGGCACTGGATTCTCAGTCACGAGGTCCCGAGTTCAATCCCTGGCAGCACATGTACCAGAGTGATGTCTGGTTCTTTCTCTCTCTCTCTCTCCTATCTTTCTCATGAATAAATAATTTCTTTTTTAATATTTACTACTTATTCCCTTTTGTTGCCCTTGTTGTTTTACTGTTGTAGTTATGATTGATGTCATTGTTGGATAGGACAGAGAGAAATGGAGAGAGGATGGAAGACAGAGAGGGGGAGAGAAAGACAGACACCTGCAGACCTGCTTCACTGCCTGTGAAGGGACCTGCCTGCAGGTGGGGAACCGGGGGCTCGAACCGGGATTCTTAGGCTGGTCCTTGTGCTTTGCTCCACCTGCGCTAAACCTCCTTCGCTACCGCCCGACTCCCAATAAATAAATTCTTAATAAAAACTAAAATATTTTAAAAATCAGATAAAGAGAGACAAACCAAGGAGAGGAGACTGAGGGAGAAGGAGTGACAGTGCCGCTTCCTGAGGCGCTCCCCCGGGGCTCCCAGGTGCTCCTGGGCCTCACACCTGGGTCCTTACTCATGGGAAGGTCTGCACTCTACCAGGTCTGCTACCTCCTGACTCCCCATCCTCTTCTCTTTCCTTTCTTCTTCCCCTCCCTCTCCTCCTTCTTTCCATTCTTACTCCCCAAAGTGCCACTGCCCGGCCCCCTCCAACAGGCTTTCTCTCTTTCCCCTGAATTTCCAGCTCCACCTCCCACTTGTGCCCGTCACTGCACACACCCCTCCCACGTTGCTGCACCCCTGCCTCACTCAGTCTCACTCATGCAGCTGTGCACCGCCACACTCACTGGCACTCACCTGCAGCCCCTCCTTCCCTCCCCGGCTCTTCTCCACAGAGAGCAGGGTGAAAAGGCCACAGATCAGTGCCCAGCGAGGGACAGTGGAGAGACTGAGCTACACCTCCAGGGAGGAGACAGAGGGCTGAGGAGGGAGCCTCCTCCGGAGCTCAGGGGACGCTACAAAGTCCACCGTCCCTCCTTGAGGCCTCCCTCGGGGGCACTGGACCAGAGAGCGGAGCCAGGGAAGCACCCCAAGGATGTCTGGGCATGCACTGCACACCGTGCCCCGTGCAAGGGGTGGGGGGCACTTCCCTGCCTGGGCAGGCCTGGGCTGAACACTCTGGAACATTCCCCCTTGGCTATTCCTAACTGGATCCCGGCTGAGACCTGTGGGCAGCTGGGGGCTCCCAGCCAGTCCATGGCTCCCTCTTCCTAGGACTCTTCTCCAGGGAGACGCCACCCCGGCCCCCAACAAGGAGCCCAGAGGAGCTAGGTCCTCCCTCTCAAGACCTGCAGACAGCAGGTGTGTGGGAGCGTCGGGAAGGGGCTGGCTCGGCTCGGTGTCCTCTGCCTTGAAAAGGTCAGAGAGTCTGCGCAGGGAGGGGGACCAGGACAAGGGTGGACATCCCGGGACCCAGAAGCGGTGGCTTCCCAGAGGCCTAGCCGAGAGGCCCCACAAGCACGCAAACCACACTGTGCAGGGGAGGCGGGGGGTGGGGGGGGCTGCCCCCTCCCACCCTGAGGCCCTCACAGGCTGGGCTCTGCAGCATCCTGGCTTCCCTCCGTCCTGCTCCAGTCCATCTACGTACGGCTCAGAGAATTAAAAGCCGCTTTACTGGTGAAACTCAGCCACGGCATGCTAGTGTGTGAGTGTGTGTTCATTCTTCCTGCTTAAAGCACACGTGGGGGAGTAGGGGAGCCCCCTCTAAGCCCCTCACTCTGAATTTTTTTATTGCTTTTATTTATTTACTGGTAGAGACAGGCAGAAATCAAGAAGAAGGGTTGTGATAGAAAGGGAGTTAGAGACACAGGGAGCCCTGCTCCACCGCTCGTAAAGCTTTCCCCTAGCAGGTGAGGACCAGAGGCTCGAACCTGGGTCCACGCACACTGTGAGCCCCTCACTCTGATCCTGCTGTCTAAATGTCTATGCATCCTAAGCTTCCAGCCCAAAGCTCCCGGGAGTCAGCACCCCGTGCAACGCAAGTGTTGGTGTCAAATGTGACTCAGCCACAGATGTGAAAGTTCACGGACAGGTGCACTGGGTAAACGGGCTCCTGCTCCCGTCGTCCCTCCCATCTCACAAGGCGGGCCTCCATCCACCGCACAGGTAGCACCCTCTGGCCCGTCAGGGGCTCCGTGAACCCTGCCTCACCTGCTTCCACCGCCAGCCTCCAGTCCACGTTTTGACCTCACACTTTTTTTTTCCCCCGGGGGGGGGGGGGGGAAGCTTGGTATTCAGCAGGCTCAAGCACCTTCTAATTGCCCTGAATGCAGAGCCCTGCTGAGGGGAACAGAGCTTGGGGAGACAGCAGCCACCAGGCCCCTGCACCCCTCCCCACACACCCCCTCCCCAGAGGCAGGGAAAGGAGAGATATTACAGCACTGTTCCACAACCCCTGAAACTTGCCACCCCCGCTCCCAGTAGAAGTTCTTCCGTGGCTTGAACCTGTATCCTCACATCCTGTGTTCTGGTGGACATTGGAGTGGTCAGTGTAGGTGCAAACTTCCATTGGGTGTCCTCTATATGCCTGGCCTGCACCCCAGCACTCAGGACGGTCCAGTCTGTGGCCACACTCAGGGAAGGTTTACTGGTTCCCCATCCTGCTCCTCCTCCCCCCCCCCCCCGCCCCATGCCTGCCAGTCCCTGTAGGGACAGAGCCCAGGGATGAAGACATGGGCCTCTGCGCCTCACGGGACCACTGCAGACGGAAGCCCCCACAGAGCACAGAAGCCCCTGCCCCCTGCACGGCAACCCACTCCGCTGGCCTGGCCTTACCTGTCTGGGCTGCGCGGGTGCCTGGCAGCCCAGGCCTATGGCTGGTGGGCTCTGCAGCCTGTGCAGCAGCAGCTTCTGCTGAAGAGGCAGCGGCAACCTCCGTGCGGGCTGGCCTGGTACTGCTAGCGGGAGCTGCGGCTGTGGAACATGCTGTTGCTGGAGCTGCCGCTGTTGTTGCTGCTGGAGCTGTTGTTGTAGCTGCTGCTGCTGTTGCTGTTGTTGTTGCTGCTGAAGTTGCTGCTGTTGTTGATGTAGTTGCTGTTGTTTCTGCTGCTGTAGTTGCTGTTGTTTCTGCTGTAGTTGCTGTTGTTGTTGCTGCTGTAGTTGCTGTTGTTGCTGCTGTAGTTGCTGTTTCTGCTGCTGTAGTTGCTGTTGTTGTTGCTGCTGTAGTTGCTGTTGTTGCTGCTGTAGTTGCTGTTTCTGCTGCTGTAGTTGCTGTTGTTGTTGCTGCTGTAGTTGCTGTTGTTGCTGCTGTAGTTGCTGTTGTTGTTGCTGCTGTAGTTGCTGTTGTTGCTGCTGTAGTTGCTGTTGTTGTTGCTGCTGTAGTTGCTGTTGTTGTTGCTGCTGTAGTTGCTGTTGTTGCTGCTGTAGTTGCTGCTGCTGTAGTTGCTGTTGTTGCTGCTGTAGTTGCTGCTGTTTCTGCTGCTGTTGTTGCTGCTGTAGTTGCTGCTGCAGTTGCCGTTGCTGTTGCTGCTGTAGCTGCTGTTGTTGCTGCTGTTGTTGTTGCTGTAGATGTTGGTGTTGTTGCTGTTGCTGCTGCTGTTGTTGTTGCTGCTGCAGCTGCTGTTGTAGCTGTTGCTGCTGCTGTAGATGCTGTTGCTGTTGTTGCTGTTTTAGCTGCTGTTGCTGTTGCTGCTGCTTCTGGGCTGTGGCAGGGCTCTGTGATGGAGGGTGGTTGAAGTGCAAGAGAGAAGGCTTGCTCTGGGCAGGTGGGCCTGAGGACAATGTGGTGGCCGCTGGCTCAGGGCTAAAATGGAACAGGGGCTTGGTGGCGTGCAGGGTAGGCAGGAAGCCTGGGGTGAGGTCCTGGGCCTTGGGCTGCAGGAGAACCTCCAGGTGGCCTCCCTTGTACGGGTAGCTGGGCAAGACCTTAGCCCCGGGCAGGGGGGAGCCCTGTGCCCCAAAGGCTGGCTGCTGAGTGAAGGCAGGGCTGGGTATCTTGTCCTGCTGGAAGCTGGGGTCCGCCGGGGTGGCCAGGCCGGGCCAGGCAGAGGTTGGCGGCTGTAGCCGGGCGTGCTGCTGGCGGTTGGCCGCGATCTGCTTGAGCTGCTGGGCGTGGGACACCTCCTGCCAGCCTGGGTGCAGCCGCCTTCCCGCCTGAGGAGGGGCCTGGCCGGGGGACACAGAGGGCAGGGCGGCGCTGGACCCAGGGAAGGCCGGGCCAGAGGATGGGGGCCGCAGCTGGGCCGAGGAGGAGGGCCCAGGGGCCAGCTCACTCTTGATGGGCGTCCTGTCAGGGGCCGTGACTGGCCGGGGGCTGCCCCTCGAGCCTAGGTCGATGCCAAAGGGGTCGTCCTGCTTAATGGTGGCGCTGATCATGTGCTCCAACTCCTGGTCACTCAGGGGCGGCACTGCCATGTTGCTCAGCTCATTGAAGAGCTCCTGCAGCTCGGGGTCCATCAGCAGCTCCCCGGGGTCCTCCCCATAGGGCGGAGGGAAGAGTCCGTCACCACTGTGCTGGCTGCAGGAAGGCGTCTCCCCTGGCTCCTTCTTCACCTCTTTCAAGCCCCCGGGGAGCAGGCTGGGCCCGGGCGAGGCTGGTCTCCTGGGGGGCAGCTGGCTCCCTGCACTCAGCCTGCTGGGCCCTAGGATGCTCTGTTTGTCACCGGTGGGGAGGCCGCCCTTCCCGGAGTCCAGGCCGTCCCCGACGCAGACCCTCTTCACGTCCAGGAAGGCGCCCTCGGCAAAGCCATTGGGCCGCTGGCTGCTGGTGGGAGACGGGGCCACCGCCTGCTTCCTCTTCAGGGAGCCCTGCAACTGCGGGGGGAGGGAATGGGGACAGGTGAGCCAGGGGGTACACACGCCACCCTCACGCGCTGCCTCCTGCCTCCCCTCACGCACACAGGGCCACCTGCCCAGGACACAGGAGACCCACAGAAGGACTCAGGAGTCAGTTCTTTGATCACAGACCCGCCCTCCCCGCCCCTCCAGTCTGCAGGGAGTGAGAAGAGCAGCTGCATCCCAGGGAGCCGCTCTCTCTGGCCATGCCACCCCACCCCCACCCTCTGCACCCTCCTTCCAGCCCACGGGCCAGCACACAGCTCTCATCTGTCAGGCGAGAGGGCACCCTGGGTCTAAGGCCTCTGGGGGCTCCTCCCATGTTCCTCTCCGACATCATGCAGCCGGAGCCAGTGATGCCCAGTGGTTAGAAACAGGCTCTGTGCTGGGAGACGGTGGAGCGACAGGATGAGCACACCTAGGGCCCCAGGTTCAATCCCTGGTTCTGTGTCTGCCAGAGCTGAGCGGTGAGTGGGCCATTTTCTCCTTCACAAACATGAGACATCTTTCAAGGACCATAACCCAAAGTATTTTTTTGAAAGGAGCACTGTTGGTCATCACGCCAGGTCCCCTGCATTGCTTGATGCTGTGGTCTATTTACATAATCACTGTTTTGCCTGAGACCCGCCCTGCCTGCAGGGTATTGGTTTAATTCCCATTGGTTAGAACCTTCGAAACAGCTGCTATGGAAGCTTGCAACTTTCACACTCTTTTTCTCTACCCCCTCTCCTAGCCATTTCCTTTTTCCACTTGCCACTTCCATTTCAAAAGATATAAAGGCGTTGTCTCTGATCAATAAAGGCATTGCGTTGCATTCCCGCTCAGCCACGAGTTCCTGGTCTCTTCCCTCTCTGGAGACGCTAGCCCGGCCAGAGCACCAGTTCTGAAGCCAGTGCAACTGGGCTCCATCCCGGCAGGTAGCGAGACTGAGGCACTGGCTCCCCTGCAGGTCCTGACAGACAGGGTTCTCACCTGCCATACTGAGCAGGCTGACTACAGACACAGAAAGGGGAAGGTGAGAGTCCACAGAGCAGCGGGAATAGTATTCCTGACACTCCTGGGCAAGAGGGAACAGCAGCAGGGCTCTGGTAGGAGACACAGCAGCTACAAACACTCCCGCACCTCAGGCAGGTGCAGAACACACAAAGGAAAGATCGAGGGAGGGGAGAGCTAGAAGACCCAGCACTAAGGGTCTGCGGCTTCAACCCACCGCTTTCCATGACGGACAGTGGAGCTGGACAGGTGGAGAGAAGATGAGAAGAGGGGAGAGGAAGCTAGGCTGAAGAATACTATTTCGGGGGCCGGGTGGTGGTGCACCTGTTCAGCGCACATGTTATAATGTGCAAGGACCCAGGTTCAAGCCCCTGGTCCCCACCTGCAGGGGGATACTTTATGAGCAGTAAAGCAGGTCTGTAGGTGTCTCTCTGTCTCTCCATCTCCCCCTCCCCTCTGGATATCTGACTGTCTCTAGCAAATAAATAAACATAGTAAAAAGAGAACATAATTTTATTTTTGCTTCCAGGGCTTCACTGGTATGTGTGCGTGTGTGTGTGTGTGTGTGTGTGAGTGTGTGTGTGTGAGTGTGAGTGTGTGTGTGTGAGTGTGTGTGAGTGTGTGTGTGTGAGTGTGTGTGTGTGAGTGTGTGTGTGAATGTGAGTGTGTGTGTGTGAGTGTGTGTGTGTGAGTGTGTGTGAGTGTGTGTGTGAGTGTGAGTGTGTGTGTGTGTGAGTGTGTGTGTGTGAGTGTGTGTGTGTGAGTGTGCGTGAGTGTGTGTGTGTGAGTGTGTGTGTGTGTGAGTGTGTGTGTGAGTGTGTGTGTGTGTGAGTGTGTGTGTGTGAGGGGGGTGGGGGTCACACCTGAGCTCTTCTCCAGAGCTCTAAAAGGTCTCTTGTGCCTGAATTTTCCAAATACAAGATGAGCCACAGGAAGGGAGAGAAACACAGACAAGGGGAGACCCCACGGCACTGCTCTACCTGGTGAAGCTTCGGTGCTCAGTGCTCCCCTGTGGAGGCTGGACCCGGGGCCCAGGTGTGCACCTGGTCAAGTTGGCACTCTGCTGGGTGAGCCTTCCCTCAGCCCCCAAAGATATTTCTCCATCACTCTCACTCAAGGTGCTTAAAGCATTTCCCAGACCTTAATTAAATCCCATAAAAGAGGGATTACACTCTGTTTTTCACAATGAAGAATGTAACTGGGAGCTTGTGGAAGGCTTCTTATCGAGGGGAAACACTTCTCATTTCAACAGCGAGCGTGCGAAAGACGGTGAGAAGCATTACACAAAGAATGGCTCCATGAGTGTGAGAATGAAAAGAAAAAAGAAAAGAAAAGAAAAGCTTTCTCAGTTTTCTGGGAATCTACAACCTCTATTTCAATTTTTGTTGCAGTGAAGGTTGAGGTGTCTGCTGTGTGCGCATGCTTTCTGAGTGCTGCCGACACTTTCCTGTTGACTCAGCCGTTTTGCAGATGCCTGGCGCTGGTTTTCTCTGTGTGGAAGGTGACCCCCCAAATGTCACTGCACCTGAGGCTGCCACCCAAGACAAGAACCCCGACACCCAGCCGGCACATGCCAGCGGCCTGTGCTCCGTGGGGAGGGACACAGCCAACTTCAGACGAGGGCTGTGGTGCTGGCTCCCCGGGCCCGAGGACCCTGAGCCCAGCTGTCTCTGACCACTGCTGGGCAGTGCTGGCCACCTCACCAGCTTGTGCAGCAGGCTCCTCGGGGGCTGTGGGCTCGCAGGAACTCCCGCACCACAGGGCTCCCGAGCGCGGCAGGACCGCACGCGGCCTCAGTCACTTCCCCACGGCCTTCGGTCTGTTGCCAGGCTCTCTGCGCTGGTGGACTCACTGGCTTGCTCGGAGGAGCGGGCCTCCTGGCTTTCAAGCTGGCCCGATCCCCGTCCAGATCTTAGATTGGAATCAAACCAAACCAAATGAGTCAACCAAACAGAAATGAGTCAACCGAGTTTTGCTGAATGCAAATGAGCCTCGCCTTCATGCCTCCAGATTCTGCGAGACCTTTCCAAGTCGCCAGACCTAGAAATCCATGGTGCTGTCCCCATGGCCGGCCAGGCACAGGTTGTGACTAGCCAGGAGGGGAAACAGGATGGGCTTCCCTGGAAACCCACACGCAGGGCCAGCATCACTGACCCTGAGGGGACAGAGGGAGGGCGGATGGGCTGCCGGCAGCCCCGTAGGCTCTGAGGCCTCCGGAAGCCCAGGGGGAGGTGAGACGGGGCTACCTAGTGACCAGCTCATCTCCCCTGAGCAACAGAGGCCTTTGCGATGGAGACAGCCTGTCCTGAAAGAGTTCTTGCTGGCTTTGAGGCTGACCTTCCCCAGAGGTGGAAGCCCACATTGCTGAAGACACTCGGAGAAGAGCAGGGTCCACCTCGCTGCGTGCGCTCCGCCCTCGATGCCCCCCTGAGGGCTGCTCGCGGCTGGGGTCACCCTGAGTCAAGATCCACAGCTGACCGGCGCCCTGGGACTTCTCTCCACGGCCATGTTTGCACAGCGCCACCTGGGAGCCCATGGCAAAGCCATGGCTCAGAAGGAAGCCGCAGCCCCAAGTTCACTGTTCGTCGCTCACGGCGGCCGAGCTGCATACACAGCCCGCGTGCCCCACAGCAGGCGCGTGCAGGGGGAGTGGGCATGGGCAGTGGGGCACGGCCGGCTGTGCGGACAGAGGAGCCCTGCGTCTGCTAAGGGGTGTCGCCACAGGAAGCACGTCAGAAGGGCAGACCCCGAGCGACCTTGCTCTCATCTGGAACTCAGGAGACAAAGAAGGGGGAGGAAGAAAAGAAAACGACGCTTCTGGGGGCCAGGCGGTGGCGCATCTGGTTGAGCGCACACATTGCAATGCGCAAGGACCCGGGTTCGAGCCCCCGGTCCCCACCTGCAAGGGGGAAAGCTTCACCAGTGGTGAAGCAGGGCTGCAGATGTCTCTCTGTCTCTCTCCCTCTCTCTCTCTCCCCCTCCCCTCTCAACTTCTCTCTGTCTCTATCCAATCATAAATAAAAGTTTTTTTTTTTTAAAAAAGAAAAGAAACAGACACTTCTAAGAAAGGGATTTCACATCCCACTCTAGCATGTTGGTTGCTCTTTGTCCTGTCTCTCATGAAGGTAAGTAAGTTCCTGAGGATCTCGGCCATTTAATTAAGAACACCGTTGCTGTTAGGAAGCATTTGGAGAGGAACAGAAAGGATAAGGATGCCAAGTTCCATCTGATTCATGGGTCGGCTGGTATTAAAAGATGAAGTGGGGAGTCGGGCTGTAGCGTAGTGGGTTAAGCGCAGGTGGCGCAAAGCACAAGGACCGGCATAAGGATCCTGGTTCGAACCCCGGCTCCCCACCTGCAGGGGAGTCGCTTCACAGGCGGTGAAGCAGGTCTGCAGGTGTCTATCTTTCTCTCCTCCTCTCTGTCTTCCCCTCCTCTCTCCATTTCTCTCTGTCCTATCCAACAACGACAACAACAATAATAACTACAACAATAAAACAACAAGGGCAACAAAAGGGAATAAATAAATAAAATAAATATAAAAAAAAATTAAAAAAAAAAAAAGATGAAGTGAGTCCTTCCTCCAAGTGGAGCCGCGAGTCACCAGCCACAGCCTCTGCCTTGGCTGCATAACGTGTGGTGTCCTCAGGCAAGAAAGTTCTCTAACCAGAAGGGGAAAACAAGTCCTGGTGGACAGACGGAGCTGGGGAGGGGCGTTGGTGGCACGGGGAGGATTAGCCATGGAGGCCCCTGCCTGATGGCCTGCCGCGGGTCACTCACGGGGAGGCCGTGGGCGAGGGCAGCTGGTGTGGAGGGCGGGCGGGCAGGCACACGGTGTGAGGAGACGCGCAGCGGTGCCAGGGACAGGACGGCCCTTCCTTGACGAAAATCAATGGAAAGTGAGACCACCGAGACCCTTCCTGGACTGACTTCCAGCTCTCTGGGAAACATTCCTCTACTAGTCCTGCAGTTTCTATTTCAGTCTCCTGCTGCTCACAGTTCCTGGGAGAGAAAATACCCTGGAGTTCTCCCAAGGGGCTGGAACCCAGCTCAGCGGGTGAGGTGAGTGCTTTGCCATGCACTGCCTCAGGCTTGGGCCCCTTATGCCACAGGGGAGATGCTAAGGCACTGGAGGAAGCTCTAGGATGGCAGCCTCTCTCTCTGTCTGTCTATTCAGGTGAAAAATGTAGCCAGGAGCTGGCGTATCGCAGCAAAGTAAAAGACTCTGGGGTGGGTGAGGGGGGAGAGTACAGGTCCAAAAAGGGTGACAGAGGACCTAGTGGGGGTTGTATTGTTATGTGGAAAACTGAGAAATGTTATGCATGTACAAGCTATTGTATTTACTGTTGACTATAAAACATTAACCCCCCAATAAAGAAATTAAAATGTATCCAGGGGCTCAGAGCACCGGTATCACAGGCCTGAGGCCCTGGCTCCACAAGGAAACAAAAGAAGCATTTGTCCACATCCCTCTATGACACTGGGTGGTCCACGGTCGATTACCCCCCCCCTTCCAGGTGACACCAGCCAGCAGAGGGCCCATCACCTCCACTTGCCTGAGAAGACACAAGCACCGGCCATGTCCACCCAGACACGGGGCACGAATGGCTAGCTGGTCTGGCTCTGGGTGCGAGCATCCTGACTACATGGCCAGCTCTGGGGCTCTGAGCTCCCCCGCCCCCCAGCTCACTGGTCCTCACTGGCTGCAGAGGACACACCCCAGCTCCAGGCTCGGCCCGGCCCGGGGCTCACAGCCCTGAGCCCTGCTCCTCCAGAAGCAGCCCCACCCAGGTCTGCAGACCCGCTTCCTCCACCTCTGCTCAGAGGAGTCTCAGATTCGCAGGCTCCAAAGAAGAAAACAAGCATTGTTTTTACTTAATCTTAATAACAGGGGACTTCAGGTTTGTCTAATGAAAACCAGAAGCTGGTGAGCTAACACAATCAAGCACCATCTTTTGTGCAAGGAAGAAATAGTCAAATCACCACGGGCCCCATCCAAATAAGACTCGCAGAGGATGCCAGCTCCGCGGGGAAAAAATAGCAATAACCTTTTAAAACACGAAGTTGGACTTTCACTGGAGCACAGAGGACGGCGGTCTGAAAGCAGGCATTGTCTCGACCTGTTGCAGGGGGGCTGCTCCAGTGAGTGTGTGTGGGGTGTCATCAGAGCCTGGGCTGCCCCTGCCAGGAAGCCCCACTTTGCCAGAGTTCCCAGATGCTGACAAAAGGGGTTCTTCCTAGGGCAGGCGTCTACCTATCACAGAGGCCTGCGGGCAGCAGGGGAAAATCCTCTGAGAGGAAGGATGGGGGCGGGGGAGAGTAGGCCAGGGGAGGGGGGTTTCCCTCCTATAGGGAGGAGGACCTGGACCATCAGTCCTTGTTTTACTGTTGTAGTTATTATTGTTGTTGTTGTTGGATAGGACAGAGAGAAATGGAGAGAGGAGGGGAAGACAGAGAGGGGGAGAGAAAGACAGACACCTGCAGACCTGCTTCAACGCCTGTGAAGCAACTCCCCTGTGAAGCAGGTGGGGAGCCAGGGGCTCGAACTGGGATCCTTCCTCCTGGTCCTCGAGCTTTGTGCCACATGCACTTAACCCACTGAGCCACCGCCCGACTCTCATGGACCATCAGCTCTTAAGGACTGAAGAGGCTGGGCCTTTGGGATCGTTAGAACACCAAGGCCTGGTCTGCTGTGGAAGCCCTGTGGGCACACAGGGACCTTTTTCTGCCTGCGCCCTGTCCTGGACCCCCGGGCTCCTGGGTGTCTGCAGGTCCCTCCCCAGGGCTCCCACATTGTGTCTCTGTGTGCGTCCCCTCCCCTCTCAGATACGAGCCAGGCAGGGCCTCGGGCAGCTCAGCTCCGCACTGCTCTCCCCTAGTTTTACTTACAGCATGTCTTACGTTTGTGGGTCACAGGACTGTGAGACGACACGCTCCAGTCCACATCCACCACCAAACCTGTGTGGCCCCCGCAAAGTCTTACACACAGTTTGCTTGCTCCTTCTTCTTCTTTTTCTTTTTCTTCTTCCTCTTCTTCTTCTTCTTCTTCTTCTTCTTCTTCTTCTTCTTCTTCTTCTTCTTCTTCTTCTTCTTCTTCTTCTTCTTCTTCTTCTTCTTCTTCTTCTTTTTGCCTCCAGGGTTATCCCTGGGGCTGGGCGCCTGCACTATGAATCCTCTGCTCCTGCAGTCATTTTTTTTTCCCTCTATTTTTTGGATAGGACAGAGAGAAATTAAGAGGGGGAGGGGAAGACAGAAAGGGGGAGAGAAAGACAGACACCTGCAGACCTGCTTCACCGTCTGTGAAGTGACCTCCCTGCAGGTGGGGAGACGGGGCTCAAACCGGGATCCTTGAGCTGGTCCTTGCGCTTTGTACTGTGTGAGCTTAATCCAGTGTGCCACTATCTGACCCTGTTTTTTTTTTCCTTTTTCTTATTTCTTTATTGGGGGACTAATGGTTTACAGATGACAGTAAGATACTACAGTTGGTACATGTGTCACATTTCCCAGTTTTCCACATAACAATACAACCCCCACTAGGTCATCCTCTGCCATCGTCATGCTCCAGGACCTGAACCCTCCCCACCACATTTTTTTTTTTTTGTAAGTTCACATGTACCTGCTGTCTAGATCACACAAACCTGAAGCTTATCCAAAGTACCTCGATGACCCTCCTCACTGGGCTCACAGACGCCCACACAGTGAAGGCAGAGGGAGCCCACGCCTCACTGTCAGGCATTTTCTTTCCGAGAGCGAGAAGGAGAGAGGGTGAGAGAGAGGGGAGGGAGGGCTCAGCACGCCGCTCAGGTTGGGTATGTGATGCCTGGCATCAGGCCCCAGGCTGTTGGTGTGCAAGTCCTGGGCGCCACCACTGTGCTGTCTCCCTGCTGCAGCCCTGCACATGCGCACACATCTTCAGCCCCCTCTGCCACCAGCGCTAAGGTGCTGACTCGGTGACCCAGAGGCCGGGGTGTGTGCGGGGCAGCTCCCTGATTCTGTCAGCTCTCCCTCTCCTTCACAGTGAGGGCTGAGGGCCAGAAGCTTCTGGCTCCCCAGGTCAGGTCCCCTCTGCACCCCTGCCAGGCTCTCCCACCCTCGCCCCACTCACAGACCCGAGCTCCCCTTTGTCAGACCTGAACACAGTCCTTGCTGTCTGTCTGTTTGTTTTATTCCCCAGTATTTTATTTTTGGTTGTCACTGGGACTTCACTGCTTCCAGACAACTCTTTCAGACTGAGAGAGACAGGGATAGAGGGAGGGCTGGCCACCAGAGTACCAAGCCCCCTGCAGTGCGGTGGCAGGCTGGGCACAGGACAAGGCGGGAGCACCCCGGGGTGAGCTATCTCTCCAGCTGGGTTCCGTCTCCCGTGTGAGCCTTCTGCTGGCATCTGCTACGGGAGCTGGGGTGCTGGTGTGCGTGTGCGGGGTGCTCCGGGTGTGTGGGACAGACAGCCAGAACAAGTCATGCAAGGCCCCCTGAGCCACAGTGGCCTGTCTGTCTGCACGGGGATCCCCAGCCATGAAGAATGAATGGTCCTGGTCATCCACACCCAGACACTTCATTTTTCTTGAGGCTATTTTCCCCCATTTTGTTGCCCTTTGTTGTTGCCATTGATATTGTTATTATTGTTGTTGGATAGGACAGAGAGAGATGGAGAGAGGAGGGGAGGACAGAGACGGGGAGAGAAAGACAGACACCTGCAGACCTGCTTCACTGCCTGTGAATTGACCCCCCTGCAGGTGGGGAGCCAGGGACTCGAACTGGAATCCTTGTGCTTCGTGCCCTGTGTGCTTAACCCGCTGCGCCACCCCCCCGCCCCAGCCGCTTTCTTTCAGATAAAACAGAAGGTCTGGCTTTGTCCAGAGTGCAACCCTGACAGTCCCCAGGCACAACTACGCATATGAATTTGGGGATAAGATGCCACCCTCCCAGGGCACTGCACGGAGACACATAAGGCAGTCTGTCCCAGTGCCGTGGGGGGAGGGGACTGAGAGCTGGGTGCTGCCCTCCCCAGGTGCCCCCAGCCTGCCCTGGATCCTCCCTCTGCCTCAAGCCCTGCTCCCCAGGAAAGGGGTGCGTGTGTGGGGAGGAGGGGCTGCACTGAAGGGTCCTGGCCTCCGGGCCTGAGAAGCCTGTTACCACCCTGCTGACAGCCAGGCGTGCCTGTGGGTCTGTGTGTGGTATGTGCACGTGCTGTGTGCGAACGTGTGTAAGTTCCTGGGGCAACCAATCTCACAGCCCACTGACTGGAAGGTGGAGAGCAGAGGTCGGGAGAGGCTCTGGGTCCCGCACGTTGTGCAGGGGCCTCTGGCAGGGGGCAGGAGGCAGGAAGGACGGCAAGCTGCAGCCTCCTCAGCTGTCCCGGCGTCCACCGTCAGGCTCCAAGGCCCTCGAGGGCTGGGGCCCAGGGAGAGGGAGCAGGCAGCCCTGGACACTGCGGAGGGTCAGTGGTCGGGGCCAGGACACAAACAGTTGTGGTTCAGCCCACCCCACCCCCACCTGGGAAGCCTCAGGGACTGACTCCTCTCGCACGGGGCTTCCCAGGTGTCCTTGCCAGCACAGGTCAGTGTCATGGATGGAGGGCGTTCATGCCCAGGCATCTGTGTCCAGCCTGTTTGTGGCCGATGGGCTCTGCAGAGAAGTGGAAAGCGACACGGGGGCTCCCAGCATGGCCCTTCCCAGACTTTGCTCTTGGGGTCTGCCTGTAGACCGTCAGAGGGCTGCTCTCACACACCTGCAGGATGCGAGACCTGGCCCACGCAAAGAACCAGCTGTCTTCTCTATACTGTCCGCCCATCCATCTGCCTGTCCAGCCACCCATTCTCCCATCTCCTCCATCCATCCATGATTCATCATCCTTCTCCATCCACGCACCTATCATCTATCCATCATCCATCCATCCATCTATCTATCTATCCATCCACCTGCCCATCTATCCATTTAGTATCTATTTATCCACCAATCCTTCCAGCACCTATCCATCTATCATCTATCATCCTTCAGCCATGCACCTGTCATCTATCCATCCATTCACTCTTCCATATACTTTCCATCCATCCATCCATCCATCCATCCATCCATCCATCCATCCATCCATCATTTGTCACTCTCCATCCATGTACTTATCATCCATCCATCCATCCATCCATCCATCCATTTATCCACCTGCCCATCTATCTATCCATTTATCATCTGTCTATCCATCCATCATCCATCCACCCACCCACCCTTCATCTATCCATCTATCCGTTATCATCCATCCATCCATCCATCCATCCATCCATCCATCCATCCATCCATCTATCCATCCATCCATCATGTCACCCTCTCTCCATGTACCTGCCATCTATCCATCATCTAGCCAACAATCCAACTAGCCATCCATCCACTCTTCCATCTAGTTCTCCTCTACCTATCCATTTGCCCCTCCATTTATCATCTATCTATCCATCAATCTATCCATCATTTACCCATCTGTCCTTCTACCCACTTATCACCTATCCATCCAATCATCTAGGCTCTATTTATCTACCTGCCGTCCATCCATCTGTCATCTGCCAGTCTCTACACTGATGCGCCCATCTGCCACCCATGCTCACAGGGAGAGATGCAGAGTGAGTGGCTCACAGATGCTCTCAAAACTCCAAATGAAGAAAACGCTCTTTTCAACTGTGCCTTTGCCCTTGGTTTCAGCTCAGCCGGTTACGACGTGTGCAAACTTGCTGCCTGATCATCTGAGACAGCATTTGATTTGTTTTTCTTCCCTGCCCTAAAAGGACCTCCTCCAAACCTCAGGAGGTGAGCACCAATTCCTGTATCCTATTGCACTTCAAACTGGCTCAAGGAGAACTGTCTATTGTGAGTCCAGCTGCTGTGGCTTTGCATTCAGGAGAAACACGCCTCACACATCCTGCTCTCAAGGTAGTCCAAGTCCGGCGGGGAGCAAGGCTCCAGAGCAGCCGTCTGACTGGGCCCGGGGCGAGGGGCTCTGCTGCCCCTGGGCACAGATCTCTGGAGGGAAACCGCATTTATTTACAAAGGGCGGTGTCTGACCTGAGTCTACTGATGCCGCTTCCTGAACCCCAGGCAACCCCCTAGTCCTGGCAGGCTTTGTTTGCTTGGGAACTGGGGTGACCAGGCCACACACTGAGAGGGGCTCTGGACTGGGTGTGCCCAGCCTGCTGATGGGTCTGGGGTGCTCTGTGTGGGCTCCTGTGCCATGGGTCTGGGGTGCTCTGTGTGGGCTCCTGTGCCATGGGTCTGAGGTGCTGTGTGGGCTCCTGTGCCCATGGGTCTGAGGTGCTGTGTGGGCTCCTGTGCCCATGGGTCTGAGGTGCTGTGTGGGCTCCTGTGCCCATGGGTCTGAGGTGCTGTGTGGGCTCCTGTGCCCATGGGTCTGAGGTGCTGTGTGGGCTCCTGTGCCCATGGGTCTGAGGTGCTGTGTGGGCTCCTGTGCCCATGGGTCTGAGGTGCTGTGTGGGCTCCTGTGCCCATGGGTCTGAGGTGCTGTGTGGGCTCCTGTGCCCATGGGTCTGAGGTGCTGTGTGGGCTCCTGTGCCCATGGGTCTGAGGTGCTGTGTGTGGCTCCTATGCCCATGGGTCTGAGGTGCTGTGTGTGTTCCTGTGCCCATGGGTCTGAGGTGCTGTGTGGGCTCCTGTGCCATGGGTCTGAGGTGCTGTGTGGGCTCCTGTGCCCATGGGTCTGAGGTGCTGTGTGGGCTCCTGTGCCATGGGTCTGAGGTGCTGTGTGGGCTCCTGTGCCCATGGGTCTGAGGTGCTGTGTGTGCTCCTGTGCCCATGGGCCTGAGGGCCTGAGGTGCTGTGTGTGCTCCTGTGCCCATGGGCCTGAGGTGCTGTGTGGGCTCCTGTGCCCATGGGTGTGAGGTGCTGTGTGTGGGCTCCTGTGCCCATGGGTCTGAGGTGCTGTGTGTGGGCTCCTGTGCCATGGGTCTGAAGTGCTGTGTGTGCTCCTGTTGTGCCCATGGGTCTGAGGTGCTGTGTGGACTCCTGTGCCATGGGTCTGAGGTGCTGTGTGGGCTCCTGTGCCCACGGGTCTGAGGTGCTGTGTGGGCTCCTGTGCCCATGGGTCTGAGGTGCTGTGTGGACTCCTGTGCCATGGGTCTGAGGTGGTGTGTGGGCTCCTGTGCCCATGGGTCTGAGGTGCTGTGTGTGGGCTCCTGTGCCCATGGGCCTGGGGGCTGGCAGAACCCTCCCCCTGTTGGGACTGGCAGAGTCCTTGGAAAGGAGATGCTTTCCTGTGTCAGGACCAAGTGGCAAATTTTTTTGAAAGAGAGTCCCCGCTTCCTCCCCAGGAAATGGTGTGTGAGGTTCAGAGAGGAAGTGGGCTTCCTGTTTTCTGGATGCAGAGGTCTTGTGGGGCCCTTCTGAAGCTCCCATCCCTGGGAACCAGACTCCCACCCGGGAGGCTCCACCCCAGGGAACCAGCTCTTAGCAAATGCCCCATTTATGCTGCACTGGTTTCAACAGGAAGGGGTGGGATGCTTATCACACAGCCATCAGTGTCACTGGCTGCCTGTCCTCTGCCGCGTCCTCAGTGCCCCCTCAGCATACTCCCACGCCCTGCTCGCTGGGCTCGCCCCTCCCACAGCTTTGCGAATGCCCTTGGCACGCAGTCTCCCTGTGGCGAGAGAGGTTTGGCAGGGCAGCTGCTTTGCATTGAGAGTGTCCTGTGCCTGGCACCTATGAGGAGACACCGTGTAGAAGGTCCTGTCCACACCGACTCCCATGGAGCCCCCTCTCTGGGGCTGTGAGGAGGAGCCGCTGGAGACAACCTGGCCTCATTCCAGCCTCCCTGAGATGGTACAGGCAGCAGTCACCTCGTGCTGGGTAAGGGGAAGATGCTTGGACAGCCCTGGGAGCAGAGAGGCCAAAAGCAGGGATGTTCTCCACAAGACGAGCCGTGAGGGGGTCCCACCTCCAGAGTTCTTTCAATCTCTCCTGCCTCTCCCTCTCTTCCAGAATTCTCTATCTCTCTCTCTCCAATTTGTTAACCAACGCTGTGCCAAATATCTATTGTTGTTGCATATATATATTTGCATATATATATATATTCTATTATATTCGACAGGACAGAGAGAGATTGAGAGGGGGGGGGAACAGGGAGAGAAACACCTGCAGACCTGCTTCACCACTTGTGATGCTTCTCTCCTGCAGGTCGGCTGCGAAGGAGGCTCAAACCGAGGTCCTCGCTGGGGTCCTTGCACTTAGTATTATGTGCACTTAACCAAGTGCACCACTGCCTCACCCCCCTCGCTGTTGTGTGTCTGAAGACAGAGGGAGAGCAGAGAAAAAGAGTGAGAGACAGAGAGAGAGCCAGAGAGAGAGACAGAGAGAGAGACAGAGGCTGAGAAAGACCACAGCCCCACAGCTGCCTTCATTGTGGTGGGGGCCAGCCTGGCTCGAACCTCGGTACAGTGCACTGTCTGAGTAAGCCATCTTGCTGGGCCATGTCAACGGCTTTCAAAGGTCTTTCTGGACAGAAGAGCAGCTCTCAGCATCACTCCAGTGCCAGCTAAAACGCAGGCGCCTACGCCTGGCGCACAGGTGTGGGGGCTGAGCTGCGGGCTCCTCCCCTGGCTGCTGTGACCTGGAGCTCACCACAACAGCTCCCCAGCACACACGCTTCTCCTGCAGAAACGAGACCCCACGTCAAGCCCCGATGCCGAGTTTGGGACATGTTGGGGGCCACCCTTGGGAGACCAGCCGGCTCTAAGTCTTTGTCCTTACACCTCTCCCCGGGGGAGAAGTCCAGGCCTGGGGTGGGAGGCCCGAGACAGCTGTGACTCCTCTGGCTTGGTGGCTCTCAAGGAACCTGCTTCTTCCCTCTCCGCACCGATGGCAGCAAGTACAGCTCTCAGCCTGGCTCGCTCGGCCAACACACAGCAAAGCTTCCTCACCTACTGCCAGGCAGCACAGCGGCGACAGTCACCAGGCACTGTGGGGGCCGGGCAGTGGCGCACACAGCAGAGTGTATGCACCACCTGCACAAGGACCTGGGTTCGAGCCCTGCAGGGGGGAAGCTTCCTGAGTGGTGAGGCAGGTATTCAGGCATCTCTTTCTCTTTCCCTTTATATTTCCACCCCCCCATGTCCTATGAAACAAAGAAAATGACCTCTGATAGATGTGGATTTGTTTTGTAGGCAATAAGCCCCAGTGATAACCCTGGTGGCAATAAAAACATAAAAAATGGGAGTCGGGTGGTAGCACAGCGGGTTAAGTGCACGTGGTGCAAAGCGCAAGGACTGGAGTAAGGATCCTGGTTCGAACCCCAGCTCCCCACCTGCAGGGGAGTCGCTTCACAGGCGGTGAAGCAAGTCTGCAGGTGTCTGTCTTTCTCTCCCCCTCTCTGTCTTCCCCTCCTGTCTCCATTTCTCTCTGTCCTATCCAACAACAATGACATGAATAATAACTACAACAATAAAACAAGAACAACAAAAGGGAATAAATAAATATAAAAAATTTAAAAATCTATATATTAAAATAATAATTGAGGAAGAGGAGGAGGAGGAGGAGGAAGAGAAGCAGGAGGAGAGGATCAAAGCCTGGCGATGACAGCAGGTTCAGGCACTGCCCTCACACCTGAGTTTGCACCTGAGTGGGATGTGCTCTCTTCCTCTTCAGACTCCACTGGCTTGTCTGTCCCTCCAGGCAGGTTCTCCCCCATGAGAGTGCTTCTTCTTATAAACCGCACGCCAAGCAGACGGCCAGTCTGCGACTAGACGTGCTTTCCACGTGGGGTGGGGCCCCCGTGGGGATTTGGGGGCCCCCTGACCAAGTGCTGGGCGCTGCCTGGTGCCGGTGACAGAAGGCGGCCTCCTCCGCTGTGGCTTTGCTCCCGGCTGATGTCCGAGTCCGGGCCCCATCCCCGATAGCCCCAGCTGACCGGTGGCCACTGCTCCTCAGGCTGCCCACCACGTCATGAATGACTCCATCCGGTCTGAAGTCACAGAGGCCTCACACCCACTGCACAAATGGCCTTGTGGGGGGCAGAACCCCTCTCCTGCTGGCTGGCCCCATGGAGCCAGGGCAGGGGGATGACAAGGCGCTAATGGTGCGTCCTCTGGCTTTCTTTAAGCCGGTCCCTGGGCTTTGCACCACCTGCGCTTAACCCGCCGCACTACCACCCAACTCTGTCAGGCTGTCCTTAGCCCCTGGCTGGGTGCTTGCAGATAGCGGAGAACGCCAGCAGAGACACATCTCGGCTCCTTCCCTGCAGCAACAAAGTGGCCAGAGACTGACCGACACGAGCTAGGTGACCCAGGTAGGAGGGCCCATGGAATGTGTCTTTTTGTTGCTGTTTGTTTTTATTATCTTTACTTATTGAATAAGACAGGCAGAAATCAAGAGGGAAGGGAGAGGGAGACAGATAGGGAGAGAGTCAGAGAGACTCCTGCAGCTCTGCTTCACCACTCGTGAAGCTTTTCCCCTGCAGGTCCCTGCAGGTGGGGCTGGGAGACTTGAATCTGGGTCCTTTTGCAGTGTAAGACGTGTGTTCAACTAGGTGCACCACCATCTGGCCCCAGGATGTGTTTTTCAGAGAGGACACATAACTGCGAGAGAAAACAATTCTGTTTGCTTTCAGGAGACGTGGAACTAAAAGCCTGCAGGCTGACCTGTGGGTCTGGGGGCAGCTGGATTCTGGGCGGAATTGTCTCACCTCCAGCCTGTAAGTCCAAAATATTCTCAGTGGTGGGGGGAGGAGGAGGACAAGACACTCCTTTCACTAGAGAACCTTCCTCGGGACCGTTCATGAAGGTCCTGAGCTGTCTGTCTGGCGTCCGTGGATCCAGACACCACAGTCCCTCCTCAAGAGATGGTCTTGCAGATCTCAAGCAGCAAGGGGCAGAGCCTGTGCTCCGTGGGTGGGTCTGCCACAAAGTGTTAGCCATAGGGAATGCTCCTGGTGCCGAGGGGGAGGAGCAAGAAGCCGCACTGAGGCCCCTGGCACACACACCACCACCACCACCGGCTGTCCCCTCCCCAAGCAGGGGCTCCTCAGTCTGCAGAGACAGGCACCACCTGCCCTGGAGACCTTCTGGATCACCTCACTGGGAGTTCTCCACCACCCCACACCCCAAGCCACTTGGCCAGAGACACACTGGACTTAGCAGCCTCTCCCGCCTTTCATCTGTAAGTCCCCGAGGGGAGAACTGGCCAGGCCAGGTGGCTGACAGCTCGAGCCCTGAGGGCAGACCTGTCTATTTCTAATGACACACACTTCCTTTCCAGCTCTGGGCCCCAGCACAAGTGCACCCTCCCAGTCCCACTTGTTTGAAGCTGTCAGGAGAGTGAAGGTAACATGCTCATAGTGTTGTCTTGAGTACTCAGTGACATAATGTGGACACTGGGTGGTAGGGAGAGGCTACCACCACCACCACCATCATCAACAACAACAACATTACCACCATTACTGTCAGTACCACCTTCACCACCATCCCTGCCACCAGTCATGTCTTCACCATTTCCATCGCCACCACCACTGTTATCACCATCACATTTCTACCCACACCACCACCAGCACCACCCTCACTGCCTCTGAGGACCCACTCCCCCACCCCAGTGTGGACGATGGCTCACAGGGCTCCCGTGAATGGAAAACTGGACGCCTGAGCAGAGAGAGACTCACATTCCCAGCTGTCCTGGGAGGAGTGACCTCATCAACTGAGCCGTCTGAGAGCCGTCTGAGAGCCGCCCCCTGGTTTCCCTGAGCTCTGACACCCACACACGCCAGCCCCGCAGAGCTCAGCTGGGGCGGATGTCAAAGGCACCAGAACTTCAGCTGCCCCGGGGATGGGGATGTGCCTCCGGAAGGCTCTGCTCAGGACCAGCCACCATACTTCCTGCTCCTCTCTTCAAGGGCAAATCTTGCTCTGCTTTGTTTTTCTCTCTGTCACTGGCTGGGAGAAAGTTGTGTAACCAAAAAGACTCAGCACTGGCTCTCTCCGAGATGTGAGATCCTATGTGGTGTGTTCTCTCCTTGGTGTTTTAAAAGTCATGCAGTAGAAAGCACTCCTCTAAATCAAGCAGTCTCTCTCTCTCTGTCTCTCTCTCTCTGTGTGTGTGTGTGTCTTCAGGAGACTGGGTTTCTTGTGTCTTCTTTCTGGCTGTCCAGTGGTCAGGAGGAGAGGAACCTGGGACGGTCACAGAGCCAAATATGAGCTCCCAGGACATCCCCTGCACTCTCCACCGGCCTTTTCAAAAAAGCAGATCCAGGATCCTTTATAAATAGAGTGAAATAAGGGAGTCGGGCGGTATCACAGCGGGTCAAGCGCACGTGGCGCAAAGCTCAAGGGCCGGTGTAAGGATCCCGGTTTGAGCCCCCGGCTCCCCACCTGCAGGGGAGTCGCTTCCCAGGCGGTGAAGCAGGTCTGCAGGTGTCTATCTTTCTCTCCCCCTCTGTCTTCCCCTCCTCTCTCCATCTCTCTCTGTCCTATCCAACAACAATGACATCAGTAACAACAACAATAACTAAAACAATAAAACAAGGGCAACAAAAGGAATAAATAAATAAACAAAGTGAAAGAAAAATAAGGCCATCAAGCATGCTGCAGCATTCAGCAAAGCACAAAACCTCTGCAAAACCCCACCTCCTGGACATCTCTGTGGTTGCATCCCCCCCCCCCAATTTATTTGATAAGAGACAGAGAGTGGTCCAGAGATAAGGGGAGATAGAGAGACAGAGAGACACCTGCAGCCCTGCCTCACCACTCATGAAGTTTGGCCTGCCTGCTTGCCCCCAGTGTGACTCCCAGGGTAACCCCCAGGGTCTGGAGAAAGGGGACCCCCTGGCCTCTGGCTCCCAGGACATGGGGTTCTTTGGGGACCAATGTGACTAGCCACTGAGCTGAGAGGGAACCAGTGGGCTGGGCTGGAGGGGCCACCGGGGAGCGGGTCCCACTGTGGGGAGGAGTGTGGGCCTCCTGGCTGGTAGGGTAGAGGGGCGGCAGGGCTCCACTGGGGGACAGACACACGCTTCTCTCCAAGGCTGTCTCCCACGGCTCCTTGGCCCCACCAGCTTCTCAAAGAATCCCTCCTTCCAGCCTAACACAAGGCATGCTTCCTCTCGCCTCCAGAGAGGCGGCTCTGGGGAGCAAGCCAGGCACACAAAGAGCTTTGAGTGAATTCAGGGCTCCTGCAAAGAGTACAGACAGAGTCCACTTCTTAGCCAGTAACTTCAGAATGTCTGAAAGAATAACATCCCAAACCTGGCAAACACCAGCACTGCTCTCTCCCTCTATCTCTCCCTCCCCTCTCAGTCCTATCCAATTATATACATATATATATACATATGGAGAGAAAAAGAGATAGATGGAGGTTTTTAACTGATTCTGTTTTTTCCCCCCAGAAATAGTTGGAAAACTCAACAGAGGCCCCACTGCCCCTGGCACCACCCAAACACACACACACACACACACACACAGACACACACATACACAGAGACACACACACATATACACACACAGAGACACAGAGACACACACACAGAGACACACACACAGACACACACACATACACACACACAGACACACACACAGAGACACACAGACACACACATACAAACACAGACACACAGAGACACACACACATATACACACACAGAGACACAGAGACACACACAGACACACACACAGAGACACACACACAGACACACACACATACACACACACAGACACACACACAGAGACACACAGACACACAGACACACACATACAAACACAGACACACAGAGACACACACACGCAGAGACACACACACATATACACATACACTCACAGACACACACATACACACAGACACACAGAGACACAGAGACACACATATACACACACAGAGACATAGAGACACACACAGACACACACACAGAGACACACATACAGACACACATACACATACACACACAGACACACACAGAGACACACAGACACATACACACACACAGAGACACACACACATACACAGACAGACACACACACACATACAAACACAGACACACAGAGACACACACACTCAGAGACATACACACATATACACATACACTCACAGACACACACACACATACACACACACACACACACACACACACACACACACACACACACACACACACACACACCCGGCCAGCACCCCTGGGCCTGAGCACAGAGCTCCGTCTACTCAGAGTCCCTCCACTAAACAGAGCTACGTGCAGCATGAGAAAGGTTCCCTGGACCGGCGTCAGCCTCTGCACACGCAGTGCGGACACCCAGGTGGAGAAGTCCAGGCTTCCCTCCCCAAGGCCCCGCACCACCTGCATGGCTGCCTGAATGCCAGACGCCAGCGCCCGTGGGCCCGCGCACCCACTCAGGGGCTCACGGATGTGCATAGGGCTCACCGCACCCACCACCAAAAGCCCCTCAGCCTCTCTCCTGCCCACGTCCCGTCGGGAGCCAGCACGAACGGCTCTCAGAATCCATGGGTCCATTTCACTGCTACCGTCTCTTCTGTAAGTGCATTTGCGTTAGCTATCTGTATCCGTGCGTGAATGAGACCATCCCGAAGTTGTCTTTTACTTCTTCTCCTCCTTCTCCTTCTTTTTGCCTCCAGGGTTATTGCTGGGGCTCAGTGCCTATACTACAAACCCACTGCTCCTGGAGGCCATTTTTCCCATTTTGTTGCCCTTGTTGTTATTGCTATTGTTGTTGTTGAACAGGACAGACAGAAATGGAGAGAGGAGGGGGAGACAGAGAGGGGAGAGAAAGACAGACACCTGCAGACCTGCTTCACCACATGTGAAGCGACTCCCCTGCAGGTGGGGAGCCGGGGGCTCGAACTGGGATCCTTATGCCGGTCCTTGTGCTTTGCGCCACGTGTACTTAACCCGCCGCGCTACTGCCCGGGCCCGTCCTTTACTTCTTAATATATCTTTTAGTAATTAATTAGATAGAGACAGACAGAAATTGATAGAGGAAGGGCAGATAGAAAGGGAGAGGGAGAGGGAGAGGAAGAGAGAGATGCCTGCAGCCCTGCTTCACTGCTTGTGAAGCTTCCCCACTGCAGGTGGGGAGTGGGCTTGAACTCAGGTCCTTGTGCATGGTAATATATGCATTCAGTCTGGTGTGCCACTGCCTGGCCCTTTTTTTTTTTTTTTTTTGCCTCCAGGGTTATCACTGGGGCTGAGTGCCTGCACTATGAATCCACCACTCCTGCAGGCCATTTTTTCTTTCTTTTTTTTTTTTTAACTAGGACAGAGAGAAATTAAGAGAGAACTGGTAGAGGAGAGAAAAATAGATACCTGCAGACCTGCTTCACCGCTCATGAAGGGGAAAAGCCCCCTGCAGGTGGGGAGCAGGGGCTCGAACCTGGTCCTTGGCGCTTGGTAATAGGTGCGTTTAACCTGGTGCACCACTGCCCGGCCTCCCTGTCTTTTGCTTCTTTGCTTGCATGCATCTCTGTACGCCTGGAGTCTCACACCATTGTGAACCAGTGTTAAATCAATGGGGGTGGGGGGGAAGCACCTACAAATATTTTCTCCCAACCAGCAAAATCAAAATGTGGAAGAGCCATCCACCCCTTTAAGCTAGACAAATAGGAGGGCTTAGCTGCTGCAGACCTCTGTTATGGGGGCAGGGGTCCTCGCTCCCGGCCGCAGAGGGCCGTGGTGACGTGCTGTCCCGTGTCCTGAGACAGCCGGCCTTGAGCATCACACGGGGTCCCCAGGCAGGGAGCTGGGCCTGGCTCAGGAGGAGCGCACGCCAATGGGCCGCCCAGCTGCAGGAGAGCCGCCTCTCACATGGCAGAGCGCTATACTTAGGGCGCAGATGCTATTTTAAAAAGCTGTTCGCAAGTCTTCTGAGTCTCTCTTCCCAGTGGGGGAATGTGCAAATTGAAGCCGCTTTTCCCGACACTTGTCACAGCCTGTGGATGATTTAATGGGAATGTTTCCCCAACACGACCGCCCTGCGGTCCCGTTTTTTTTTTTTTTTTTTTTTTGGGGGGGGGAAGAATATCCCATGCTTGTTAGAATCTGCTCAGGATGACAACGTCTGTGCAACAGCTCCGCTGTACAAAACAAAACAAACAATACGGCAGTGGGCGTGAGGCTCTAGTTCATGGGCTCGCAGGGTGGACACGTGCCTCCCTGGTCTTAGCTCCAAGCCTGTAGAGACAGCGGCCGGGCTTCCTGGACGCGGGAGAGCAGGCTGCTTCTCCTCCCTCCAGGGCCTCCTGTGCATGGACAGGCTGGAGATGGGTGAGCTTCCCTGAGCGCTCTCTCTCTCTCTCTCTCTCTCTCTCTCTCTCCAGGTGGACACATGAAGGGTTAGAGGCATTCAATAGAGGGCCAGGCGGTGGCGCACCTGGTTAAGTGCTCATATTACAATGCACAAGGACCTGGGTTCAAGCCCCTCACCTGTAGGAAGAAAGCTTCATGAATGGCAGGGCTGCAGGCCTCCCTCTCTCTCCTCTCTCTTCTCCTCTCTCTCTCTCTCTCTCGCTCTCTCTCTCTTGGTGGTTACATGAAGGGTTAGAGGGCAGGGGCCAGGCAGTGGTGAACCTGGTTGAGTGCACACACTACGGAGCACAAGGACCCAGGTTCAAGATCCTGGTCCCCACCTGCAGGGTGGAAGCTTCACAAGTGGTGAAGCAGAGCAGCAGGTGGCACTTTCCTCTCTCTCTCTCTCCCCCTCTCCTCTCCTCCCTCTCTCTTTATATCCCCCTCCCATCTCAATTTCTGTCTCTATCCAATAATAAATAAAGTAAAATTTAAAAATAATGAAATTTGGGGGACAGGCGGTGGCGCAGTGGGTTAAGCGCAGGTGGCACAAAGCACAAGGACCGGCCTAAGGATCCCGGTTCGAGCCCCCGGCCCCCCACCTGCAGGGGAGTCGCTTCACAGGCGGTGAAGCAGGTCTGCAGGTGTCTCTCTTTCTCTCTCCCTCTGTCTTCCCCTCCTCTCTCCATTTCTCTCTGTCCTATCCAACAACAAACAACATCAACAATGGCAATAATGAGAACCACAAGGAGGCTACAACAACAAGGGCAACAAAAAGGGGGAAAAATGGCCTCCAGGAGCAGTGGATTCATGGTGCAGGCACCCAGCCCAGCAATAACCCTGGAGGGAAAAGAAAAAAAAATAAAAATAAAATAAAAATAATGAAATTAAATTAAAGAGGGATTCAGTGACCTGCTTAACACCAGGTGAGGGGAACTGCCTCTGGGAAAACCTGGCCTTCAAGAGGGCAACACAGTCTCTCTCTCTCTCTGCCAGTCTCAGACAGTGAAGCCCCAGCTTCCCTGGTCTCCTTGGCTCTGTCCAGGGGCCCAGGCCTGGTGTGACAGCTGTCAGGCTAGTTACCCCCAGCCCCACCCCTGGGTCATGCACGCCTGCCTGCATATCCTTCCTCATTCAAGGCTCATGGTGCATGCTTAGCAAACCAGGAAATAGTGAGAGATGGGATCTTCTCCCCAACTCAGACAAGTCATCAGGCAACAGCGAGACAGGGGTCACGGTTTCCATGGGCCTGAGTAGATCACATGTGTGAGGCGCTTGACATGCTCATATCTATGTATGGAATCTGTCCACTCTCTGTTGTTAACCATCTATTATCTACCAGTGGCCTATTCTCTAGCTTCTTTCTACTTGAATTTTTTTTTATCAATATTAATGTTTACTTACTGGATAGAGACAGAGAGAAATATAGAGGAACGGGGCTGGTTGGGCGCACATGTTACAGTGAGCAAGGACCCAGGTTTGAGCCCCCAGTCCCCACCTGCAGCCCCGTTCCTCTATATTTGCAAATGATGAAGCAGGGCTGCAGGTGTCTCTCTGTCTCTCTCCCTTTTTATACCCTCCTTTCCTCTTGAGTACTGACTGTCTCTATCCAATACATAAAGATAATAACAACAACAACAACAAAAGAAATCTAGAGGAACGAGGAGATATATACACAGAAAGACAGAGACACCTACAACCCTGCTTCACTGCTCTCAAAACCTCCCTCCCCCCCCCGCAGGTGGAGACTGGGGGCTTGAACCCGGGTCCTTGTGCACTGTAACGTGTGTCCAACTGAGTGTGCCACTGTCCGGCCCCATCCTCTACATCCTATTATTACCAACATCATCTCCTAAGATCTGGTACCCACATCTGCCTTGACAGATTCATACCCAGCAGCACCGACTCTTAGTGATGTCGTCAGTCTGTCATCACAGAGGTTGGGACACTCTTTTCTTACTTGTTTCATACCCACTAATCTATATTTCTTTCTTTCTTTCTTTCTTTCTTTCTTTCTTTCTTTCTTTCTTCCTTCCTTTCTCTCTTTCTTTCTTTCTTTCTTTCTTTCTTTCTTTCTTTCTTTCTTTCAGAATTTATTTGTTCATGACAAAGACGAGAAAGAGAAAGAACCAGACACCACTCTGGTACATGTGTTGCCAGGGATTGAACTCAGGACCTCACGCTTGAGAGTCCAGTGCTTTATCCACTGTGCCACCTCTCAGACCACTATCTGTCCCTCTCCATGCTGGGGAGCTTCCTGGGTCTTGCGCTGTGGAGAAGGGGAGGTTCAGAACCCTGCTGACTATCCACACAGTTCACTTCAAAGACATACACTCTGTACACACCAACTAAAAGAAGAAAAAAAAATAGGAATAGAAAAGGGAAAGTTCTCATTAAGATGTCCAATTGCCCTGAATAGCGCTCGGCGTAGAATAGTTCATGCAGGGGCCGAGGCAGCTGAGGAGACAGCTTCTCCAGTCACCCGGAGCCTCAAAGATGAGACAGCAGGAGGCTCAAGCCGTTCAAGTCTCTTCTCTGCAGCCCCTTTCAGGATGTTAAGCATTGTAAATGTGTGCTTAACCACGTGCCACTGCCTGGCCCCCTCTTTCTTTTTATATCTTTTTTTTAATTATCTTTATTTGTTCATTGGATAGAGATAGCCAGAAATCAAGAGGAAGGGGTGGGGGCGGGGAGACACCTACAGCCTCACTTCACCACTCGTGAAGCTTTCCCCTGCAGGTGGGGACCAGGGGCGTGAACCCACGTCCTTGTGCACTGTATTGTGTGCGCCTAGCCAGGTGCGCCGCCACCCAGCCCCCCTCCCTCCACAGCTGCATCTCTTGTGCTCTGGGCGACGCCAGCCCTGCGGTGAGGACTTGCACAGACTAGCCTCTGGGGGCTGTGCTTCTGGGCAGGCGAGCCTGCAGCATTTCTCTCCACCACCCCCTGGGAGACTTTTCTAGAACAACTCTGGCCCGTTCCCTCGCTAGGGAGGCTTCCACAGGAGAGGCTCCTGCTCACCGAGAGATAACTGGTCAAGTCCAGAGAAAGAAACGTCTTGTAGGCGACACCAGGGGAGGAGCCAGGGCCTCACACAGCACAGCCTGTGGTACAGCTGCCTCTTGGCCCAAATGTTTCATTCTTTGTTTTATAAACAGGGGGAGAGAGAGAGAGAGAGAGAGAGAGAGAGAGGGAGAGGGAGAGGGAGAGGATGGACAGAGACAGTCTCACAGGGGACAGCACAGCACCATTGCACCATCCCCTGGAGCTGCTCACCTGGCAAAGTGTGTGTTCTATCCACTGAGCTGTCTCGTGGCCTCAGAGACATTTTCACTGTTCTAACCCAGGGGAGGGGACACGGCACAGGGATAACTGGGTGCCCCCCCGGCCTGGGGTGACAGCGGGCCTCTCCTTCCTGTGCCCTCTGCTCCCCCCCCCACCCCTTCCTCCAGGCACAGATCCAAGCTGTGGGTCCCAGCTTGCTTCCGGTTCGGCCCACGGAATCGTGTGAAGCTCTGATTTGGTCTTGTGCAATTCTTTTTGAAAACATTCTGGTTTGAGCAAGTTCATCAGGTCTATTTTGGGGATGTGCTTTGGTTCAGTTACCACACGGACATGTGGGTTCCGCTCCATGCAGGGCACGGCATGGTGCGGTCGGCTTCTGGCCCTGGTGGACGGGGCTGTCCTCACTGTGGTCTGCTCCCAGGCAGGAGGACGTCGGAGGCCAGGCTGGCTGCGCTCGGGACTCCCCCCCACCCACCCACACCTCTGCCTTGTAGGGGAGCAGGTACCACAGGGAGCAGAGTTAAGATGCACTCAGTCCCCCTGCCCCTCCCTCCTCACTTCATGCTTTTAAACGACCAGATTTGGCTGACAAAGTGAATCTCTTTCATCTCATAGCTATGAAGTTACAACAGCCTCAATGTTTTCGTGTCTTCCTGAAACTGTTTATTTGGACACACTGTGAAGAGGAAAAAGGGGAAAAAGTTTTATGACTCTCCAGGGATTTAAAAAAAAATGCCCATTTGCCCTTATTTTGCAATGATGCTGGTTGTGAAATCCAGACTGAAAACACTGGAGGCAGATGAAGAGTGGAGGCCCCTGTCAAGACTTCCTGATGGCTGTCAACAAACCAAGTTCACAGAGGGAGGGAGGGGTGGGGAGTGGAGGTGGCAATGCAGCCCAAAGCACAAAAGCATGGTGCTTCCTTTATTTGTTTATTTATTGCTTCCAGGATGATTGCTGGGGCTCCCTATGGCACTATGGAGCCTTTGTTCCTGGAGGCCATCTTTTTCCCATTGTTGTTGCTGCTGTCACAGTTGTTGGATAGGACAGAGAGAAATGGAGAGAGGAGGGGAAGACGGAGAGGGGGAAAGAAAGATAGACACCTGCAGACCTGCGGCTTGTGAAGCGACTCCCCTGCAGGCGGGGAGCCGGGGGCTTGAACTGGGATCCTTGCACTTCATACTATGTGCGCTGAACCTGCTGTGCCATCATCCAGGTCCCCCCACTCATTGTTTTTTTTTTTTTTTACAAAACTAAAAAAGAACATTTCACATTTCCAGTGGCTCTGATCATAAAAACCATCTGCAACTGCTCACAAAATAGCTTAAAGAAACATATGAGGGCCGAGTGGTGGCACGCCAGGTTAAGTGCACATAGTATGAAGCATAAGGACCCGTGCAAGGAGCCCAGTTTGAGCCCCCGGCTCCCCACATGCAGAGGAGTCGCTTCACAGGCGGTGAAGAAGGTCTGCAGGTGTCTGTCTTTCTCTCCCTCTCTGTCTCCTCCTCCTTTCTCCATTTCTCTCCATGTTATCCAGTAAAATGGGAAAAATGGCCTCCAGGAGCAGTGGACTCATAGTGCTGGCACTGAGCCCCAGTGATAACCCTGGGGGCAAAAAAGGAAAGAAAGAAGAAACACACACACACTCACACACACACACTCACACACACACACTCACTCACACACACACACACACACACACACTCACACACACACACTCACACACACACTCACACACACACACACACTCACTCACATACACACACTCACACACACTCACACACACACTCACACACACACACTCACACACACACACACACACACTCACACACACACACTCACACACACACACTCACACACACTCACACACACTCACACACACACTCACACACACACACTCACACACACACACACACACTCACACACACACACTCACACACACCCACACACACACTCACACACACACTCACACACACACACACTCACACACACACACTCACACACACACACACACACTCACACACACACACACACACACACACACACACACACACACACACACACACACACCTGCATGCAAGAGCCCAGCTCCTGCACACAGGGAGGGCAGCCTGGGGCAGGGCAGGAGGGAGGAGGCCTCCCAGAGGCTCTGGAAGCTTCTCCAAACCACGGACAAGCAGATGCTGGGTGCCGGGAGCAGCCTGCGGTGCAGTGGGAGATTTCCCCGCGGCTGCTACACTTGGCGGCTCTGGCTGTGAGGGGAGAACGAAGGTGATTAAACTTCAGTCCTGTGGGTTTTTCTTTTGTGGCCAAGGACTGAATGAATTACTGGCAGGAAACTTCAGCTCATGAATTCAGTCAAGACCCCTTTCGTTTGTCAGAGCTGCTTCCTGCCCGTTTCCTTGAAACATCTGCTTCTCGGGTTCAGGGGGAAACGCCCACTCACACTTACACACACCCACCCACCCACCCTCCTTTGTGAGAATGAGCCGTGACCCAAACTTCCCTGTGCAGGAGGACTTTCAGATTCCCTCTGAGCAGAGTTTATTTAAGATCTCTTTAATAGCTTCCTTGTCCTCCTCGCGTCCCTTCCGCTTCTCAGTTCTGGACACTCTCAAGCTGACAAGAGGGCACGTTCGTTCGGGCTGAGAACCTTCCAGAAGGAGCCGGCAGCCCAGTCTGGAGGAGGCTGCCAGGAAGCGGCTCTCCTTACAAGGCAGGGACTTCCTGCTGCAGCTGGCTCTCCATCACAGAACCCCTCCAGGGCAGGGGGACAGGAGGGCAGGGGGGCAGGGGCAAGTAGGCAGGTGGGCAGGGGCAGGAAAGATGAGGGGCAGAGGAACAGGGGGCAGGAGGACTAGGGGGCAGGACCAGGGGGTGGAGATCAGAAGGGCAGGATCAGGATGGCTAGGGACACAGCGGGATGGAGGGCAGGGGACCCGGGGGTAGGGGGAAGAGGGCTGGGGCACAGGAGGTAGGGTAGCAGGGGGGCGGGGACACTGCTCAAGTTCAAGTCCTGGCTCAGGTGGCTCTCAGCCCTCCCATCAGCAGGAAAGAAACATAGGCGAGACAGGAGACGGGCCACGTGGCCACAGAGACACTCAGCACAGTAGAGACAGTGGGAGGGGGACCCGGGTTCAAGCCCCGGTCCCCACCTGCAGGGGGAACTTCACGGGCGGTGAAGCAGGTCTGCAGGTGTCTGTCTTTCTCTCCCCCTCTCTGTCTTCCCCTCCTCTCTTGATTTCTCTGTCCTATCCAACAACAACAGCAGCAACAATAACAGTAACAAGGGCAACAAAATGGGGAAAATGGCCTCCAGGAGCAGTGGATTTGTAGTGCAGGCACCGAGCCCGTGATAACCCTGGAGGCAAAAAAAAAAAAAAACACCCACGGAAGTGGGGTGGGGGTGGGGGTGGCAGGTGAGCTGGTGGTTTCAGCCTGAACAGCAGCTGGCAGTTCTGAGCCTTCAGGGTCCTGCGGCTGCAAGGCTCTAACATGAGTGCAGAAGCCCAGCCTCAGTGTCTGGCCACACGTACTGGAAGAAGCGTCCACTCTGATCTCCCCGTGCTGCAGCCAGGACTGCGAGCTGTGGCCGTGCCTGCCTGTCCCCTGGCCTCTCAGAGCTCACACATGTACTTTTGGGCCATCCCTCCATCTCTCAGAGCTCACACATGTGCTGTTGGGCCATCCATCCCTCCATCAAGTCACCGCAACCCTCATCCCCTTCACACACACGCACACACCCACCACGGAGCCGCTCCCCAGGAAGCCATCCAATCTGAGACATGGTCAGGTAAATTAGATAAGACGTTCTGTCTTTTTAAAAAATTTTTTTATTTAACTTATGCATCTATCTAATCAACTGAAACATAAGGAATTCATGAGGGAGGCCAGATGGTGGTGCACCTGGTTGAATGCAAGGACTCAGGTTCAAGCCCCCAGTCCCCACCTGCAAGAGGCAAGCTTTGCAAGTGGTGAAGCAAGTGTCTTTCTGTCTCTCCCCCTCCCTCTCTCTCTCTCTCTTTTGCATAATCATTATGCTATCTGCCGCGAGGGACCTCCAGGTGCTCGAGGGGCTCCCGGGTCCTGCAAGGGACCCCCATACATATTTTTTAAGGTTTTACTTATTTATTAATGAGAAAGATAAGAGGAAAGAAAGAAGTAGACATCACTCTGGTACATGTGCTGCTGGGGATTGAACTCAGGGCCTCATGCTTGAGAGTCTGATGCTTTATCTACTGCGACAGCTCCCGGACCACCATACATATATATTTTAAAATATTTTATTTATTTATTCATGAAAAATGATAGGAGAGAGAGAAAGAACCCAACATTACTCTCGTACATGTGCTGCTGGGAATTGAATTCAGTACCTCATGCTTGAGAGTCCAAAGCCTTATCCATTGCACCATCTTCCGGACCACTCTCTCCCTCTCTATCTCCCCCTCCCTCTCTATTTCTGGCTGTCTCTACCCATAAATAAAGATAGTGATTATAATAAATTTATTTTTATTTAGTTTTTTTTTTTACCATCACTCACTAATAAAAAGACAGAATCTACAAGCAGAATGTCAAACTCCGCTTTAAGTGTTTTTTTTTGTTTGTTTGTTTCTTTTTTTGGTAGAAAAAAATTCATAAGTAATAAAAATTTTAAGGGATCCATATAGTCTTAAAAAGTCCAATGTCAACATCAAGCCACACACATGCTGACTGATAGAAACCATGAAAAGAACAGGACAAGGAAAAATCAAAAGGTCAATGAAACTAAGCAGCAACGTGAAACCACATATCCCAGGACTTACTTAGAAAATGCAATACTCAAGATATTTCTCCAAAGGTCCATTTTTCCTTGAAATTTCCAAAGGATTTGAAAAATATAAGTGCAGATGCATTTGGGAATATCGAGAAAAACACAACAAAACAAGATTCATAGCGAGATTAGCGTGTCAGTTTTGCCAGTTTCCCTGTCAGTGGAAAAAGTTCATTCGACAAATTAAAAAATAAAAAAATCACAGAGACAGGATGTGGGAGTGTTTCTGTAGATCATGATTTATGGTCTATGGATGTCATGTGAAAGCCTTCTTTCCCAGACTGGAACCCACACGAGACCAGGCTGTCCATCTTCACACAGCCTTTGCTAACATGCCCACGCACCTTGCTTGGGGGTCTTGGGGTGCAGGCCTGGGCATTCTGGGAAAAGGCTTACAGCCTCCCCTAAACGCTGTAGGGGAGCCCTGGCCCCCAACCATATGGCTTGCTCAAGTCTTTGCACTTTCTTTCTCTGTCTCTCTCTTTCATTTTTTTTTTCTGCCTCCAGGGTTATCGCTGGGGCTCAGTGCAGGCACTATGCATCTGCTTCTCCATTTTTCCATCTTTTAAATTTTTTATTGGACAGGACAGAGAGAAATCAAGAGAGGAGGGCAAGACAGAGAGGGAAAGATAGACACCTGCAGACCTGCTTCACGGACCCTCATCTGGGGCGTGCACCCCTCTCTACACAGCTGTGGAGTCACGGGATGGGGGGCAGCTCCAGGGGGGTGAGGAGGTGGGGAGGGAGGGAGGCAAATTCGCGTCCACACACGGGGTCCATGTGGTGACGTGCCAGGAATAGTCAGGGAGTCTGTGGTTGCGCAGGGGCCCTGGGAGGGAGGTGCTGAGAGCAGAGGGGACCCCGAATTCTGCCCCACAGCCTGATGTGGCCTGAGGCTCCCACAGGGTGCAGAGTGGGTGGGAACAGTGACCAGAAGGGGGGTGGCCAACACACCCGACTCAGTGGGGGGACCCCAGGGTGCTCCCCTCCTGCACTGGCTGTTACACCCAGGAAGGTCCCCGGGCTCAGGGCAGAGGCCGGCTTGAAGACACATGATAGCAGGAATGTACACCCCAGCTGCCACCATGAGCCTGAGTCTCCTGGCCCCCTCGTCCCCCAGGGTCCCAGGGACAGCAGTGCCTCCACTGCGTGCGGTGCCCGGCCATGCTCCCCCAGCCCACAGGCCAGGGCCTCCCGTCCACACGCAGGGCCACGTGTGGCAGGTAGAGGACTCTGTCCCCACAGCTGCAGCTGTCACAGCCCCTGGGTCCCTGTGCCCCACCGATGGCTGAGGCTTCCAGAGCCAGGTCCCAGGCACTCTGGTGTCTCCTTGGGCATCGTCTGTGACCTCACGGGACCTGAGGCCACCATCTGAGGCCGGGGTGGAAGGGAAACCTCAAGGGCTGTGTGACAGAGGGGTGTCGTGTCACGCCAGCCCCACAGCATGGGGAGGGGTCTGTTGCCCTGGCCTCCTGCAGTCACCAGGAGGCCCCAGAGAGGACACTGGGTGACATGGATGTCATTGAAAAGCCAGGTGCACCCTGCCTCCCCACACTCCCCTGCAGGGCCCCGGGTACAGGCCACACCGCAGGGCCCCTGGCGGGAAAGGAAGGCAGGCAGGTCAACAGGTGGGCAGGCGGGCAGGTGGGCAGGCGGGCAGGTGGGCAGGCGGGAAAGGAAGGCGGGCAGGCGGGCAGGCGGGCAGGTGGGCAGGCAGGCAGGTGGTCAGGTGGGAAAGGAAGGCGGGCAGGTGGGAAAGGAAGGCGGGCAGGTGGGCAGGCGGGCAGGTGGGCAGGTGGGCAGGTGCGCAGGCAGGCAGGCTCAGGTTCTGGCTGCCAGCCCCAGGACTGGGGAGGAGAGTTGCTTTTTTTTTTAAGTAGACAATTATTTTTTAAAAACTTTATCTCTTTATTGCATAGAGGCAGTCAGAAATTGAGAGGGAAACAGGAGAGAGACAGAGAGACACCTGTAGCCCTGCTTCACCTCTCACAAAGCTTTGCCCCTGCAGGTGGAGACCGGGGGTTCAAACCCTGGTCCTGGCACGTAGTAACATGTACACTCAAGCAGCTGTGCTACCACCTGGCCCCGGGGGCTGCACATTATAAGTTACAGACGGACAGAAACCAGGTGAGAAGGCACCCGAGACCCTCCCTCAGATAGAGCTGCACCGTCTGCACAGTCAGCGGGCCCTTTCTAGAGATTTCAAAGGCAGTCACGCCACCCTCACAGCCGCACAAAACAGCCTTTGTTGCCGGACATGAGAAACACACACTCGTGGCTAAAAAAAGAGGCAGGAAGGAAGTGTGGGGGGTGGAGAGGGCTCCCCTCCAGTGGGCTCTGTGGGCACAGCCCCTCCTGCCCCAGCCTGGACCTCAGCTGGGACCCCAGGGTTCTGCAGGCCCCTGCCCCCTACCTCGTCTGAAGCCCCCCGCACGCCGTCCTGGGAGGCTCTCAGGACGGCTTCTCTCAAAGGCTCTGGGTCAGGCTGCTCCCGCCAGCTTGGGGCTCAGCAGGAAGGCTGGTCAGGATTGCATGGGATGCTACCCGCTGTGGGGGTCCCTGAGAGGCCCGTCCCCCTGCTTCTGGGACAAGTCAGGTGGCTGGAGGTCAGAGCCAGAGCACCCAGGAGCGATATGGTGGTGATGGAGGGGCCGACGCCTCCTGGGCTGGGGAGCAAGGCTGCATCTGGGCATGGCGGCCCCCGAGCCGCACTTGCACAGCATACCTGTCTCCTCCAGGGCTGGTCCCCAGAGCACATGCCCCAGGGCTGGGGGACCACCACGGCATGTGCAGTGTAGGGTGGGCTCCCCAAGACCTGTACCCCCTGCCCTGGCCTCCCTCTGCCCTTCTCAGATGGCCACATGGAAACACTGGCCCCCCAGTGCCTCCCCCACCCCAGACCTGAACTCTGTGCTCCTCCTGCAAGAACACCTGCCCCTCCCCCCAAGACCTCAGCTCCCGGGGAAGCTCCTTAAAAGGCAGGGCCCCCTAAAAGTCCACTCAGAAGGCCCTCAATTGGTCTCTTTAAGAACTCAGCAGCTCGCACAGACACAGGGGTGTACGGCACCCCCCCTCCACTCGCAGGTACCACAGGAACGCTGAATCCACAGACGGGGTGCAGGGCACAGCCTGCCACAGAGCTGGGGAGGGGGATGGGGGTGTCCCTCCAAGCAACCAGCCCCCTCCTGGAGAAGCTGGGATGGCTGGGCAGAGGGTGTTAGAGGTAAAGCCGGGGAAAGTGAACTCTTCTTAGAAAGTCTTTTGGGGAGAAGGCCCTTTTGAAAAACCCAAGCTAAACAGAGGCTCTCTGGGAAAGGGAAACCAATACAGCATATCCTGGAGCCTCCTTGACTGCCGGCTGGCCACAGGAGTCCAGGACAGGCGACGACGCAGAGAAGTACTCTCCCCAACAGGGCTGGAGTTTGTACGAGTCTCCAATCCTGCATCTGCTGTATAAGCGTCAGCATGTACAGACGTGATGGATAAGAAAGTTCTCTTTCTTGGGAGTCGGGCAGTAGTGCAGTGGGTTAAGCGCACATAGTGCAAAGCGCAAGGACCGGCATAAGGATCCCGGTTCGAGCCCCCGGCTCCCCACCTGCAGGGGAGTCGCTTCACAGGAGGTGAAGCAGGTCTGCAGGTGTCTGTCTTTCTCTCCCCTCTCTGTCTTCCCCTCCTCTCTCCATTTATCTCTGTCCTACCCAACAACAGCAATGACAACAATACTAATGACAACAACAACAACAACAAGGGCAACAAAAGGGAAAAACGGCCTCCAGGAGCAGTGGATTTGTAGTGCAGGCACTGAGCCCCAGCAATAACCCTGGAGTCAAAGTAAATAAATAAATAAAAAAGAAGCAGAAACAGTCCATTCTAATACAGGACTCTTTTGTTACAATGCAAAGTTTTGATTTTTCTGAGCGAGAGGCCTCGAGGTGGCACACCTGGCTGAGTGAGCGCACATGTTACAATGCTCAAGGACCCAGGTTCGAGCCCCCAGCCCCCACCTGCAGGGGAAGAGATCTGCACGTGGTGGAGCGAGGCTGCAGGTGTCTTACTGTCTCTCTCCTTCTCTATTTCTCTCCTCCCTCTTGATTTCTCTCTGCCTCTATCCAATAAATAAATAAATAAATAAATAAGTTTTAAAAGTAAGAAACAGAACAAGGGAGATACAGAAAGAGAGAGAGAGACCAGAGGACTGCTCACTCCGGCTTATGGTGGTGCTAGGAATTGCAGCTGAGACCTCAGAGCCTCGGGCATGCAAGCCTTCTGCAGAGCCTCTATGCTGTCCCTGCCTGTCTCCCTGAGCGTCTCCTGGGGCCAGACCTTGTGCACTGGACACTGAAAATCCAACATATGTGCCAGGCAGTTGTGCCCAGTTGAACACCCACATCATCATGTGCAGGAACTTGAGCTGCCCGCCTGCAGGGCACCCTCCCGTGAGCACCAAAGCAGGGCTGCGGTGTCTCTCTGTTTCTCTCTCTCTCCCTCTCTATTGCCCTGTCCTCTGGATTTCTCTGTCTCTTAATCAAAATAGAAAGAGAGAGAGAGAGGGGGAAAAAAAGGAAACAATGATCACCAAGAGCCATGGATTTGTTGTAGTGGTATCACGCCCTAGAGATAACCTTGGTAGCAATAAAACAAAGAAAGAGGACGGTGGGGGGAGACAGCATAACGATTATGTAAAGAGACACTCATGCCTGAGGCTCCGAAGTCCTAGGTTCAATCCCTCACACCACCATAAGCCAGACCTCTGGTGTATCTCTCTCTCTCTCCCCCTCTGCATCTCTCTCAAAAATAAAATAAATAAATAAATACTTTAAAAAATAAATAAAAGAAAGAAGGGGCGGGCGGTGGCATACCTACTTAAGTGTACCTAGTACTAAGCACAGGGACCCGTGATCTGAGTTCAAGCCCCTGGCTCCCCACCTACAAGGGGCATGCACCACATGTGGCTTTATTTTGTTTATTTAGTTCAGAGACAGGGACAGAGACGCAGAAAGAGACAGCTTTACACAGGACGAGACACGGGCCCTGCTGAGTCAGCTATCTCCAGACCGTGCAGGAACAAACGTTTACATTATACAGTGTATGTGATAGGACCCCAGCTCTAAAACATTACCCATTCTTGACTCCAGGAACGCTTTCCCTCCCTGCTCCCTGGGCTTGGTGTCCATATTTCTAAAAGAAGGGACTGACCAGTCCCAGAGGCGGAGCAGCAGACAAAGTCTTGGATCCTCACGCCTGAGGTACCGAGTTCGATACTCAGCATCACACACGCCAAAGTGATGGTGCTTTCAGTCTGCTCTCCCTCTGCAAAAGGATGGTGGACATCCTTCCCTCTTCCCGGCTGCATCCTGGGACCACAGACCAGGCGGATCTGGGCTGGGACCCAGACATCTGCATCTTCACTCGCACCTAGAGGTGCTGTGGAGGGGGGAGGATGGGCCGCTGATCTGGAGACAGTCAGCAGAGCCTGACCGGGAGACCTAAGTGGATTGAGGGTGAGGGGTACCAAGACAGAGCAGAGCAGAGCAGAGCAGAGCAGAGCAGAACAGCAGCCCGGGCTGGGGCGCAGCGGGTCAAGCCCTGACTCCCACGCAGGATGGGACGCCCTGGTTCTCCCTCTCTCTCATGAGCCAATAAGGAGCCAGCAGTGGGGGGCCGGTGGTGGTACACCGTTAACCACACAGGTCCTGGGTTGCAGCCCCCGACTCCCCACCTGCAGGGTGGTCGCTTCACAAGCGGTGAAGCGGGTCCGCCGGTGTCTCTCTTTCTCTCTCCTTATCGCCCTCCTCTTTCAATTTCTCTGTCCTACCCAATAAAATGGGGGGAATGACTGCCAGGAGTGGAGAGTGGAGGATTCCTAGTGCTGGCACGGACCCCCAGTGGCTGGAAGCAAAAAGAGAAAAAAAATCTAAAAAAATGTATTAATTCACTTTAAAAATTATTATTTTTTGACTTTTATTATTATTTTTAACAAAGCACAGCTCAGCTCTGGCTTATGGTGGTCTGGGGAACTGAATCAGGGACTTTGGAGCTTCAGGCATGAGAGTTTTTGTTTTTTGCCTCCAGGGTTATCACTGGAGCTCGGTGCCTGCACTATGAATCCACTGCTCCTGGAGACTATTTTTTCCCCTTTTTGTTGCCCTTGTTCTTTATCATTGTTGTTGTTATTATTATTTGTTGTAGTTATTGATGTCGTTGTTGTTGGATAGGACAGAGAGAAATGGAGAGAGGAGGGGAAGACAGGTTTGGGGAGAGAAAGACAGACATCTGCAGACCTGCTTCACCGCTTGTGAAGCGACTCCCCTGCAGGTGGGGAGCCGGGGGCTCGAACCGGGATCCTTAAGGCTGGTTCTTGTGCTTTGTGCCACCTGCTATGCTTAACTGCTGCGTGACCACCCAGCCCCCACAAGTCTTTTTGCATGACCATTAGGCTATCTGCCCCCCCCCCCTTTACTTCTCATTGGCTATCTGCTCATGGAGCAGCAAGGGTGCTCTCTCTCATCTCTGTCTGGACTGGCTTCTAATGGGCCAGGCTGGAGAGTGACCGTGACACCAAGCCTCGTCATTCATAAGCGTCTTCTCCAGGACAGAGAGAAAACAAACAAACAAACAACTCAGCTTAGCCACGACTGTAGTAGTTTGGGTTTGAGACACCAGGGCTTTGTGGGCTGACTAGCTACACAGCTAGTTCTGCAGAGCACTGCCCATCAGGGCTGGGCCAGAAAGGGTACCTGGAGTGACCCGTGAGCCAAGGGCGGGCGCCCGTTAGATGGCAGGCAGGAGCGAGCCAGCCTTCAGAGGCAGAGGCAGCCAGAGCCCTCAGAGCCCTGCCAGCCTCCCTGCGGCCCCATTCGCTGCGATTTCATCACAATAATATGTTCGGAATCTCTGAAATGTTTCTCAATCAAAAAAAAAAAAAAAAAAGTCTGTGTATCTTGCAAAAATCAAACTCTTAATGAGTCCCTGAGAGGGCCTTAAAAGGAAGTTGGATGTCCCAGAGGAAGACGGGCCCTGAGAGGCACAGACCTCACCCCAGGCCCTAGGACAGGACGGGGTGGGCGGGGCCGTGACACAGTCCCTGTTGGGCTAGGGGGTGTCCCCACCAGTGCAGCAGCTGTGGGGGCCCTGTTCCCAGGTCGGTGTGGTGGAGGTGTGTGTCCTGCCCTCCCTGAGCGGCCATCAGTCTGTCTACCACCCTGCCTCCCTGCCCCCCAGCCCAGAGCTTGGAGCAGACCCCGTGAGGGCAGGCAGCCCTGCTGGCGACCCCAAGATGGGTCCCGCGCTGTCTCCGCAGAGCCTCTGGCCGGAGCCTTGGCCGCACACGCGTGTCCCTGTCAAGCCAGCCTGGCTCCATTACGCCTCCAGAGAGAACCCTGTTCTGTTCCCTTCCTTTTTCATTTATTTTTAGAAATATTTATTTATTTCAGCTAGAGACAAAGCAAAATTGAGAAAGAAGAGGAAATAGAGAGATAGAGAGACACCAGCACCCATGCTTCACCACCTGTGAAGCTTCCTTCCTGCAGGTGAGGACCAGGGGCTTGAACCTGGGGCCTTGTGCACTGTAACATGTGTGAGAGCGCCCAGTACACCACTTCCCAGCCTCTCTCTCTCTCTCTCTCTCTCTTTTCTTTCTAACTTTTTAAATATACTTTATTTATTTAGGATAGAGACAGAGAAATTGAGAGGGAAGGGGGAGATAGAGAAGATAGGACAGACCTGCAACATGGCTCCATTGCTCATGAAACGCCCCCTCCTGTCGGTGGGGACTGGGGGCTTGAACCTGGGTCCTAACACATGGTAACATGCACGCTCTACTAGCTGTGTCACTGCCTGGCCCCTGTTTGGCTCCCTTCCTGGGCCCTCAGCCTCTGGAGACTTCTGGAAAGCAGACTCACCTCCCGCAGAGTGGGCAGGCAGATGGGGGGGTGCGGCTCAGCCCCCTCAGCCCCCCTGTCAGCACAGAGCACCCTGGGGAGGGGGCAGCAGGCCTCCCGAGGCTGACATGGCTCACTCCTCCGTGCTGCCCACACAGACATGTGATGTGCATGGCCAGCTCTGTTTCTGAGCCTCTGAGTCACTCCAGAGAAGGGATCCCTCTCCCCCTGGCTTCGTGTGACCCCCCCCCACCCCGGGCCTCTCCCTCCCTGAGCTCTGATCTGCGGGCTGCAGAGGGATCCCTGCGGACCAGCTGGAGGAGTGGAGCCGAGCAGCCCTAGGACAGAGGGGCTAGGGCTCTGATGGCCCCCAGTCGCCCAGGCCAGCACCGCCCTCTCTCTCTGCCTCCACGCGGGCCCTCAGTGAGTTCTGGGAGCCCCGTGGCGGAGGTGGTGGCCTTCTCCAGGAAGACACCGCAGGCCTCAGGCAGGAGAGGGACCGGGAGCAGGGAGACCAGAGCGGCAGCCCAGACGCGGACAGGGTTCAGATGGCCGGGAGCAGCCCTCCCTCACTCCCAGCAAGGACGGGCCGCCCGGGGGCACCTGTCCGTGTCCCTGCTGCTTTCTCCTCCAGGCTGGGTGGCTATTGCAACTTCACCTGGGGGCAATTTGTTCGGGTTTTTGAAAAATTAAGTAAGTCAACTGCCAGAGTCTGATGTTTCTAGAAAAACAGACCCAGCTGTGAGTCGAAAAGTAAGAGAAACAAAACAGACAACAACAAAAGAAAGACTGCAAAAATCAAAACCCCAGAGACCTGCACTTAAATAGACATCCAAGCGGAATCTCAAAGCTCCAGGTCTTCACACCAGGTGCTGGCCTGCCACAACCCACCTGGGGGCCTGTGAGGAAGCTCCCAGGTCTGCACCTGCTAGCACACATGAGCCTCTCTCTCTCTCTCTCTCTCTCACTCACACACACACACACACACACACACATACACACACACACACACCTTCACTTGCACACCACACATGCACACACAGACACACCACACGCACGCACGCACGCACACCCACATACCCCCCCACAGACACAGCACACACGTGCACGCACAGGCCAAGGCTCTCTGTGGGGAGATGGGAATGCAGTGAGACAGGTCTGCTCCAAACAGCTTCATTGACTTAGCACTGCTCTGACCCTTTGACTCCCAGCCCCACACAATCCCGCTATTGAAGCCTGGACTTAGCTCCCTTTGTGCACCAATCAGGGTGGGAAGCAAAGCCAAGACAACAGGACACCTCCAGGCTCAGCTCCAGTTTCCTATGCCAATGTCAGCCCCCCCCCCCCCACCATCAGCCCCATCAGCCTGCCACTGCCTGCTCCCACCTCGGAAACCTTGACTCAGCCCAGCCAGGTAGAATCAGGCTTCCCACACCACCCCCTCCTACCAGCCGGCTCCAACTCAACTTTATGCTGGGTGCTCAGGGCCCAAGTTTGTTTCCATGGAGACAAGAGTCCCAGTCAGAAGTGGCTTCGAGTTGCAGGAGAAGCCCGGGCTCTGAACTCTGTTTATAAACACCCCCTCCTCCCCGGCTGTGGGCTGTGATCCTGGAGCCTGCCTGGCCCTTCTCCTCTCCAGACAAACTGCAGATGCTTCTGGAAGAACAGTACATCTGCCTCTTGAGAAGAGAAAGAGAGAGAGAGAGAGAGAGAGAGAGAGAGAGAGAGAGAGAGAGCAAAGTTGCACTGATCCAAAAAGGGACAGAATGCTCTGGGACTCATCACCAGGAACTTGGGGGCAAGGACACCGGCCCCAGTTTACACAAAGCCGCTTTCAAAGCTTGGAGGCTTTCTCCTCCTTCTGTAGCTTGCGCCTCCTTCCTTCCCTCTGTTTTGCAAGTGTGTTCAGCTCAGCACAAAAACCCCAAAGCTGGGGGTGGGGTGGGGCTGGCCTGAGCGGGGAGGTGGGGCACATGCCCACACAGGAGCCTGAGCCTGGATCCCGGCTCCTTGGCAGCTGCCCGTGACTCAGTCTGTGAGGGCTGTGCTTCCTCACTCACATGGCCAGCTAGGGAAGAGGAGGGACAGAGAGAGAGAGAGAGAGATTAGGCAAGGGTCTTATCACCCTCTGCCTCAGTTCACGCCCACACCTGGGTAAGCGGCCGTGTTGCTGCCTCACCCTCCTCTCAGTCTCTCTCTGAATACAGGAACACTTAGGGTGTCAGGTACACCCGCAGTAAAGTGGTTTCCAGCCACATCATCATGGATCTGGGGCGACGCCTGCCTTCCCCAAGACGCCATTTTTCAGATACAAAGTGGGGGCTGGGGGCCAGGAGGAGGCGCACCTGTAAGTGAACATAACACCATGCAGAAGGAGCCGGGCTCGAGCCCCCTACTCCCCACCTGCAGGGGGGGCGATTCATGAGCAGTGAAACAGGTCTGCAGGTGTCTGTTTTTATCTATCTGTCTGTCTGTCTATCTATCTGTCTATCTGTCTGTCTGTCTATCTGTCTATCGTCTATCTATCTCCCCTCCCTTCAGAGTTGCCCTCTATTCTGTCAAATAAAATAAAAGAAGAAAAGAGAGAGAGAAAGGAGTCGGGCAGTAGCGCAATGGTCTAAGTGCACGTGGCACGAAGCTCAAGGACTGGCATAAGGATCCCGGTTCGAGCCCCTGGCTCCCCACCTCCAGGGGAGTCATGTCACAGGTGGTGAAGCAGGTCTGCAGGTGTCTATCTTTCTCTCCTCATCTCTGTCTTCCCCTCCTCTCTCCATTTCTCTCTGTCCTATCCAACAACGACGACAACAACAATAACAAAAATAACTACAACAAGAAAACAGGAGCAACAAAAGGGAATAAATAAATAAATATTTTTTAAAAAGAAAGAGAGAGAGGAAGGAAGGAAGGAAGGAAGGAAGGAATGGCTGCTGGAAGTGGTGGATTCATAGTGCCCTGATGGCAATAAAGATAAAAAAATAAAAAGAAATTTGGGTCAAGGCAGTGGCGCACCTGTGCACCTTGTGCACTCACATCACAGTGCACAAGGACCCAGGTTCAAGGCCCTGATCCCAACTGCAGGGGGAAAGCTTCATGAGCAGAGAAGCAGAGCTGCAGGTGTATCTCTTTCCCTCTCTATCTCACCCTCCCTTCTCACTCTCTTGGTCTCTCTCCAATAACAAATAAATAAAAGATTTTTAAAAAGAAAGATGTCATACATGCCATAAAAATAAAAAGAAATCTAAAGTGAGGATTACAGAGCTCACTGCCCTCCCCTGAGGGAGCGACTGGTGGAATCTGACTCCTGCTGCCCTGTCCTACTCTCACCGCTGGACGAGTCCGGCCTGTCCGGAGGGCTTACACAACCAGCGGCTGGAGGTGCGGCCGCTCAGCCTGGCTTTCCTGGGGCCATATCCCCGGTAGGCTTGGTTCAGGCTTTCCTTGGCGGGGGACACGGGGCTCAGCTCCCACTGGCTGTGGCTCTCACAGCTCAGGGAAGGGTGCATGGTCCAGTTCTGTTCCCGAGAGCAGGCCTATGACCTGCCTGGGCAAACGACCTCACCTGTGTGTCCTGGAGCCTCCCCTGCCCAGAGCCCTGCTCCACTAGGGAAAGACAGAAACAGGCTGGGGGTGTGGATCCACCTGCCAACACCCATGTCCAGTGGAGAAGCAATTACAGAAGCCAGAACTCCCACCTTCTGCTTCCCACAAAGAATTTGGGTCCATCCTCCCAGAGGGGGAGATGTAGGGGAGGATGACCAGAAGGCTCTGAAAGCAAATTCCACCAAGACAGGAAGCGTTTGTCACCTGGAATCTTGTTTTAATACCATCACTGAAAAGGAAGTGAATTTTGAAAACACCAGAGGAAGTCAGATATTGTTTCTCTTATCTGAGAAAGAAGAGGGAAAAAGGAAGGATGCTGGGAAGTAATAATAGGTGTAGGTGTGACTTAGAAATGAAGTGAAGGCAGCACTATAGGAAAAAAATGGGGTGGTGGTGCACCTGGTTGAGCATACACACTACAGTGCGCAAGGACCCAGGTTCAAGCCCCCAGTCCCCACCTGCAGGGGTAAGCTCCACGAGAGCTGAAGTGTTGCAGGTATCTCTCTGTCTCTCTCCCTCTCTATCTCTGTCCCTCTCGATTTCTGGCAATCTCTATCCAATAGATAAAGATAAAAAATAAAGAAAAAAATTAAAATTATAGGAAAAAAGGGGGGGAATACAGTGACAGATACAAAGTCAGCTCACAAGTTGTGGTATATATACACAATGGAATACTACTCAGCTGTAAAAAATGGTGACTTCACCGTTTTCAGCCAATCTTGGATGGACCTTGAAAAAACCATGTTGAGTGAAATAAGTCAGAAACAGAAGGATGAATATGGGATGATCTCACTCTCAGACCGAAGTTGAAAAACAAGACCAGAAAAGAAAACACAAGTCGAACCTGAAATGGAATTGGAGTATTACACCAAGTGGGGAGAATACAGGTCCATGAAAAATGATGAATGAAATAGTGGGGGTTGTATTCTTAAATGGGAAACTGGGGAATGTTATGCATGTTCAAACTATTGTATTTACTGTTGAATGTAAAGCATTAATTCCCTAATAAAGAAATAAATTATTTAAAAAACAAAAAACAAAGTCAGCTCACCTTGACTGTGACCTTGGGAGAAGCACTGCAGTTTCCCATGGAGGGAATGCGGATACAGAGCTCTGGTGGCGGGAATGGTGTGAATTGTGCCCCTGTGATCTTGTAGCCTTGCACATCATTATTAGATTACTAATAAAAACTTTATAAAAAAGGAAGCAGCCACACACAAATCAAGGACATATGAGATAACATTCAAATATGATAGGAGGGGGCCAGGTGGCGGTGCACCTGGTTAAGTGCACGTAGCACCAAACACAAGGACCTGGGCAGGGACCCAAGTTCGAGGCTCCATTCCCCAACCTGCAGGGGAAAGCTTCATGAGGGGCGAAGCAGGTCTGCAGGTCTCTCTTTCTCCGCCCCCCTCAATTTCTCTCTGTCCTATCCAATAAAAAGTAGAGAAAACGTGGCTATCTGGAGTGGTGGGTTCGTAGTGCAGCCACCGAGCCCCAGCCTTAACCTTAGAGGCAAAAAAGAAAAAGAAATAAAAGAAAGCATGGCAGGAATGGAAGACATGGATAGACCATCAAGCCAAGACTGGTGAGACAAGACCAGTCTGAACAACCCTCCCTGAGATGTATCTGCGTGTGGGTCACATACGGTCAGTCCTTCCGCACACCACCCGTCCACAAGCATAGTCTTGTCTGTCTTTTTCAGTGTGATGCGGGGCGTTCTCCAAACAGCAAGAGCCCTTGGAACAGAAACCTCGAAACAACTCAAGCCATGTGGACGGGCTGACATTATTTTTCAGGCTGCAAGTGGAGACTGAACATGACTTTCCAAGGCCAGCGCTCCTGGGCAGAGGCCATCGATCTGGTGCCCAGCCAGAAAGCCCAGGGGCACCGAGACCCACGGTAACCCCCCCCCCCCAACGCTCCCACTTCCTCCTGCCAGGCTCCTCCAGGCCAGGCTCCTCTCTCTGGCTGAGATGCCCTTTGCCAGAAACGTGTATCCCATGGCACAAGACAAGAGGGAGGCTTGTTGGTTTGGGAAAGACGGCAGACAGATGCTCTCTGCGTGGATGGTGCTGCCAAGGGAAGGCTGCCCTGCCTCCCCCCACTTTGCAGGCCTCAGTGGCTGGTGCTGCGTGACGTGCTCCAGCTCAGGCCCAGAGGGGCAGAGGAGACTGGGGACGCACCCCCTCAACAGTCGCTCTCCTGCCTGCCACCTCCCGCCTCCCGCCACAGTGCACCCTTCCTTGCAGCCTTCCTGCCTCTTGGAGCCTCTCTCCTCTGAAGGGTAGTTTCTAGCAGACAACGCAGCCGGCTGCAGTGATTTTTCCATGTGCGGTGCCAGGGGGCGGGAAGCCAGTGAGATAGCTTCTTGTGCGATAGAACTGTTTCCAAGGGAAACTCAGGAAGGCAGGCGGGAACTGGCCCATAAAGCCGGGCAAACAAAAGTCTGTCCGACCCACCCACGTTAGCTTGTCTCGCTCACCAGCTGGGCAGTGAAGGGGATGGGGGAGAGGTGGCCAGGAGGGTGTAGGGGCTCGCCCTCCTTGTCCACTGGGGTGGGTCGGTGCGGGCACATACCAAGTGAGGCCAGACCTGCAGCCTTGCGGGCTGCGGGCTCAGGCCTGGGGGCATCCAGCCCCCACGTGGCTCTAGGGGGAGAGGTGGGAGATGGCCTTGCACCCAGGAGGCTGTGTGGGTGCTGGAGAGGAGATGGGCGGTGGGGGGGGGGAGAGCTGGGCAGTGGCGCACCGGGTTAATGCACATGGTACTAAGCACAAGCACCCTCGCAACAATTTGGGTTCGAGCCCCTGGTTCCCCACCTGCAGGAGGAAGCTTCACAGGCAGTGAAGCAGGTTTGCAGGTCTCTCTCTCTTTCTCTCTCTCTTCCCCTCCTCTCTCAATTTCTCTCTGTCCTATCCAATAAAAATGGAAAATGGCTGCCAGGAACAGTGGGTTCCTAGTGTTGGCACTGAGCCCCAGCGATAACCCTGGAGGCAAATAAGTAAATAAATAGTATTTAATTAAAAAGAGAAAGGAGAGGGAGTCAGGCCATAGCACAGCGGGTTAAGCACACATGGTGCAAAGCGCAAGGACCGGCTTAAGGATCCTGGTTCGAGCCCCCGGCTCCCCACCTGCAGGGGAGTCGCTTCACAGGTGGTGAAACAGGTCTGCAGGTATCTTTCTCTCCTCTCTCTGTCTTCCCCTCCTCTCTCCATTTCTCTCTGTCCTATCCAACAACGATGACATTAATAATAATGACAACAATAAAACAACAAGGACAAAAAAAGGAATAAATAAATAATTTTAAAAATTTTAAAAAAAGAAAGGAGAGGGGGATAGCAGAGCAGGACGCAGCCTCTCCTTGGAGACACCCCCACCACCACTACGGCCAAGGGACTTGCACGCAGGGCGGGCCGCTCTGGTGGGTTCTCTGGTCGACCCAGGCCTCTCCTGCTTCACCCTTCATATTTCTTGCCTTGTTACTGGCTCCTCCAACTGTAGGCTCTTGAACTCATGGTGAGTATCAGAGTCCGCTTTTGCAGACAGAGGAGACGGTGGGTCTATAGTTCCTTGTCCTTGCACCCAGCCTCCTGGGTACAAGGCCGTCTCCCATCTCTCCCTCCAGAGCCGTGCAGGGGCCAGATGCCCTCCAGGCCTGAGCCCGCAGCCCGCAGCCCGCAAGGCTGCAGGTCTGGCCTCACTCAGGATGTGCCCGCACCAATCCACCCCCAGCGGACAAGGACACTGCTCTCTGACTCCGCCGGGTGGTGACAACCCTTCCTTCCCGATGCCATGGACGTGTCACAACTCCTCAGGTGGCCCCCAGGCCCCCAGCCCCCAGCCATTCTGCTCAGTCTGTGCTCCAGTCTACTCAGCTTCAGGGGAGCGTCTGTGACTTGCCACTTCCACATCATAGAGCCTTCTAGTGACCGGCCATCGTTTCAGACTCTGCCCTGTGCCGGCTGCTGCTGAAACACTTGTAAAATCTACCTCCCAGCGCCAGCAGATGGCCATGGTAAGGGCCTGGGTTCCAGCCCCCGGGCCCCACAGGGAAGCAGTGCTGTGCTATCTCTCCTCCAGCCCTCTCCCCCTTACCTTTGTTCTTACTCTCTGCCTTTTTTTTTTCGATAGAGACAGCCAGAAATCAAGAGGGAAGGGGGAGATAGAGAGGGAGAGAGACAGAGAGACACCTGCAGCCCTGCTTCACCACTCGTGAAGCTTCCCTCCTGCAGGTGGGGAGCCAGGGGTTCGAACCCTGATCCTCGTGCTTAGTACTATGTACACTGAATCGGGTGCACCACTGCCTGGCCCCCTTCCCTCTATCTTAAAAATAAATAAATAAAAGTCTTCCAGGAGCAGAGGAATCCTGCAGGTATGTAGCCCGTCAATAACCCTGGTGGTGCCAGAAACAAATAACTAAGAAGACCGAGGGGACAGCAAGGCAGCCCACTTGCACGGAGGCTTGCCATCAGGGGCACAGTCCCATCCCTGTCACGCTGAGGGGGATCAGGTGCACACCAGTGGCTTTCTGTGTCTCCAGCTCTGTTTCTCTACCTGAAAAAGTCACTTTGGGGGCAGCAAAGCCTCAGTGAAGGCCTCAAATTGATTAATCAACTAACCTATCAATTAATTAATTAACTAAAGTGTTTCTTCTGTTAGCCTTCAACATTAACCCCAGAGCATCCTATCACCAACCACTTGCCATTTTTTATGAGAGAGAAAGATGGAAAGATGGAGAGAGGATAAAGAGAGAAAGGGAGGTGGGAGAAAGAGAAGGAGAGGGAGACAGAGAAGGAGAGAGAGAGAGGGAGAAGAGAGAGAAAGGGAGAGGGAGGAAGAGACAGGGAGAAGGAGAGAGAGGGGGGAGAGAGAGGGAGAGAGAGAGGGAGAGAAGGAGGAGAGAGAGAGAGAGAAGGAGGGAGACAGAGGGAGAGAGAGAGGGAGAGACAGAGAGAGGGAGAGAAGGAGGAGAGAGAGAGAGAAGGAGGGAGAGAGAGGGAGAGAGAGAGGGAGAGACAGAGAGAGGGAGAGAAGGAGGAGAGAGAGAGAAGGAGGGAGAGAGAGGGGAAGAGGAGTCAGGGAGAAGGAGAGAGGGAGAGAGGGGACAGAAAGGGAAAGAGAGAGGAAGAGGCAAAGAGAGGGAGAGGGGGAGAGAGAAAGGGAGAGAGGGAGAAGGAGAAAGAGAGGGAGAGAGGGAGAGACAGAGAGGGAGAGGGAAAGAGAGGAACAGACAGGGAGAGATGAAGAGACAGAGAAAGGGAGAGAAGGAGGACAGAGAGAGAGAGGGAGAGGGAGGGAGAGAGAGGGAGAGGGGGAGAGAGAAAGGGAGAGAGGGAGAGGGAGAAAGAGAGGGAGAGACAGAGAGAGGGAGAGAGAGGAAGAGACAGGGAGAGAGGGAGAGAGAGGGGGGGAAAGAGGGGGAGAGAGGGCGAGAGAGAGGGGAGAGGATAGGGAGAGAGGAGGGAGAGAGGAGGGAGAGAGGGGGAGAGAGGGCAGAGAGAGAGAGAGAAAGAAAGAAAGAAAGAAAGAAAGAAAGAAAGAAAGAGAGAGAGAGGGAGCGAGTGTACCGGCTAGCTCTGACTCAGGCAGTGCTGAGGAACAGGCCTAGAGGCCAGGCTTGCAAGTCCTACGCTTTGCCACTCCATACCCCCCCCCCCAATCCGCAGGGTGAGTACTAACGGGCCTCTGGGGTGGGGGGAAGCCGGATGGTGCAGCGCACACCCTGGGTGCAGACACCCCACTTGACAGGTGGAGACACGTGAGGGCAGAGACGCCGCAGGGCTCCCACGGACAGCTGCTGCTGGGTCTCACGGAGCCGGCACCCGGGCGCCCCACTCTGCTCAGCGCTCCCCCCCCCCCCCCCCCCCCGTCACATTTGCTCTGTGCTCTGCCCTGGCGACTAGGCCCTCCTGGAATGGTGACCCGGCTTGGCGACAGGGAGCTGGAGCTGGAGCCGGGACCGGAGGTCTGTCAGAGTCAGACACTGCTGGAATCAGCCACTGTGCCAGCTCCCCAGACCATCTGGCCTTAAAAAAGTAAGTTGTGGGGGCCGGGCGGTAGCGCAGTGGGTTAAACACACGTGGTACTATGCGCAAGGATCCGGGTTCGAGCCCCCGGCTCCCCACCTGCAGGGGAGACACTTCACGAGGGGTGAAGCAGGTCTGTGGGTGTCTGTCTTTCTCTTCCCCCTCTGTCTTCCCCTCCTCTCTCCATTTCTCTGTTCTATCCAACAACGACGACATCAACAACAATAAAAAAAAATGTTAAAAAAAAAAAAGGCCACCAGGAGCAGTGATTCCTAGTGGTGGCACAGAGCTCGAGCAATAACCCTGGAGGCAATAAGTAAATAAATAAGAAAAGAAAAAGTGAGATTATGAGATTACGACATACCCAAATTCTGCGTCCCCACCCCGCCCCTACCCAGAGATGATCACCAGAGTCCTCACAAGTCTTACAGTTTGCTTGCCTCTGTTGTGTTTGGATATTTTTCTCCTTTGGCAAGTTCATGTAAATCAGATCCCTGGATTCCACATATGAGTGGAGCCATCTGGCAGCTGTCTTTCATCTCTTTACTGATTTTGCTAGGCATCATCACCTCCTGTTCCCTGCATTTTGTCCCAAAGAACACAGTATCATCTCTTTGATTGCAGAGTAATATTCCATGGAGTCCATATCCCATAACTTCTTTAGCCAGTCCTCTACTGATGGGCGTCTAGGCTGTGTCCACTCTCTGGCTATTGTGAATAATGCGGTTGTGAACACAGGGCTGCATGAGTCCTTTCTGATTCTAATTAGTGTTTTGAGTGTCCATGGGGTAAATAATGCCTAAGGGTGGAATTGCTGGGTTATAAGGCCATCCCGTTCTTAATTTGTTTAAGACTCTCCATACATCTTCCAAAGTCTGGGCACATTTCGCACACAAGAGGCTCAGTGTAGACATGGAAAACACGTCATTTATCTGAGAATCAAAACACAGAGTTGAGATGGCCCTAGCACACAAAGCAAAGGAAGGCGCTGCCTCAAGGGGAACTAAAGCACAGAGCCAGGGGAAAGACCCTGCTCCCCTGCCCGTCTTCCCCCGTCACTTCCCGGCGTTCTCACTGCCCCAGAGCTTATTCCTGAACCCCATGTGAGGAGACCCAGTGTCTCAGAAGCTCAGCAAACCTGCAAACTCTTCCAAGAGGGCAGAGAAGGGATGGCTCATCCTCAGAGGCCCCTGCACTCTGCACTTGGCTGGCAACTGTGTAGAACTGAGAGCCGGAACCCCAAAGCCCCCCCCCCAGCCCCCTCCCCCCTCGCTCCCACCGTGAACTCTCAGTCCAACACAAACAGGGTCCTGGAAGGCTTCTCACAACGTCACTGGGAAATTTATGCTAATGCTGTAAATCTGAGTGACACATCTTGGAAACCACCTGAAAGCTACAGGAAATGGCCTACTCCTTGTTGAATATATGGAAATAGTTTACGGGAGAAAACAACAAAGACCAAATTCTGAGCTCAGAGCCGACACACTCGTGCCTCTGAGCAGACTGGAGGCTCTGGCGTGGGGCTGGCCGTCTGGGGCCCCGTCGGGTCAGCTGGCTGCCATCTCAGACAAGGTCTAGGATGTGTGTACACGGTCCAGGTGGCTGGGCAGTGAGGTCCACACAGAGGGATGCCCAGGGGCCCCCCATCACCTGGGACCGCATCCTCTCGCACCTCCAGCGTGACCTGAGGTCAGGCTGCAAGGCCTGCAGACACCTGGGTGTTGGGAATTACAATTCACTTGAATGATTTCCAGAAAAGTTTGGCAAGACCCCAAAGGTTCGCCAGCTGCACATGCAGAGGAAGGTCACCTGGGATGACAACACCTACACCGTAAGCACGTTTTTTAAATCCAAAAATTACCATGGGAGGGGCAGGCAGGGGTGCACCTGGTTGAGTGAACACATTACAGCGCACAAGGATCTGGGTTCATGTCCCTGGCCCCCACTTGGAGCAGGGGAAGCTTCAGGAGTGGTGAAGTGGAGCTGCAGGTGTCTGTTCTCTCCCCTCTCAATCTCTCTGTCTCTATCCAATACTAAATAAAGATGTTTTTTAAAAATACATTTTTTTCTACCAGCAAGCCAGGATGTGTTGTAGATAAGACAACATGTGTCAAAAATCTTTCTCTGTCTTTTTTTTTTTTTTTTTGCCTCCAGGGTTTTCGCTGGGGCTCGGTGCCCACACTATGAATCCACTGCTTCTGGAGGCCATTTCCCCCATTTTTGTTGTTGTTACTACTGTTGTTGTTGGATAGGACAGAGAGAAATGGAGAGAGGAGAGGAAGACAGAGAGGGGGAGAGAAAGACAGACACCTGCAGACCTGCTTCACCGCCTGTGAAGCGACTCCCCTGCAGGTGGGGAGCCGGGGGCTCGAACCAGGATCCTTACGCCGGTCCTTGCGCTTTGCACCACGTGCGCTTCACCCGCTGCATTACTGCCAGACTCCCCTTCATTCTCCTTCTTTAATATCCCCACTTCCTACTCTTTATGTTTTTTGACGGGTAGATAAGAGAATGCCGTGAGACATGTGCAGGAGTGGGGGAACTGTCTCCCAGCCCCTGAACCCTGACAGGTAAGTCATGAAGAGGCTGCAGCTTCCCTGACCTGTGTCCGTGCGGTGCATTGCCAGGGGAGAAAGCGTCCCCAGGGGAGGTGGTGGGGAGCTGGGGACACTCAGTCTTACTCTAACCAGCCTCTTGGCTTCAGACAGGAGCCATGAAAGGGCAGGAGGGAGACAGAGCCTCCCGGAGCACTCAAAGCACGTAGCTCTACCTGAAACCGGCTTCCTCAAGCACGGCTGGAAATAGGACTGCTGTTGCGTCTGAGATCACGATTATTCGGCTAATCCTTTTACCTCCATGCGGGTCTAATTTCACATGAGCCACATCTTTGTGATCCACCTCTTAGTGGGTCGGGCTTCATGAATAACTGCGCTTTGCTTTCATGGCTCAGCCAGACCGTGAGCGGGCTGCCATTATTAACCTTTCAGGGCCAGGAGACAGCCAGGCGCTTGGCCGGAGATGCCCAGGAGCTCATTGGGGACCTATGCACAGGAATGTGGCCAGCTTGAAACACGCAGCCCTCCCCAACGGAGGCCCCCTCTTCAAGTTCCTTCAGGAGTCCGGCTCTAGAGGCTCTGCGGCTGCTGATAACCCTCCTCCAGGGTCCGCGGTGGCAGCGGGGGAGTCTGAGCAGAGAATCTGCCTGAAACCGCAGAGTCTGAAGGCCTCATGGGCCAGGGGTCAGTGGTACCCTGGCCTCTCTCTCTCTCTCTCTCTCTCTCTATATATATATATATATATATATATATATATATCCTTTCTTTCCCCTCCCCCTCTCTCTCTCTCCTCTCTTACTTTCTCCTGTCTTTCCTCTCTCTGCCTCTCTCCCTCTCTTCTCTCTGTCTCTTTCCTCTCCCTCCCTCTCTCTTTCCTTTCTCTCTCTCTCCTCTCTCTCCCTCCCCCCCCCCTCTCCTCTCATGCCCTGTTAGCTGGTCAATCAGTCCCAGCAAGTCAGCAGAGTGCAATCCCTGTCTCTTTTTATCTTGGTTCCTTTCAGGACATCAATGAAAGGAAATCTGACTGAGAAGCACATTCTCAGGTCCTCCTGCTCTTCTTACCAGAGTGGGATGATAACAAGTGGAGCAGGGGGTGTGGGGGTGCTACCTGTCTCCCCAGGAGCAGCTCCGGACCCTGGGTCAGTCAGGTCAGAGAGAGGCAGACCTAGGAGCTGGGACTGCGGAGGTGTCCCAGCCAGGCGGGCCGTTCCCTGCACCTAAATGCAGGAGGTGACAGAAGACACTGAGAGGCCTCCCAGGTCCAAGCTTTTCTTTATTCCTTCCTTCCTTCCTTCCTTCCTTCTTTCTTCCTTTCTTTTCTTTCCTTCTTTCCTTTTCCTCTTTTTCCCCACAATTGTTTTGCATTTGCTAATTTTATTTTCTTATTTACTGCCCAGCTCTGGAATGCGGTGGGCCTGGGGTATGCAGGTCCTGTGCACTGTCACTGTGCTGTCTCCCCCACCCAGGCCCTCGCCATTTCCTTTTTAAATTTTTTTTTTTTTTGCCTCCAGGGTTATTGCTGGGGCTGGGTACCTGGCACTGCTCCTGGAGGTCATTTTCCCCATTTGTGTTGCCCTTGTTTGTTATTGTCATTGTTGTTGGATAGGACAGAGAGAAATGGAGAGAGGAGGGGAAGACAGAGGGGAGAGAAAGACAGATACCTGCAGACCTGCTTCACCGCCTGTGAAGCGACTCCCCTGCAGGTGGGGAGCTGGGGGCTGGCCTTTTCGTTTCCTAATATATTTTGGGTGAGACAGAGGAGAAGCCCCTCAGCACCACTCCCTACCATCCACTGTACCCTCGTGCTGTGTCAGGCTGGGTGTGCACTCTGCCGGGCAAGCTTCCTCCTCAGCCCTCTCTCCTCACACAGTTCTCAGAAGACAAGCGGCGGCGGCGGCTCTGGGATAAATGAAACCACCCCATTCACAGAGCGTGTGTGACACACGAGGGGCTGTGAGACCCCTCCACAGGCTGCCTAGAACAAGCCGTCTGGGGTCCGGGTGGGAGCAGGCTGCCTGGCCCCAGGACCTGTGTCTACACGTGGGGAACTGGGCTTCAGACAGAGTTTGCCCCCTTGGCACCAAAGGTGGGGCTCAGAGAGATTGCCCACTGAGCCAGCAGGCACCTCTGGGAACGGAGCCAGGCCCGGGATCTCGCCCAGCCACCCCGTGGTGACCCCCGTGAGCGTGAATGGGGGCCTTCATTCCTGGGGAGCCCCTGGGACATGTGCGGACACGATTCCCACTGCTAAGTGGCTTTCGCCGTGGCCAGACTTTCGGACAAGACTGGTATTTTAAGAGCGTTTTTAAAGAGTAACTGAAAAAAACCACAGGTGGGCAAACTTTCCATCAAACCCAGAGATGGTCAGGATCGAAACGCTGTGCTATATATAAAAGTCGAAAAAAAAAAAAAAAACACCACACAACCAAAACCATGGAATTTAATGTCTGAGCCCAGATCCACACCTCATCTGAACTCAGATACGCTTCCTGCAGCCTTGGGGGAGAGGTGCCTGAGGACGGGGCAGGGTGCCAGACTTGCCACCCTGGATGAGGAGAAGGCGTCGTGTTCCTGGTGTGTCCTCAGCCATCCTGACGCTGTTGACTGGCAAACGCTAGAAGAAGAAGAAAAAGGAGCAACCAGCCTGGGGCTGGGCCTGGCTGCAGCCTGGTGGAGGAGGAAGCCACACTGAGGTTCAGTGCACTCATCCTGGCTCTGCTGCTGGAAGTGAACTCGCACACAAACACAGACACGCACACGCGCATGCACACACGCACACACAAACACACATGCAAACATGCATGGACACACGCACACACGATCACACACACGCACATACACATACACACATGCACACACGTACACACATGCGGCACACATGCACACACACACACACACACATAAACACCCTCCATGTGGCCCAGAGCTAGTAAGCCAGGGGGCTGCTCCTCACGCCTCACTCTAAGGAGAGGAGGCAACTGCCTGAGGGCTCCACACCCCAACACTGTGGCCTCCAACCTGTGTTCACTGTGACTCAGCAGGAGGCCGGGAGGAGTCGCCAGCCCCTGAGCAAACATGCCTGAACCACCCAGAAAGCAGTGCTCCTACCTGCCACACAATCCTGGAAAAGACAGGCTACTTGCACCTGGTTGAGCACACACGCTGCAGTGCGCAAGGGCTGGGGTCCAAGTCCCCCGTTCCCACCTGCAGCGGGGAGGCTTCCTGAGAAGTGAAGTGGGAATGCAGGTGACTCTCTCTCTTTCTCCCTCTCTATCTCCCTGCTTCCCTCTCGATTTTTCTTCGTCTCTATCCAATAGGTAAGAATATATAATATACTATTATATATTATATATATGTAAATCTTTTGGCCTCCAGGGTTATTGCTGGGGCTCAGTGCCTGTACTAAGAATCCACTGTTCCTGCAGGCCATTTTTTTCCCATTTTGTTACTCTTGTTGTTGTTATTATTGTTGTTGTTGGATAGGACTGAGAGAAATTGAGAGAGGAGGGGAGACAGATAGGAAGTGAGAAAGACAGACACCTGCAGACCTGCTTCACCGTCCATGAAGCAACCCCCCGACCTGCAGGTGGGGAGCTGGGGGTCAAACCAGGATCTTTGAGCCAGTCCTTGCACTTCACGCCATGTGCACTTAACCCGCTGGGCTGCCACCTGACCCTCAAATAAGAAAACTTTAGAAATATGTAACCAGCAGTGGTGTTGCATGTGCTCTAATGATGAGTGGCCTCAAGTTTGTCAAAAACACTCATAGTTTTTGCTGTGCTTCAGTAGTGAAGTGCACTGATTTTTTTGTGGGTGTTAACCGTGTATACGTGTGTTTTTTTAGTGCACCCCCTAAAATGAACGAGCCCAGGGTCCCCTGCATGCTCCGTACCAGGGAGTGGTCCCCCTGGCCCCGGTTTTTGGTTTCTCTTTAGTTTTGCTTCCACTGTAGTCCTCCAGGGAGTGTTACTGGGAGTAGGGAAGGGAGAGAGAGAGCCAGGCAAGCACTACTCCACCGTGTCGGGGTCAGGCCCCTGCTACTGTCCGTAGTGTCTGCTTGCGCCAGTGACGGCCCTCAGCCCCCTGGCTCTTGTTATCCAGCTCCGTTTACAAAAATGGACTTGAGATGGATGAACGGCTTGTGTGTAAGATATAAAGCCATACAATACACAGAAGAGAGATGTCACACGAAGGTCTTGTAGCTTAGTGTTGTGGGTATGTCCCTGGAAATGGATATGAAGTGAGATGATGCATATACTCCAGCCAGGTTGTTTGATGAGAAGCTCTGTTCTCTCAGCTGCACCAAAGTGGTACAGAGTACCTCGAGGTGCTTCAAGATCTGCTGTGGCTCCGTGAACAACTTCTCTCTTTAGTGTCCCTTTCATCATGGATGTTTATCATTGCTGAGGTGGTGAAATAAGTGAACACACACACACTACACACACACACACACACACACACACACACACACACACACACACGGCTGGTTACTGCTAGTGTACGTGTGTGTGTGTGTGTGTGTGTGTGTGTGTGTGTGTGTGTGTGTGTGTGGCAGGGGGAGAGGAAGCCCCATTCCCTCAGCTTCGGTGCCAGGAATGACCCTGCCATCACCACCCTCAATCCCCGGGTGCAGGAACACACTATTTTCTATTCTACTTCACTTTGAAAATTTTCATTTATCATTCACTGCTTTTATTTATTATTATGATTAACAATGGCAACAATACCAACAACAAGGGCAACAAAAATGGGAAAGACGGCCTCCAGGAGCAGCGGATTTGTAGTGCAGGAACCAAACCCCAGTGATAACCCTGGAGGGAAAAAATGTCTCTCTGCACAGCCACAGCATCAGTGCTGCACTTAAGAGTTGCCCTCCCCGCGGCCGCTGCAGTCCTGCCCCTAGGGCGAGCTGCCCAGGCCTGAGTCCACCTGCTGGCTTCCATCAGCCATCAGCACTCACTCAGGTGACTGGCCCCTGAGCCAGTCCTCTCATCAGGCCTTGCTAGGGGGAGGTTTTCTGACTCTTCCCTCTACACATTTTTAGCTCAAACACCTATATTTGTTTAGTTACTTATTTGTTTATTTTTACCATTTTGTTTGCACCAGAGCCCTGCTCAGTTCTGGGTCATGGTGGTGCTAGGGATTGAACCTGGGACTTTGGAGCCTCAAGCAGGAGAGCCTCTCTTCATGACCATTATGCTGTCTCCCCTTCCCGCAGCTCAAAACCTCATGATCCCTGAGGCAGAGCAGGGAGAGTGGCGGGTTCTACTTCTGTCACTGAGGTTTTTGAGCTGCCAGCCTGGAAAGCAATGTGCCTTGCCTTTTTTTTTTTTTTTCTCTCCAGGGTTATTGCTGGGACTCAGGGTCAACATTTGAATTCACTGCTCCCGGTGGCCATTTCCCTCTCTCTCTCTCTCTTCCTTCCTTTCTTTCTTTCTTTTCTGTATTTGATAGGATAGAGAGAAATTGAGAGGGGAGAAGGACATAAAAAGGGCGGCAGAGAGACACCTGCAGACTTGTTTTACCTCTCAGGAAGGGTGGCAGACCCAGTTAAGTGCACACAGTACTATGCACAAGGATTGAGGATCCAATTCAACATGAGAGGCTATCCTGATCCAATTCCAGATGAAAACAAGAGGCCACACTCCCAGAGGGATAAAGAATAGGGAAGCTGGGAGTCAGGCAGTAGCGCAGCAGGTTAAACACAGGTGGCTCAAAGCGCAAGGACCGGCGTAAGGATCCCGGCTCGATCCCCCAGCTCGCCACCTGCAGGGGAATCGCTTCACAGGCGGTGAAGCAGGTGTCTATCTTTCTCTCCCCCTCTCTGTCTTCCCCTCCTCTCTCCATTTCTCTCTGTCCTATCCAACAACAACAACAACTACTACTACAACTAATAAAACAACAAGGGCAACAAAAGGGGATAAAAAAAAGTAATATGGAAGTTTCCAATGGAGGGGATAGGACATGAAACTCAGGTGGTAGGAATTGTGTGCAATTGTACCCCTGTTATCTTACAATCTTGTTCATCATTATTAAATCACTAATGACAATTAAAAGAAAGAAAGGAAGGAAGAGAGAGAGGAAGGAAGGAAGGAAGGAAGGAAGGAAGGAAGGGAGGAAGGGAGGAAGGAAGGAAGGAAGGAAGAAGGAAGGAAGGAATCATGTGGCCAAGGGGCATTGAGATAGGTCTTTGCTTCATCTTTCAACAGAGGCAGTTTCAGAAAAGTACTGCTAATGTCAGCACCAGAAGACTATTAAATCAAATTCAAACTTTCTCTGCACTGTTGTTTGACTTTGGAGTGTACTGGACTAGAAACAGCACTTGAGATGTCTCTGTCTTCTGTCTTCCCTCTTAAAGAGGAGGAGGAGGAGGAGAAGGAAGTCTTTCATTTTCCGACCATGGCAAAGCTTGACACTAGTGAAATCATCGCATTGATCAATTTGCTTAAGATCAGAGTCCAGTGATCAGAACAGGTATCTCCTTAAATGACTGGTGTTTCTGGGGCTGGGCGGTGGTGCACCTGGTTAAGTTTAGCACATAGTACGAAGCTCAAGGACCCACACAAGGATCCAGGTCCCAGCCCCCGGCTCCCCACCTGCAGGGGGGTCACTTCGCCAGAGGTTAAGCAGGTCTGCAGGTGTCTCTCTCCCTCTCTATCTCCCCTTCCCCTCTCAATTTCTCTTTGTCCTATCCAATAAAATGAAAAACATGGCTTCCAGGAGCAGGGGATTCACAGTGCAGACACCGAGCCCCAGCGATAACCCTGGAGGGAAAAAACTGGTGTTTCTTACATAGCCAGGCTTCTCAGTGCTGGTCTGGCCTTGCCTCTGGCACCAAGGATCAGCTCTCTGCGTGGGGCCGGCTGAGGCTGGCCGCCTCATGGCACCCGGGCAGAGCCCAGGGAATGTGGCCGGGGGGCATCAGGGTGCAGGTCAGGCTCCACAGACTCCTTGCTCTGTGCACGGCAGGCCCACTCCCAGCTGTCTGTAGGCTGCCGCCTGCTTCATCTTCACAGCCCCTGGGTGCAAACCCTCCGCACACGGGAGCTATTTCCGGCTGCTTCTGCTTCTCCCCCGCGGGCTCAGCATTCCCTCCCAGTCCTGCTGGGGCCTTTCCTTCCGGTGGGTTCCTAGCCGCCTCTCTTTCACCTGTCACGTCTACCACCTCCTTTCTTTTCTCTCCTCCTCCCTTTCCAGAGACCTATACCACCAGGGAGGTGTGGACTCTTTAGCCATCCCCCTCCCCCACCCCCTGCCCCAGCTGAGGGCTGAGATCAGGCTGGGTGAGCTGAGGACAGGGCTGGCACCCCTCCCACCTCCAGGATCCTCTACACCAGGTGGGCAGGTCTGCTCTGCTGTGGGGAGGACCCCGGAGTCGGGGAGTGAGGAGGTGAGGGTCTGCTTTCTCTGCACTAGGGGGACATGGGTGGCGTGTGAGGGCGAGAGAGAGAGAGAGAGAAGGTATAAGGTGTCTCTTGATCTCGAGCTGGCATCATGGGTGATGGCAGGGCCACCCCCATAGACTCACGTCCTGGCAGAGCAGTGTGGCTGGGCCCTCAGCTCTCACGCCCCATGGCTGCCGCCCACTGCTTGAGTCCCGCTGAGCTGGTGCCAGCCAGCCAGGGCACAGACACTGATGGGAGGCGGCAACCTCACAACTTGGCACTCAGACTTCACCTCCTGTGTGGGTTTAACATGCACTGTGTGGGTGTGTGTGTGAGTGTGTATGTGTGTGACTTGTATGGTGTGCTGTGAGTGTGAGGTGTGCTGTGCGGTATATGAGTGTGGCGTGTGTGAGAGTGTGTCTGTGGTGTGTTGTGTTGTGTGTCTGTGGTGTGTTTTTTAAAAGATTTTTAAAAATATTTATTTATTTATTTTCCCTTTTGTTGCCCTTGTTGTTTTGTTGTGGTTATTGTTGTTGTTGTTGATGTCCTCATTGTTAGACCAGAAGGAAATAGAGAGAGGAGGGGAAGACAGAGAGGGGGAGAGAAAGACAGACACCTACAGACCTGCTTCACCGTCTGTGAAATGACTCCCCTGCAAGTGGGGAGCTGGGGGCTCGTACCGGGATCCTTACACCGGTCCTTGTGCTTTATGCCACATACGTTTAACCCACTGTGCTACTGCTGGGCTGCCTATGGTGTGTTCTGTGTGAGTGTCTGCGTGTGGTGTGTGATATGTGTTTTGTGTGTGGTGTTGTGTGGTGTGTGTGAGTGTGTGTGGTATGTGTGTGAGGTGTGTGTGTGAGTGGTGATACGTGGTGAGTGTGCACACACACGCTAGTCACCGTGCAGAGTGCTTCCTCCCAGGCCACTGCACTGCACGCCCGTGGAGGCCAGGAGCCGCCATTGGTGAGGTTGAGGAGCCACAGCTGCTCACAGGCCCCAGGAGGCAGGGGCTCACCTCCACCCGTCCCGCCCCATCAAGTCTCGTCTGCAGCGCGTGCTGCGTGTTGCCAGAACACAACAGGAAACGTCTCTGCCCACAGGACTCCGTCGGGCACGTGATGAGTGGATTAAAATGCACTGATCTGAAAAGCGTGAGGAGGCTCGGATGAAAAGACGAGAGAGAGAAGAACGCCCTCAGCATCACGTCGCCCTGGCTTTGATCCGATCAGCTGACGTGCCTTGTGCTTTGTATAAGATCCTCACTCAGTTCTCCACAGAGACACGTGTGGTCTGGTGACAGATCGTTCAGTTCCTGTCGCTAGAACCCGGGGAGCTCAGTCATTCAGGTTTTGAGTGGATTCTACAAGCAAGCCCTGGCTCCCCCTCCCATAACTGTTTGCGGCTCCCTGAGTCACAGTCCATGACCAGCACCCGCCACCAAGAGCACAAGCAGATGGCCAGGACCTCAGCCCTGCCTTCCATCCCGGCTGGCAGGAATTCTCTCAGCCTCTCTTGTTGTCAGATTCCCAGGCAGAGAGCCGGGACTCCCCCCCCCCCCCCCAAGGCTGGGATGCAGGCAGCCGCGTTTATGCTGCCGGCAGACCCAGCCGGACCCGTGTCCACAGGAGACAGGGCCCTGGGCACCACGGCGCTGCCCTTTATACAGTGACCATCTTCCCACAGTCGCTGCAGCCACCAGCTGCACAGGGGACCATTTCTTCTGTGAGTGCAGAGAGGACACCTTGTCTGGCTGGTCAGCAGACTCTGGGGCAGAAGGAACAGATTCTCAGGCCACCAACAAGGCCACTCGGGTGATGGGAGGAGGAAGCCTGTGTGTGCAGGGGAGGGGGGTGGTGGTGGCTGCCGACTGTGTTTCACTTTAACCCAGATGCTTTCCTCTTTAACACTTGCCTTTGTCTGGTAGCCCCGTATTGTAAAATCCACTAAATTCTGCTCTAGGCTGTGCATGGTAGTCTCCCAGGGCTTTCATGGTCACCATCAATAACCCTACAGTGGTCATTTCCATCATATCACTTTTTCCATATTTTGGATTCTTTCCTCTGGGAGACTCCCAGCAGTGAAATTTCTGAGCTAAAGGGCACACGTATTATGGCTCTGGAAAGATAGGGCTCAAATGCTTTCTAGCGGGGAATCTACCAGTTCATAGTGAGTTCAGGGACTGATGTTTTTGTGGCTTTTAAATCTAACTTCCGGCCAACCCCCCTGTAGCTCTGACATTCTGCGGCCAGAATTATCCAGACCTTCCTGGAACGGAGGAGCGGAAGAGCCTCCTGTTCCCGGGGTCCAAAGCAGACAGCTCACTGGGGTCCCCTCCCCGTGGTTTATTTCAGTTTCGACGTTCATAGAAGCATCCCATAGCTCCCACACAGAAATGGCCCCAGCGTCCAAAACTCGGCTTAGAACCAGGCCGCTTCCTCTGCAGACCGTGCAGCCGTCATGCGGGCCCCTTGGTTCAGGAAGGCATTTCTTTCCGCATTTAAGCAGTTTAATGAACTGCTTCACAGCCAGAGAGCTATGTCGCATTCTGAAATAAGACAGAAGCAGGGTGACATGCTTGGTAGAGAGCACATGTCACCATGTGCAAAGAACCAGGTTCAAGCCCCTGGCCCCCCACCTGCAGGGCAGGAAGCTTCATGTGCAGCAAAGCAGGGCTGCAGGTGTCTCTGTCTCCCTCTTTCTCTCTATCCACCCCACTTCCCTCTCAGTTTCTCTCTGTCTCTATCAAGAAGAAGGAAAAGGGGGCCAGGTGTGGTGTGCCTGGTGAAGCAGACATGCTACAAGGCACAAAGACCCAGGTTCATTCAATCACCTGACAGCCCTATAAGGGGAAAGCTTCACAAGTGGTGAAGCAGGGCTGCAGGTGTCTCTCTGTATCTCTTGCTCTCTTTCTCCCCTACCCTCTTGATTTCTGGCTGTCTCTATCTAATAAATAAAGATAATAAAAGAAGGAGGAGGAGGAAGAAGAGGAGGAGCAAGAGGAAGATGAAGAATAAGGAGAAGGAGAAGAAGAAGGAGGAGAAGAAGAAGAGGAAGAAGGAGTCAGCCGGTGGCGCAGGGGGTTAAGTGCACGTGGCACAAAGCGCAAGGACCGGCGTAAGGATCCCGCTTCGAGCCCCCGGCTCCCCACCTGCAGGGGAGTCGCTTCACAGGCGGTGAAGCAGGTCTGCAGGTGTCTGTCTTTCTCTCCCCCTCTGTCTTCCCCTCCTCTCTCCATTTCTCTCTGTCCTGTCCAACAACAATGACATCAATAACAACAACAATAATAACTACAACAATAAAACAAGGGCAACAAAAGGGAAAATAAATAAATATTAAAAGAAGAAGACGAAGGAGGAGGAGGAGGAAAATGAGGAAGGAAGTGGCTTCTGGGAGCAGTAGATTCACTGTGTAGGCATCAAGCCTCAGCAATTACCCTGGTGGCAACAATAAATACTAGAATAAAATCAAAGAGAAGCAAATCTTTGGAGACAGGATCAAATCAGTGGCAGGAAGTGCTCTCGGGAGGTGGGGGGGCAGGAAGGGTGTCAGGGCAGGGAGGGCACACTGGGTGGCACTGGATGGTTTCAGGGTCCTTGCACACTAGTCCAGACCCACAGGGGGGCACCACCAGCCTATAGCTCAATGTGAGGTGACAGGCAGTGCAAAGCCACCCTCACGTCACATCTCCCCTCTACAGGGGAGCCACAGTGGGGGGACAGATGGGCTGGGCAGGTGCCCACTTTCTTATTAAAGTACCTTCCGCTTATTCAAAAAATATATATCTTTATTTATTTATTTATTGGATAAAGAGAGCCAGAAATTGAGGGGGAAGGGAGAGAGAGAGAGAGAGAGAAACACCTGCATGAACCTTTCCCCTGTAGTTGGGGACTGGGAGCTTGAACCTGGGTCCTTGTGTGCTGTAACATGTGCACTCAACCAGGTGTGTGTGCCACCACCTAGGCCCTGTGCTTCCCTCTTACTTTTGCTGAGAACCTGAAAGTGCTCTCACATGCAAGCTATTTAAAATACTCTGCTGAGGAGACCACAGGCTGTCCCTCCGTCGACTCACATGTGACACTGTGCTCCGCAGAAAGACTCTGGGGACAGAGAGCCCCCAGTCCCTGCCTCCCAGAGGCCTGGCGAGCCAGAGGGAGGTGACTGTTTGTGCCCTTCAGTGAGCAAGCACACACAAAGGGAGCTTGTTTCTATATGAGAAAATAGTTTCCACAAGGCCGGCGATGAACTATGCTGACTGGCTCCAGAGCCTGGAGACGCAGTCACTGAAAACTAAGGTTCCTGAAAACATCTGTCCCCTGGACAAACGCGTCCCCTCTAGGGTCCAACTGGATGAAAATAAGGAACCTGGAAAGTTAAAGGAACAACAAAGCAACACTCCACAGAGCCACTCCAAAAGGTACAGAGAAACGCTTTGCTAGGAGAACAGACATTTAAAATGTGTCCTCAGGAAGTAAGTGAAAAGTGTTTCTTCCTGCTGGGGTAGGGAGGCTGAGCTGCCTGGTGTGTGCGTGTGCGTGTGTGTATGTGTGTCTGTCTGTCTGTCTGTCTATCTGTCTCTAAGTTTACACATATTTCTTTCAAGCCCCTGGATAGCATCCCTTCAGGTAAGACACTCTGTCTGCATCAGCCCAGGTCTGCGATGGAGCATCTAGAAAAGTGGCCATGTCCACATCTGCTTTCAGCCAAGATGGACACTGGGGAGCCCCTCCCTCCTGCAGGCCTCGCACTGAGGGAGGGTCCTGAGCACTGTCTACGCAGCTGCACAGCCCACAGGGCTCTAGGCTAACACTCACCAACCTGCAGACGCTGCCATGACGCCACCCTGACCTCCCTGGGCAGACGCCCTCACCATGTGTCCTGGAGCCTCCCCTTCCCAGAGCCCTGCCCCACTAGGGACAGACAGAGACAGGCTGGGGGTGTGGATCCACCTGCCAACACCCATGTCCAGTGGAGAAGCAATTACAGAAGCCACAACTCCCACCTTCTGCTCCCCATTAAGAATATGGTCCAGGGAGTCGGGTGGCAATGCAGCGGGTTAAGCACAGGTGGCACAAAGCACAAGGACCAGTGTAAGGATCCCGGTTCGAGCCCCCGGCTTCCCACCCGCAGGGGGGTCACTTCACAGGCGGTGAAGCAGGTCTGCAGGTGTCTGTCTTTCTCTCCCCCTCTCTGTCTTCCCCTCCTCTCTCCATTTCTCTCTGTCCTATCCAACAACAATGACATCAATAACAACAACAATAACTACAACAACAATGAAAAAGAACAAGGGCAATAAAAGGGAAAGTAAATAAATAAATTTTTAAAAAATTTAAAATTTTGGTCCATACTCCCAGAGGGGGAGAAATATTAGGTGGAAGATGACCAGAGGGCTCTGAACCCCAACTCCATCAGGACGCAGAGAGAGAAGAGGGGAAATAGAGGGATATTTGGATGTAGTGCAGGTGCAGGTGTGACTCAGAAAGGAAGAGAAGATGGGACCATAGGAATACAAGGAGTAAACACATACAGATATAGACAGACAGATGTAACAATAATAGTCACCCATCTCGGCAACCTTAGCACAGCTGTAGCTTCCAGTGGATGGAGTGAGGACACAGAACTCTGGTGGTGGGAACCATGTGGAATTGTCAGCCTGCTATCTTGTAATTTTGTAAACCAATGTGAAATCACTAATAACATTAAAATTTAAAAAAATAGAATGGGGCCTGCGGGGGGGGGGGGTTGTCGCTCACTGCCAGGCTCTGCCCTCTTGTGCACTGGGCTGGTGGCCATCCCCATGGTCCCAGAGGTCACACAGCACCCAGCAGGGTGGTACAGGAGGCAGAGGAAGGGGATCTGGACTCGGGACTGACCTGCCTGGCCTCCCCCTGGTCTGCAACGCCAGCCTCCCGGCCTGGGGATTTTGCCCAGCTAAGCCCTGCCCAGCTGAGCTATCAAAGCTTGTCGTGCCTATGGGGTCTCTGCAGAGACCATCTCTCGGGGCTGGGCTGGAAGAGCAGCTTGTCTATTCTCCTACCTGACAAGGCCCAGCCCAGATTCTAAGCAAAGGGTGTCCTTGTTTCTCACCCTCAGCTGCAAACAAATCCCCAGGATCTGAGCCCCCTGGCCTCACCATGCCCCCTCTGTCCTCAGACCTGCCCCTCCTGCCCTGTAGCCCTGAGCTAAGTCACCACCTGGCTCCCTGCCTGCCCAAACAATGCCCCCTGCAGCCCTGAGTGTCCCCTGGTGGCCTCGCAGCCCCAGCTCAGCCTGTCACTCCCCTCTTTCTGCCAGAATGGGGACCAGCCCTGGGAGGGCACCTGGGGGCAGCCAGGAGCAGGGCAGTGGGGTGGGGCTGTCCCTGCAGGCGGGCAGGTCCCCAGAGCAGGCATGTGCACACCCCCTCTCCAAGAGCCCTGGCTCCCTCCAGTCTCCCCACAGAATGCCCATTCAGAGTGCCGGCTCCCCCAGGCCTGGCAGGGAGGCCTCAGGCGGCAGCAGCCCCAGCATTCCTGAGCGCCCAGAGATGGCAGCCTGGCAGCCTGGGCCCTGCTCCCGGGGCTGCTGGGACAGCGGGGGGGCCCCTTCCCTCAGCACCCCTGTTCACATTCAAACAATCCTGGGGGGGAGGGGCAGGGCAGGGCAGGATATCACCCTTGGGGAGCAGCTGTCCCTGTCGTCTCTCCTGCAGTGTGGCTACCATCAGCAAGACCAATGTCACCAGGGCCCTCCGTGTTCTGCTCTCCCATTCTGGGGGCTCACCGGGCCTCACTGAGAGCAGAGCTCCCTCGGGCTTCTGTGCACCGACGGCCCCTCCTTCTGAGGGCCCCCAGCAGCACAGCACCTTGCCCACAACTCCCGGAGGCCTTGGGGCCTTCCAGCCGAAGTCCCAGAGCCCAGAGTGGAGAGGAAGCTTCCTTCCAGCACAGCGGTCACTCTGGGGTGGGTGTGTGCGTGCTACAGAGAGTCTGAGATACTAATGGCAAAGAGTGGAAGTCACCCTGCCAACACTCTTCAGTGAAGACCTACATCAGAAAGGACCAGGCGGCGGCGCAGCTGGTTGAGCGCACACAGTACAGTGTGCAAGGACTCAGGTTCAAGCCCCTGGTCCCCACCTACAGGGGAAAAACTTCACAAGTGGTGAAGCAGGGCTACAGGTATCTCTGTGTGTGTCTCTCTCTGTCTCTCTCTTTCTCTCTCTCTCTCTATATATATATCTCCTTGCCCTCTCAATTTCTCTCTGTCTCTATCCAATAATAAATAAATAAAACAAAATAAAAAAGAAAAGAAGAGGGGGCCAGGTGGTAGCGCACCAGGTTAAGGCACATAGTGCAAAGCACAGGATCCCGGTTCGAGCCCCCGGCTCCCCACCTGCAGGGGAGTCGCTTCACAGGCGGTGAAGCAGGTCTGCAGGTGTCTGTCTTTCTCTCTCCCCTCTCTGTCTTCCCCTCCTCTCTCCATTTTTTCTCTGTCCTATCCAACAGCAACAACAGCAATAACAACAACAATAACAGCAACAGCAACAACAGTAGGAAAAGGATGGCTGCTAAGACCAGTGGATTTGTGGTGTAGGCACGGAGCCCCAGTGAGGGAAGGAGGAGGAGGAGAGGACAAGCTAAGTAAAGAGGGGACAGACTCACAGGCCTGCCACGTGGGGCACTCTGGGGGCCGCACCCTTTTTAAGCTCACACGGGCGACTCCGTCACATGAGGCTCTGTGTGTCTCCACCCGGACCCCAGATGATCACAGACGGCATCTCTCTGGCTCCCGGGACCAACCTGCCTGTCTGGATCATCTGCTCACCACTCAGCCTCCCCCAAGGCTCACAGCCCTATTGTGCTGACATGTCTGTCTGCTCACCGAGAAGCCCAGTGCAGACGAAGTCAAAAAGGAGCAAAGGGGGAGTCAGGCAGTAGCGCAGCGGGTTAAGCACGCGTGGCGCAAAGCTCAAGGACCGGCGTAAGGATCCCGGTTCAAGCCCCCGGCTCCCCACCTGCAGGGGAGTCGCTTCACAAGCAGTGAAGCAGGTCTGCAGGTGTCTGTCTTTCTCTCCCCTTCTCTGTCTTCCCCTCCTCTCTCCATTTCTCTCTGTCCTATCCAATAACATCGAGAACAACAATAATAACTACAATAAAACAAGGGCAACAAAAGGGAAAATAAATAAATACTTAAAAACAAAACAAAAAAAGTAGCAAAGGTCTGGGCTGAAGATGCTACAACATCATCTCAAAATGCACTTTCTTTTCTTTTTAAATAGCTTTTTAAAATCTTTATTTATGTACCGGATAGAGACAGCCAGAAATCAAGAGAAAGGGGGAAGAGAGAGAGGGAGAGAGACAGAGAGACACCTGCAGCCCTGCTTCACCCTCACAAATTATCCCCCCTGCAGGTGGGGACCAGGGGTTTGAACTCAGGTCCTTATGCACTGTAATATGTGTGTTCAATCAGGTGTGCCGCCAGCCGGCCAAGGATGGCACCTTTCAAAATCATTCCCATGGTTGCTTCCTACTGTTTTGTGTCTCATGTCCTTTTGCTTGTGGTTCTTTCAAAAAAAAAATTAATACATGGCATTCTAGAAATTTGGAGTTGGGCATGGTGAGTTTTATGTACACAGTGAGGAGTAAAGCGACGCTCCTGGAATGTCCTGCTTCTCTCAGCCAGCATTCAAGCTGTCAACCAGGAGGATAATGTCATTTGAGTCAAGGCTAACAAGGATTCTGTCGGACTCTGAAGAAAGCTGTGTGGTGGGAAACGACTAGTCTGGCAAGCTTGGGGTACGCTTGCTGGTACACGACCCCTCCCTCAAAGCCTGAGCTCCTTGGAGCCAAAGACGGGGGCCTCTGACGCAGGGTCTTGGGCACAAAGGGGAATGAGCAGGTGCTCACTGGGTGGCCCCATTCCACACGCTTCCACCATGAACCAACGGCGTGTGCTGTTAGACTGACTTCCTGCTCCCCACAATCCCCTCAAAGGAAAAAAGATGTGCTCAACAGAGCAAAACTGTTGTCTGAAGTCCAGCAGAACACAGAGCTGACAGGGCCGGAGAGCCATGTGTCCTTGGAAGATGCCGCTGGTAGTCTTCACCAGGACGTCCTGTGGTGTCTGGGTGGGTGTTTTCGGGGTGTGGACAGGGTGCCTCTCCATGTGGGGCCTCAGGTGGGGAGCTGGGGGCTCGAACGGGGATCCTTACACCGGCCCTTGCGCTTTGCACCACGTGTGCTTAACCCGCTGTGCCACTGCCCGACTCAAGGGCTGCAGGTATTTATCCTTTTCTCTCTCCTTTCCTCTCTCAATATCTCTCTATCTTGTCAAATAAAAACAAGAAGAAAAAAATGGAAAGGAATGGCCGCCAGGAGCAGTGGCTTTGTAGTGCAGGCACTGAGCCCCGGTGATAACCCTGGAGGCAAAAAAAGAGAGAGAGGGAGGGAGAAGGAGGGAGGGAGGGAGGGAGGGAGGGAGGGAGGAAGGAAGGAAGGAAAAGAAACAACAGTAGGGAGGCTCCTGTGTTCCTTCGTGTCCAGAGAGGCCACACGGCTTCTGGGAGATACTTGTGTCCGACCACGTGCAGTCTGGGATGAAAACTATCTCTCTGCTTTTCTGCCTTGTTCTCTCACGACCCCCCCCCCCCCCCGCCCCGTGCGCTCTGCTGCCCCATGCGTGTGGTATTTGATTGTGAGCACAAAGGTATTCTCCCCGTGCCAGGCAGCGCGGAAGCAGACAGAAAGCCCCCCCGAGGCCAGATCAAGGTGGGGGCCGCGAGGACAGGTCTCCATCCATTGAGTCCCAAACAGAAGCTCAGAGCCAGACTGTCCTGGGCCAGGTTCTGAAGGGCGTTTCTCTATCAGTCATCCAATGAGAGGCTTCCAGAAAGGTGGGCTTTTGTGTCTGAGATGTGATTGCAATTCAACACCAGGGGCTTCCAGACATCACAGATTCATCTTTCAAAACCCATTAACCAGAGGCTGAGCTGACAATGAGCAGTCTGAGAGCTTGGCCGCTGCCCTCCACCCAGAAAGGGAAAAAAACAAAAAACACAGCTGCTAATCTGAATGGTGTTGGTGACTATTGATTGCTTGCTGGAATGCAGGTCACAGCTGGGGGCCTGGAAGGAGGTGTGGAGCAGAGGCAGGACTGGGCCATGCACGCTGCCAACCACCATGCCCAGACACTGGCAGTGTGAGGTGCGCCCTTTTGGTCCTCCCCAGAGCACAGCTCCTCGAACCTCCAGCCAGACCTGACTCTGCCGTTTTGGGGAGCCAGTCTTCCAGGGCTTTCCCACTAGAAACTGACTGCAGCTTATTGGGTTCTCTGTTGTGACGAAGAAATAAATGTTCTAGGGGTGTTGGAAGGTGAACTTGCTAGACTGTGTCTCTTAAGAAAAAAAAGGGGGAGTCGGGCGGTGGCGCAGTGGGTTACGCGCACATGGCACAAAGCTCAAGGACAGGCATAAGGATCCCCGATTCGAGCCCCCGGCTCTCCACCTGCAGGGGAGTCACTTCACAGGCAGTAAAGCAGGTCTGCAGGTGTCTATCTTTCTCTCCCCCTCTGTCTTCCCCTCCTCTCTCTATTTCTCTCTGTCCTATCTAATAACGATGACATCAATAACACCAACAATAATTACAACAACAATAAAAAAGGGCAACAAAAGGGAAAATAAATATAAAACATTTTTTTAAAAAGATTTCTTTTTTAAAAACCATTGTTTTGTATTATCTTTATTTATTGGATAGAGACAGCCAGAAATTGAGACGGAAGGGGAGATGGAGACAGAGAGACACCCGCAGTCCTGCCTCACCACTCACAAAGTTTCCCCCCTTCAGGGGGGACCAGGTGGCTCAAACCTTGATCCTTGTTCACGGTGACACGTGCCCTCAACCTCAGTGCGCACCACTGCCCGCCCCCAAAGTTTTCTTTTCATGACAGAGAAGTGGCTAGAGAACAGAGCACTGCTCAGCTGTGCCACACAGGTGTTCTGGGGGCTGAAGCTGGGGCCTCTGAGACCTCAGGTAAGCAAGTCTGAGGCACCGCCACTAGGAAGTCAGATCTACTCTGCCACGAGTAAAACTACGACCTCACGCCTTTTCCAACATGCCCAGGGCCGCATGCCCTAGGGGCCCGTCGTCAAGGCAGTGACAGCCTGGCTGTGTGGCACCTGACACTGACACACACCCCCGCCTGGGCACATTCTGCCGAGGACACGCTGTCTCTGCAGCTGTCACACGTGAAGGAGAGTGGGGCTCAGAGGCCAAACTGCCCGGAAACTCAGGACTGTATGTGTTTGTGGGGGGGGGGGTGTGATTCAGCCCCAGAGGCCTGGGCTCACTAACATTAAGAGACATTGCTCTTACCACTGTGTCATTCTCTTTCCTTTTCTTTTCAAATATTATTAGTAGTTAATATTAATTTACAAAATTATGAGATAACAAGGGTATAATTCCACAGTTTCCACCACTGTGTCCCCATCCCCCTCCAGCAGAAAACTGACAGTTTCTCCAAGGTCACAGACATGGGTTGGTTTTATATCTATATTACATATCTATATCTATCTATCTATCTCTCTATATCTATCTATCTATCTAATCTTTTTTTGCCTCCAGGGTTATTGCTGGGACTTGGTGCCTGCACTACGAATCCACTGCTCCTGGAGGCCATCTTTTTTCCATGGTTGGTGTCTTTGTCACTGTTGCTGTTGTAGTTGGATAGGATAGAGAGAAATCAAGACAGAGAGGGGGAGAGAAAGACAGACACCTGCAGATCTGCTTCACTGCCTGTGAATCGACCCCCTTTCCGGTTTTGGGGGGGCTGGAACCAGGATCCTTGCATGGGTCCTTGAGCTTCACACTATGTGTGCTTAACCTGCTACACCACCACCTGGACCCCTATTTCTCCCCCCCACTGTTTTCTACGACCCTGCCTTCATTCCTTCCTTAGTCACACCTATGCCTATTACAGCTTCTCAGTGTCCTTCCTCTTCCCTCCTCCCTCTCAGATAAGCAAAACCGTGCCTGGCTTCCTCTGGGGTTTTCCAGATTCACCTCCCTTTCACTGACGGAATAAAAACAAGATTCCTGGTGACAGACATTTTGGGTCCTAGTGGAATGGGGGTTCTGAGCCCTCTGGTCATCTTCCTCTAAAACTTCTCCCCCTCTGGGAGCATGGACCAGAAGATCTTTATGGGGAGCAGAAAGTGGGAGTTCTGGCTTCTGTAACTGCTTCCCTGCTGGACATGGGTGTCGGCAGGTGGATCCAGATCCCACTTTTCTATTTTGGGAGAGGGTACCCGCACGACGGAGCCCAGCGTCACTCTGGCATACGTGCAAGTCAGGAGCTTCTGTCCCGGCCACCTCCCAGCTGGTCACCGCCCTTTCTGAATTCCTTCCCAGTCCTCCAAGTCCCACCATGCCTGCAAGTGACCATTCCCACACCTTGAGGCCCCGCCCCAGCTTCACCTCCCAGGAGCTGCCCGTTCTCACCCCAGGGCCGGCCTGTGGGGCAACCAGTTAAGCTCACATATCACCACGCATGAGGACCAGGGTTCGAGCCCCCGCTCTCCTCACCTGCAGGGGGGATGCTTCACAAGTAGTGAAGCAGGTCTGCAGGTGTCTCTCTTTCTGCCCCCTCTCTGTCTCCCCCTCCCCTCTCAATTTCTCTCTGTCCTGTCAAATAAAAATAGAAAGAAAAACAAAATGGAAAAGATGGCTGCCAAGACTAGTGGATTTGTAGTGCCGGCACCCAGCCCCATGGATAACACTGGAGAGGAAAAAAAAAAACAAGAAAGAAAAGTCTGCTCTCAAAGATTAAGCCTGAGGGACAGATTTCCAGCTGGAGGTCTGCACTGTGCAGGCTCGGGGCATGGGAGCACTGGAGACCCAGCCTGAACCGAAGGCAGAGGCCCTCGCCCCTGGCTGGGAGCCGTGGGCCAGCAGGGTGGGCTGTCTGGCTGGGATGAGCCCCCGGTCTCCAGTGATCAAGCACCCGGGAGGTGGCGTCTGAGTCAGGCCCGAGCACAGCCAGGAGGCACTGCGTCCCTCTCCTGTCTCTCTTATTCCTTTCCTTCCCTGAGTGAGGCTTTGGCGGCTAGGCATGGGATAGGAACAGGGGAAGGAAAAAGAGTCTATTTCAAAAAGGGGGACGTCCCCCCTGCCTAAGGCTACTGAAGCCAGGATGGGACCCGCAGTGTCTCCACACAGACAGACAAGGACACAGACACAGAGCCCCCTCCCCCCTCGGAGAAGCCCTGGCAGCCATTCTGAGTCCACTCTTTCCCAGAGAACAAGGCCAGCCTGTTGGCCATTTCCTCATTCCACAGATGCTTTTCCTGTGGCCTCACCCACCCAGACAATAGCAGCACCCTGGGGCCCCCCCAGCAAGCGGGGGAGAACCTGCCTGGGGGCCCTGTCACCTCCTCTCTGTCCCCACCCATCTTCTGGGATCACCTAGGCCAGGGAACACGGGTGGTGGGTGCAAGCAGAGGTGAGCCCTGTTCCCGCCTCTCCCGCCCTGCTCCGCTCTTCTGTGCAAACCCTGAGCCCCAGCCTGATGTGTCTCACCAGGAAGGGCCCCCACACCCGGCCCACAGCACTCAGGACAGAGCAGTGGGCATCCTGGATCATGCTACCCGCTTTCTGTGGGTGGTGGGAGGAGACAGGCTCAGGGTCTCCTGGAACCACTTGGGGACCCTCTCCCAGCTCCTGCAGTCCTCAGCTTGAGGTTCTCTGCCCTGGACTGCTGGGAGTTAGGGGAGGCAGGCCAAAGTGCAGGCAAGGTGTCTCGCCCCCTTCCCTCCCTGGCATCCACAGCCCAGAGCCTGCTTGCTAAACACACTGCCAAGGGCCAAACCGGTTCCCCAGGGGCAGTCGCCGCGTCACTCCAAGTCTGGGCCCGACCTGCCTACCTGGGCCCGAACCCCGCAGCCTAACACACAGTCCCATGTTCCAGCGTTTTCTTTCTTTCTTTTGCCCTCAGGGTGATCGCTGGGGCTCGGTGCCCGCACCACAAAGCCATCGCTCCCGGCAGCCAGCCAATTTTCTTTCTTTCTAATTTTAATTAGATAGGACAGCGAGAAACTGAGAGAGGACGGGAGATAGAGAAGGGGAGAGTGAAAGATAAGACACAGGCAGACCTGCTTCATCACTCGTGAAGTGTCCCCCCTGCAGGCAGGGGGTAGGGGCTTGAACCCGGGTCCTCGTGCTTCATACTATGTGCGCTTGACCGGTTGTGCCGCCAGGCGGGCCCCTCTGGCACCTTCTACATCTCTAAAAGCAGGAGGCGGACTCCTCCTTCCTACACAGGTGCAAGGTCAGCCGCCGTGCACCCGGCAGGGCACGCACCCTGCAGTAATCAAAGAAGGCTCCTCCTCGGCGCGGGCACCCAGGCAGGGTGCACAGAGCACCTGTGAGCCAGAGCTCCGTAGTACGTGAGCCAGTCGGGAAGCCCCGGGCCAGAAAGTTCCTCTCCCGTCCTCTCTGGCCAGCTCTGGCCAGCTCTGGTCTCGGGGAGATTCCTTTGTACCCGTGAACGACCTCAGGGGCTCATGCAGGCCCCACACTGCAGAGAGGCCTCCAGGGCTTGTTTTAAAAAATGCCTTTTGATTTGTTTATCGAGAGGGAATGATACTGTGGCTGCAACCGCTACTCATGGAGCTTCCCCAGCGACGGCTGGGTGTTCCCATGTGGTGCCAGGGTTCAAACCCAGGGCCTCCTAAGTGGCCAAACATGTGCTCTGCAATGAGCCCCCCCACCCCCACCCCCCCCGCTGCCACCCCATACTCTCCACTTCATTTCCTCATTTCTATCTTCTCTGTGAGGCTGCCCATGCACACAATGTGTGCTGATGCACTGAAAATAATCTGGGGAAACAGAGTGAGCTGTATGAGAGACAGAGACAGAGAGAGGAGAGAGATGGGGGCTTGGCAGGTGTCGGGGCTCTGTGTAAGCTTGATAGAGCTTAGGGAGAACTCCCCATCCTTGGATGGAGGTCTGAGAAGATGCCCTCTTGGTGAGTCTCTCTCAACCGAGGTGAGCAAAGGGGAGAAGCTCAGACTTAGTTCTTTCCTTCTTGACTCTCAGGCCCACAGAAACCCCAAAATTTCTCTTAACTGCTGGCCACATGGCCGCCTACTTTAAGATTCACTTACTCAAAGTTCACAGAAGAGAACATACCTTATCACACACTCCTAGCAGTGCCCTTTGATGTCCTCAATTTGCATCAAACCTTGCTTATCTTCTCTCTGTCTTGCCTTAACTGGTTCAGCTCCTCTCCTCCCCTCAAACGCCTTTGGGTAATTAAATGCCTGCATCAGGAGACTTCACCCACTCAAGTAGGAAGGCCTGGAAGCTTCTTCACAGTCTGGGTGCCGGTAGCCAACCCTCTCCCGTCTCCCATCCTCCCGTATCTCCAAACTCAGTGGCCAGTCACCTAACTCAAGTTGGACGTGCTAAGATCGACCCAGTCTGGAAAAGAGAAATTTCCCATGAGTGGTCATCCCACTTCCGTTTATCTTGTCCATCTCCAAAACTCTCTCCCTTTACACTGTCTGAACTGGAAGACACTTTGAAGAGGGTTAAACCGGGAACGGCTGCTGGCTATGATAACATCACCCCAGAACTCATTCTTAACCTGGGACCCGTGGCAAAGAAGTGGCTCACTACATTCCTGTCCCGCATCTTGGAATCTGAATCTATGCCCAAAATTTGGCATCGTGCGAAGATAATAGCAGTTTTGAAACCAAAGAAAGACCCAACACTGGCCGCCAGCTATAGACCAATTTCTCTCCTCTCCGTGTGTTACAAACTCCTTGAGAGGCTGCTTCTGTCACGCATTTCTCCTCTTACAGAGAAATTCCTATCACCCGCCCAAGCTGGTTTCCGCCCAGGAAGATCTACCTGCGAACAAGCCCTGGCGCTCTCAACTTACATTGAAAATGGATTCTAGGGGGTCGGGCGGTGGCGCAGTGGGTTAAGCGCATGTGGCGCAAAGCGCAGGGACCGGCGTAAGGATCCCGGTTCGAGCCCCCGGCTCCCCACCTGCAGGGGCCTGTGAAGCAGGTCTGCAGGTGTCTATCTTTCTCTCCCCTTCTCTGTCTTCCCCTCCTCTCTCCATTTCTCTCTGTCCTATCCAACAACGAATTGCGTCAACAAGGGCAATAATAATAACCACAACG